>NC_090439.1:365896594-366199089 GCF_031143425.1 Pleurodeles waltl
ATCAGCTGTTTTATTATAAAAACTCTCCTCTGTCCCATATACTCTAGAGGGAGATTCCAACCAGATGGCGCGCAACTGTATGCTGATTGCTGAACGCTTCGCTACAGCTGCTTATGCAGACTTCAGGCCAGGGGAACCTGAAGGGCAGAACTAGATCTTAACATGCTGTGCTCTAATATAGCCTAGGTAGAAATTATAGTAGTGACTCTAGTGACAATATGGTAGCGTTATTTTTATGCTTTACTCTCCTTGTCAGAAAATGTTAATCCTGTCATGCTTCATCGTCCTGGTTATTGCAGTACATGCTTTATTATCTAAGATGTAGTTGCTTCATTAAAACCTAATTGAAACATATATATGTCAGACTAATGTAACTGAGAGAAATGGATGCCATCTGAGTGACCACGAATTCACTGAGGAGTCAATTGTGTCATGCCCTCGGCTGCCCAATCATCCCTGCTCTAGGGTGGAGATGAGGCACTGCTAGTTAGCCGGAGCAAAACCCAGATTAGGCTGACAGGTGACATCTGTAGTGGGTTAGACTAAGTCCCCCACACCGCAGGTGATTCTGCCGCTCAAATCCAGCAGCCTCATTAGAATAACCCCTATGGGTGACTTTTAAAACATCAGCAAAATTGCTAAATGTGATGAGTTAAGTGCATTTTGCTTGCTGAACTTCCAGACAACTCTTTTCAATTCACTCATTCAGAAATTGCAGTTACATAACAAGCTCATGGCAGGTAACTCAACAGTAGTTCATTATGAGCCAGGCTTCAAATACTATTTATAATTTTCAAATTATTCAATTAGAAAACTACAATGTTAGTGACAAAATAGTTTGCAGAGAAAAACTATATCCTTCTAGATTACTACCATCATATAATGAGACTTTCAGGGTACCCTCCATCCCCAGAAGATAGCAAGTCAAAATTCCATGTAACAAATACTGAGCTGTTATCTACAGCATCCAAATAAGATCAATAGATCAAAGAATTTGTAAAGTAACTGCCATGGAGAGATAGGGAGAGTTTCTGACTTTCCATGCTTGATAAAGTAATTTAAAATGGGACAGTCACCCTAAAAAACTGGATACACTGTCTGCCTATCAACCTTTTAATTATTGCATTGCATGGTTCATTAGTCCTTCTGTGCATGAGAAGCAGTACTCTGTACACTGGCTGGTGTTTGCAAATGAGGCTGTGCTAGATAATAGCAGTTTACGGTCTCAGTAAATGGAGCTATTCATCCTATGATTGTGTAAATTGTGTCATGACCTCACTGTGGCCCCTATCCTCCCAGGTCCTGAGTAAACATCCTTTGAGTTGCAGGTGGTGTTTATTGGGTTTCTTGTGAAAACAAAGAGGTCAATGAAATCCCTGTGGTCATGTAAGAATGTGTTCTAATATTTGACTACAGAGCCATCATTTTGGGGGTATTAGAGGATTATGAATGGTGAGCCAAAGACAGACAAATGATCAAAAGGAAGCAGATGGGATTGTATCAGAAGGCCCCCATGATAAGACAGCAAGACATTTATACTTAATGGATTTAGTAACTAGAATCAGGTCATTTTTATAAGAATACATGACAGTCTGGAATCCAACTAGCTGCAGGGATGGAGCATGTCATGAAGGGCCTGCAAGAAGTAAGGAGAGAACCAGTGGTAAAGGTCAACACTTTAGTCCAATCTGCTAAAGTTTAGGATATTCATCAGGGTTTTAATACACTAGAATTTGAGATGGGCTAATGTTTATGTACTCAGTAAAATGCAGTAGAAATAACAATAGTTAATGCCTCATATCATGATTGAAGTGGCCTTAAAGACTGCAAGTACATTTAGAGCTAGACAGTGGGTTGAGATCTTGCACAGCTGCAAAATCAGATGAAAAACGTTTATATTGATTGTTGGATGTGTTGACCGGAAGGCAGTCATGCTACTGGAAGTCAGAAAATCCCAATGAGACGAGATTAGAGCAGGTGTACCTTCTCCCCTCAGCTGCTCTGCTTTCTTTGGTTGGCTGCTGGGCAGGTGGGTCAGGATTCTCAGCCTCTGAGTCCAATCCGATCACTTAAAGGGGTGGACCGCTCCTGCAGGCAATGTTGTAGAGTAAAGCACAGGTTGCCACACTCTTGCAAGAAGTCTTACGTGCATAATGCAAGGCTCCTCCACTCTTGTGCAGGTAATTAAAGCAGGATTTGAGGAGCCTGAATGTCCTCTCAATCACCGACCTGGTGCACCTATGTTCCGTGTTATACAGCCTTTCATTTGGGATGTTGGGTGAAAGGTAGAGTATGAGGATCCATGACCTCAGGGCATATGCACTGTCACCTACAAAAGCAAATATATGTGTGAGACAACATACAAGGAGCAATTATTGGGCAATGGAGTATACGTGTTATTGTTACCTAGTAAGCAATGTTCATCAAACTCCACTCTTTCCAGTCACTGGTAAATCCCTGGTTATTGTGCCACAATATCTGTGATGATATTGTGTGCATTGCAGACAACTTGGAAGTTCAGGAAATGGGTGTCCTTGTGGTTTCTGAATAGGTATTTCAGGTGGGATGGGGGACGTATAGGCATAAAGGTCCTATCTACTGTGGGAATCTAGCTATCCAATAGAATTGAATTCCACCATTTGCATTTCCACATCATTCCTGGGCAGTAAATGTGTTACTGTATGTAGAGGACTATTGCATTTAGGAAATTACTAAAGAAATGCAAAAGCACATTCTGTGACATCCCTCCGGCCACAGCTATCACATTTTGGTAACTGCCATTGGCCAATAAGTGAAGGGAGCACAACACCTGGCCATGGGTGAGGATTGCATTGCTGTGCTGTATACTGCTTTCAAGGTGGAGATTTAAGGTTAGTATTAGCTAAGATAACAGTGTTACTCAGCCTGTTTGGTTCAAAGATCCCTTCTTCTGTCAACTCAAACATGTTCAGCCTGACTCCAAATACCCTATCCTGTTTCGCTCTCCTCTGCTTAGCAGCCAGTATGCACATCCTCCTCACTATCATGTACAGGGCAGCCATTGTCAGAGCCCCTCATGCATTCTGGGGCTGCTTTTATACTTTGGCCCTGTTACTCCCTGATTTGAATTGGTGGTAAATTGCATGTACAAACAGATCATTTTGTGACTATTAGCAATTTGGCACTCACATGTACATGCTGTTTGTGACTCGCAATTAGGAATTTTCTAATTGGGACTCGCAAATTATGGCCGCAAAAAATACTGATTTGCTAATCGGTTGCATCACTATTCTTGTTTTGCGAATGCTTGCTGTACATCTTGTGTGCCCAGTTTTGCATTCACAAAATGATTTGCAACCAATTTGCGAGTCGCAAATCATTCATACATGTGGCCCTTTATGTAGATGATATATACGTGTGTCATCAGATTGACTTTTCTAGGGCTACTGAGGTCAGCAATGTCAAAGATAGCAGCATAAGTGATGATCAATCCACAGGGTAGTGTCTGCTTTGTAATCATGGTGCCAAATATATCCAAGTATATTGCTGGTGTTTGTTGAGTGCTTGACATCTATTATTAGTAAAAGTGGAAACCAAACTGGCATGCTATATAAATTTCAAAATTGATGTGCACAGATTGTTTTGGTACACATTGTATGTTGGTATTACTGACACAGATATGCTAATTAGAAATTATTAATTAATGTTTATGCGTTTTGATTAACAAGAAGTTGATAGAAGAATTAAATGTAGAGAAATGAATGTGCATGATTGAAACTGTGCCCACAGAGAGTGACAGCCAGTTTAAACAAACTTGTACAAAAATGATTAAAAATGTGAAAAAGAGTAATATTAATGTAGTGATACGTCACATTAAGATGTATAACCTATGTTTTGCATTATATTGTAGAGTTAACTTAGCCGAAGTTGTAGCCTAGTTACCAGGCCTCATGCAGAAGCTGAATTTCTAGCGCATTGTAGAGAAGCTGGTGCATTGATCTGACCATGAACTGCGTATGTTAATAAAATCTGCTTAGCTAGAATTTTTGGCAATGTACCGACGGACAGGAGATGATGGAACTAGACATGTAACTAATTTGGTGTAAGACAGACTTGATGTACTTTCCCAGAACATTGAACGTTGCGAATGACATTATATGAGACAAAGCCACTTCAAAGACCAGCATAGTTTGAGGCTTTAGCCGTTTGGGAGCTCATATCAAGACAGCAACAAGAAATGAAATTCCAGAGGAGAATAAGGAAGGTAGAGAAATCTCTAGCAGAGGCAAGATAGGATTGGGAACAGAAGAAGTGGAGAATGGCAATGTTACAGGGTGTTAAGTTGTTACCTGCAATTACAGAAGAAGACGAGTCAGGAGAGACAGAGGATACTAACAAGAGTAATACGAGTTCAGAAGAAAAAGACTTATGTGGAAGAAGAAGATTCAGTTGTTAGGGGTCTTATTACTCTGTTGTTGAGGGACCGACCTCCACCATATGTAGTGCAGGAGGGGGGTACAAGTACTAGTTCTTCAATTGCCCCAGCCCAAGTGCCGGGGACAGTGGGATCAGTGCAGACAAATAATGGACAGGTACAAGGGGTAGTGCTGAGTACTCCTAATGCAGTGACTACTTCGGTGGTCCAAGCGGAGATGCACCCTCCACCGATACAGAGAATTTATCCAGAAGTACCAATTCTTGAGACAACTTCGTACTTAGTGGTTCCTACGGAGCAAGTGGTTCCGAGGCCAATGCTAGTTCAGATCGAGCTGACTCCAATGTTGTTGTCTCAGGCACAGATATGGGGTTGCCGAAGTTCACACCAATGACAGGGACACAGGGGGTGATTCTAAGCTTGGCGGGCGGCAGTAGCCGCCCGCCAAGCGGGAACCGCCAGAAGACCGTACCGCGGTCAAAAGACTGCGGCGGTCATTCTGGGTTTCCCACTGGGCTGGCGGGCAACCGCCGAAAGTCCGCCCGCCAGCCCAGCGGGAAACACCCTTCCCACGAGGACGCCGGCTCAGAATGGAGCCGGCGGAGTGGGAAGGTGCGACGGGTGCAGTTGCACCCGTCGCGAATTTCAGTGTCTGCAAAGCAGACACTGAAATTCTTTGTGGGGCCCTCTTACGGGGGCCCCTGCAGTGCCCATGCCATTGGCATGGGCACTGCAGGGTCCCCCAGGGGCCCCACGGCACCCCATACCGCCATCATGTTCCTGGCGGGCGAACCGCCAGGAACAGGATGGCGGTATGCGGTGTCAGAATCCCCATGGCGGCGCAGCAAGCTGTGCCGCCATGGCGGATTCCCATGGGCAGCGGAAAGTCGGCGGTACACCGCCGGCTTTCCGCTTCTGGACGCGGCTGTACCGCCGCGGTCAGAATGCCCGGCGGTGCACCGCCAGCATGTTGGCGGTGCTACCGCCAACCTCCGCCCTGGCGGTATTTAGCGCCAGGGTCAGAATGACCCCCACAGTCAGATGTGACACCAGTGATGAATCAGAATATGGGAGTAGCCCTTCCACAAAATGCGGATGTCAGAGCGGCAAAAGATGCAATATTGCTGCAGATTACTGTTGGTCCAGTACCATTGTTTGTGCAGAATAAGCCGATTGAAGGAGAACAAGGTAAAATGTCACAGAACCTTTTGAGGAGGGGTGAGAAATCATGTGCAGGTAATATCATCTATGGGTCAGACCTTTGATGGATCTAGATCATTAATGGATCCTAGACTTGTTGCACTTCCATTTGCGGTAAATGGCCTGAGTGCAAGTCAAAGCTTGAAGCTCTTGACAGCGCAAACTCAAGGTGCAGTGGTACAACAGGTGCCATTGCCGAATGCAAGTAACATCTCGTTACAGGGATTGACAGCATAGCAATTGAATGAGTGATTGGATAGTTTGAATACTCCTTGTACCACATCCAAGGGTGAAGAGCCAATTAATCGTGTAAGATTGGCTACAGAGATAACTGAACTAGTCGAGGGATCGATGAGAGTGGATAGGTTTGAATCCTATACAGAAGAAGAGCTGAGATACTTGTGTCCGAGGATTACAAGGGAAGTAGATAAGATACACCAGAAATTGGCAGATCTTGCAGATAAACATAACATAGAGATTGAGAAAACAAAGCACTTAAAAGGGAGTTACATGTTAGATTTTGAGGCAAAAGATTTTGAACACATAAGATCAGCAGGGATGAAAGCACATCTCAATGAACTATTGCAGAGTGCTCGGATTTGGGGAGCCTAAGAGAAGTGGGAAGGCAGATGGGCAAAGAAGAAGGATAAATGAAAACGGGATTCACAGGAAAGGTCTGAAAGCGTTCAGAAAGAAAGGGATCTAGTTTAAATTTTACCAATGAGGGAAATTTCAGGAGAGCAATTTGTTCATGTACCCTGGCACAGAAGTGATATTCTGTCATTCACAAATGATTATCCAAAATTGAGGGAGAAACCAGTTGAATGGTACCAGCAGACAGATAGATTTGTGAAGCTTTAGAAATGTCTGTGGGAAGACCTGAATACTCTGTTGGAGATAGTGGTACCAGCTGATTTGTGGGTTGAGTTCAAGAGAGCAGTGGATTGGCCAACGAGTGAACCGGAAAGAGATAGAGTTACAGGTGCACCATCACCTGAAGTGATGAAACATTATTATAAGGTGATTGAGTTCCTGAAGACGAGAATTTCGCCTAAAAATATTGATTGGCAGAGGATTGACAGGACAGTGCAGGAAGTAAAGGAGTTGATACATACCTACTATGAGAGATTGCTGAAAGCGTTCAAGGAGTACAGTGGTAAAGAAGCTGTGGACACAGGAGCTACTCGCTCTACAGTGAGAAGTGCGGAAGTTCTGAACTTACCTCTTTCAGGCAGAACAGTTCAGGTTGTGGGAGTAGCATACAGACAGCTGATAAATCCAATCACAGATCCAGTACAGGTTGAGATTGGCAACTTCCAGGGACTGCATAAGTTTGTAGTCTGTGACTCGAGTCCAGTATCCCTACTGGGAAGGGACTTATTGTGCAAAACCAAATGTTCAATTAGTTGTTCGACTGCTGGAATAGAGGTTCAAACAAATAGTGATGATAAAGAAGAACAAACTCCCAAAACTGAGACTGAAAACATTAATGAAGAATAACCATTGATTGAGTTTTTCCCCATGTTTACTGTGAAAGAATTACATGCAGATTTGCAAGAACAGTATAAGAAAATGTGTGAGACCTGACAGGTAAAGAAGTGGGTTTGATCAAGCGAGTGAAGCCGATTAAGATTACTTTGAAGCTGAATGCAGTGTTCCCACAGATTCCACAGTATAACATGGCACAAGATGTTCTGATGAAAGTGGCGCAAATAACTAGGGGTTTTCTGAAACAAGTAGTTTTGACTGAAGTGTGGCGCAGTCCATGTAATTCACCAATAATGGGCCTAAAGAAGCCATGTGGGAGAGTGCACATTGTGCAGGATTTGCGAAAAGTGAATGACATGGTGGTCAAGTGTTGTCCTGTAGTGCCGAACCGAGCAGTAATATTGTTTCAGATTCCATGCAATGCTGAGTGGTTCACAGTGGTTGATTTGTCGCAAGCTTTTTTTCTGTGTCTCTTCATGAAGATAGTCAGTTTCAAATTCCTAGACAGAGTCTACAGCTGGCGCAGGCTTCCTCAAGGGTACACGGAGTCACCGCCACTGTTCAATCAGATTTAGAAAAAGATCTTCGAGTCATAGGAACTACCATACCAATCGACTCTAGTGTAGTACATTGTCTTGCATCCAAGACAAGGGACGACTGTAAATATGACTTGTTTGCCCTGTTAAGTCATTTGGGAAAATTTGGACATAAAGTGTCACCTTTGAAATTGCAGTATTGTCAGTGAAATACTTGGGACACCAAATTGAGAAAGGGTCGAGGAGAATCTCCAGAGAGAGGATTACAATGATACTGCAGAGAAGTCCACCGACTTCACAGAGAGATGTCAGAATGTTTCTGGGAATGGTAGGCTATTGTTGTCAGTGGATTCCAAATTTTGCTGAAATTGCTAAACCATTGCAGCAGCTGACACATAAGGAGGTTACAGATCCCATTGCATTAGATCAGGATCAGATGAAGGCATTCACTGAGTTGAGAGAGAGTTTGTGCAGAGCTCCAGCATTAGGAATGCCTTATTGTACGAAGCGATTCACATTGTTTTGTCATGAACGTGATGCTTGTTCTTTGTCTGTCTTGACACAGGTCCATGGAGGTGCTTATCGCCCAACCTCCTATTTTTCAGCTACCTTGAACCCAGTCGCAGCAGCTTTACCAGGTTGTTTGCATTCTGTTGCCGCAGTTGGTCAAAGCCTTTCTCAAGGTAAGGGAGTAGTGATGGGATACCCTTTGACGGTAATAGTTCCTTACTCTGTTGAGATCTTACTGACAAGGACGAAAACACAGTATTTGACTGGTGCCAGATTGACAAGGTATGAGACGAGCATTCTAGGTGCTCCAAATGTAACATTGAAAAGATGTACAGTGCTGAACCCGGCAACATTACTTTCGAGTTATGCTGTTGAGATTGAAAAAGAGGAAGACATTGAGCATGATTGTCTCGAGGTAACTGAGCTGTGTACAAAACCAAGACCAGATATCAGAGATACACGATTGGAAGAAAATGACCAAATTGTCTTTGTTGATGGCTCATGTCTTAGAGATGGGCAGGAACATTGAGAGCAGGATATGCTGTATGCACAATTACAGGTACATTAGAAGCTTCCCAGCTTCGAGGTGTATATTCTGCACAAGTGGCAGAATTGGTAGCTCTTACTAGAGAGTGCCATGTTTCTGCAAGCCTGAGAGTCACAATCTATACTGACAGTCAGTATGGATTTGGAATTGTTCACAATTTTGGTCAATTGTGTTCGTAAAGGGGTTTCCTGACCTCTACTGGTTCACAAGTAAGGAATGAGAACAGAATAAATAAATTGCTGTACCCAATCCAGTTACCTAAAGAAATTGCCATGGTAAAATGCAGTGCACATCCAAAGACACAAGACTACATATCACTGCGAAATGATATGTGGATCAAGCCGCAAGGTTTTGCGCATTGAAGTGTATATCGTTCAAAAACAAGTGGGGACTGATATCAGAAGAAGATAACACATGTACAAGTTTTGCATTGAAAGTAATCGATACCTTGGAAGAGTTGAGAACATTTCAAGAGAACGTTAATAAGGAAGAGAAAAGACTCTGGTCTAAATTAAAATGTGTCCAGCATCCTGATGAGATTTGGGTTTCTGAGGAAGGTCAGATGGTCCTGCCCAATAGTTTATTGTTGCAAATGTCCCGTTATTATTATGGCCAGGCACACATTGGGAGGGATGCCCTGGTTTGTTTTTTCAAGATCGACTGGTTCAATCCTAAATTTAGGCAGGCAGCAGAGGCAATATGTTATAGCTGAATAATTTGTCAGCAACTAAACGTGGGAAAAGGGACAGTGGTGAACTTGAGCCATATTGGAAGAGCAGCTGTTCCATTCAGCAGGATGCAGTTGGATTTCATTGAAATGCCTGCGTGTGGAGGTTTGAAGTATGTGCTGGTGATAGTGTGTGTTTTTAATCACTGGATTGAAGCATACCCTACAAGAAGGAATGGCAGTCTTACAGTAGCAAAGTTGTTTCTTAGGGAGTTGATACCACGTTTCGGGTTTCCGATCTCTTTAGAATCAGATAGGGGAACTCACTTCAACAACAAGGTGATTACACTCTTATGTACAGCACTAAACATTGAGCAGAAGTTGCATTGTAGTTACCGCCCTGAAGAATCAGGACTCGTGGAACAGATGAAGGGTAGCTTAAAATCAAGATTTGCAAAGATGTGTGCAGCTACGAATCTGAAATGGCCAGATGCACTGCCTTTGGTGTTGATGTCGATGAGAAACACACCTGACAGGAAGACAGGGCTGTCACCCCACAAGATCCTCTATGGCAGAGCAATGAGATTACCAGCAGTTCCAGCAAATGCACTTGTAAACATTACAGATGAAATGGTGTTGGGCTACTGCAAGGGTCTGGCTGATGATACTCTTTCTCTCAGCAGGTGCAGACCACCACCCTGCCACCCATCCACGATCCAGGGCACAATCTAAGAGCTGGTGACTGGATCATTGTCCGAAAGCAAGTTCTCAAGACGTGTCTGGAGCCATGTTGGAGAGGTCTTTATCAGGTCATCCTGACAACTACGACAGCTGTGAAGTGTGCAGGACTCCTGAAATGGATACATGCGAGTCACACGAAGAAAGGATCATGAACAAACATTGTTGAGAGAACCAACAACAGCGAAACAGGTTGCCGCACCTGAACCAGAAAGGAAGCCAAGAGAGCCTCAAGTTGAACCAGAGCTTGTGGAAGATGGTTCTATTACCCCTGTGAGAGACGAGAGTGAAGAATTACAGGAGGATGCGAAAGAATCTATCTCAATTGATACAATAGGAGAGCTTAGCTCAGCAGATGTTCTCCCAGAAGCACACGGTGTTAAAAGGCAGACAGAGCAAGTGCCAGACTAAGAGGGGGAAAGAGTTGAGATGGATCAAAGTCAAGGTGATCCGGCTCCTCCTGAGCCCGTTACAGGTCCATCAAGAGAAAACACCATAGAGAAAGAGAAGGAGAAAAGTCCAATCCTGAGAAGAATATTGGTGAACAAGAAGCTGAATTGTTGAGCCAATCTGAAAAACCTAAAAGAGACTGTTGAAAATAAACCGGAAGAGACATTGGTACCTGATTTGACATTTAAAACTAGATTTGACAAGCTGCTAATCGATTTTGACAAGGAAAAGTGTCCCTGGATGTGAAACTGAATTGTGAGAGAAGAATGTTTCCTTATTTTTGATTTTTACCACACTTTATATAAGAGTTACTTCTGCTTTCTGATTCTTTATTGATTATGGCTGAGCTAAAAAATCAAGGAAGAAATGCTAAACTCCGTAGATATATGAGTGTTGGATTGGCAATTATCTGTGGAATCTTGTTTATAGTGGTGATTGTGTGATTGTCTGTTCTTGATGTGTACGGGACCACTCATACTTCTGCTCTTGAAACTACTACACTAACGGCTATGGAGACGTTTAAGTTAGATGAGAAGTATTTGCATGATTATACTAATGCTCAAGGAGAGCTTTCTTCTAATGTTTTCTATTGCTTGTTGAGTGAGTATTTTGAGACAATGGATGCAAGGGATTGTCTTGTGTGTACACAAATTCCTTCATCAGCAGAGGAAGGAGTTACGTACCACAGCTTACCATTAACCTACGGAATAAGCTGTAGTTTGCTACTGACAAGGTTCTACAATCTAATTATAATTTAGGCCCATATTTATACTTTTTTAGCGCCGCATCTGCGCTGCTTTTTGATGCAAAAGTGGCGCAAACTTGCAAAATACAATTGTATTCTGCACGTTTGCGCCGCGTTTGCGTAAAATAATGACACAAATGTGGCGCTAAAAAAGTATAAATATGGGCCTTAGAGTTTTCATTTGTTCCTATTATTAGATATCTGAGTAGAGTAGCTACGGATCATGATATAGTATTTGTTAGAGGATTCTTTGAGCCTACATTAACATTTGGAACAGCATATGCACATAATCTCACATGTCTTACACCTTTAGAAAAGAGCTTTATAGGACATACTGATGACAGAAGAAAAGCACTAAAAGAAAAATGTGAAAAAGGGTTAGAGAAAAGGACTTACAAGAATAATTATGCTTACACTGCAATTAAAACGCAAGGGAAATTAGCATTAGATGCATTGCATGTAGGGAAGCATTGTATATACAGGCCAAAATCACACACTGACAGTTTATTTGTGGGAACGAGTGAATGTTGGCATGTGTTTTTGTTTCAAAGTAAGTGGACCTTTATGCTGAATGGTCAGGACCCTGCGATTCCCGGGATTTGTTATATTTGTGGACTAAATGCTTATTACCGTCTTCGAAGAGGATGGTATAGGAAATGTTATTTGGGGATAGTTTTCCCAAAGATTTATCAGATAGATGATTTGAAGAAGTTTCCGAAATTGAATGAATGAAATCATAAATGAAAGAGGATTGAAACCTCTTTTGGAGTTGTGGGAGATATCTTTGGTGCAGTGATTCCTTCAGTGGGAGTAATTTTGAATTCAATCAAGATATAAAAATTGTCTACTATTGTGGATAACATGCTGACACACTTTACGGGGCAATACTCGTTATAGATACTGAATAAGCAGTGGATAAAGCTATGATGCTTCAAAATAGGCTTGCTTTAGACATTCTTTTAGCGAAAGAAGCGGAGTTTGTAAGATGATTAATTCTAGGCATTGTTGCTCATATATTCCGAATAATGATAGGGAAATAAGAGACTTACTCACTAACCTGACTAACTCAAGTAAGGATTTAAAAGAACTGAAGGAACCAGGTGTTTGGGAAAAGGTTGGAAAAGGATTTGCTTCAGTGGGAAATTGGCTTAGTCAAATTTGGAATGGGGTATTATTAAAATTATACAGGGAATATTAATTGTGATTGCTTGTGAATTAGGAATATGCGCTTCATGTAAATTATGTCAAAAGATAAAATTGAGAAGATCCAAAAACAATCAGAGGAGGGAAGAACGAAACAGGGAAAGAATCTACAGAGAAGATTTGAGAAGAAGACAAAATACTGATGAAACAGAATTATGAAAACAATGATGGTGAAGAATGGTGTGATGACATATTTAGTCATCAGAGGAGGGATTGCTGACGCAGATATGCTAATTAGAAATTATTAATGAATGTTTATGAGTTTTGATTAACAAGAAGTTGATAGAAGAATTAAATGTAGAGAAATTAATGTGCATGATTGAAAATGTGCCCACAGAGAGTGACAGCCAGGTTAATCGAACTGTACTAAAATGATAAAAAATTTGAAAAAGAGTAATAATAATGTAGTAATATGTCATATTAAAATGTATAACCTATGTTTTGCATTATATTGTAGAGTTAACTTAGCCGAAGTTGTGGACTAGTTACCAGGCATCATGCAAAAGCTGAATTTCTAGCGCACTGTAGAGAAGCTGGTGCGTTGAACTGACCATGAACTGCGTATGTTAATAAAATCTGCTTAGCTAGAATTTTCTGCAATTTACCGACGGACAGGAGATGATGGAACTAGACATGTAACAAATTTGGTGTAAGACAGACTCGATGTTCTTTTCCAGCACTCAAACAGTTGTGGCACTGACTGGAGAAGAAGATGCAACATTTTCCATACCTGATGAGCCGGATGATGAGGACATCATACAGTGAACCAATCAACGAACTGAGAATGGCGTAATATTAGAATTCATAGATTTTCAAAATTAATATTATTGGGTAGAGTAATAACTGGTGATTGACTGACCAATTAGGAATTAGGAGGATGGACTGGAAAACCTTAATAAAAAGTCATGACAAAGGAGAAAAAATTCTGATGTGAGGGGTGAAAAGCTGATGCCAGAAGACGCGATTTGAGAATCTGTCATTGGGCTCATTCTCTTGAGAGCATGATGTGTTGCTGATCGATTGATGACCTGAAGACGAAGACTGACTTTGTAGCTGATCCATTCTCTGGATAGGTAGCTATGACAATGTGACTGACTGACTTTTTGTGCCTTTCTTTCTAGGTACCAAATGCGCTGTTTGAATAGACATTCTTTTAGCTAGATGTTTTCTAAATTTGTGTTCTAAATTGTTTTCGCATTCAGTTCAAAATACACACGAAAGTACGGGGTTCTCTAAAAGAGGACGTCGCGGATATCAGCGTAGCCCTGGGTTGTATGTATTCCTATTTGGAAGGGTAATGTCAGTGAAATGTCAGTTGGAAGCTGCTGAGTACCTATACGGAGAGGAACAACGGGGGGGATAGGATTTCCTTTTACGGACTAGGTGGTCTCACACACTATATAGTGTCATGCTTCATCATTTGACCACCTAGACCCACCCAGGTAGGACAGTGCCACCTGGGCGGACTCAACCTCACTGTTAAAGGAACAGGAGGGAGTGCGTAAATAAACTTGTTTCTGGAAAGATCGGGATCCAGCTAATCTACTGAAAAAACTAAAAACACCTAAGCAGACACCTGTGAAGAGCAACAAATTTAATAGTGGTGTCTGACTGGTGTAGTTAAAAAGGGGGTTGGGACACCTCTGTGAGGACAAGGACTCACAGGGTCACCTAACTAATGGCCAACATGTTTCTGCCCTCAGAAGTGAGCCAATGAAGGTCTCGGGCATTCGTCAGGGCCTAGGATCCCTACGTCTCACGTTGGAGGAAAATACTCTATGTGAAAATCAAAGAGTGAAAAAATGAAAAATGAAAGATCTACCTTACCCAAGGAATTACCTTGAGGCGGCCTATGGGGGATAAACAAATAATTAGCGCACTGGTGGCACACAGCACTGCAAAACCAACCAAACACACACGTGTCAAGGGGATGCATTCATGCACAAAACACATATGTTCAAAAAGGTAAAATACATGCGTGGAGTGACCGAGTGGGTATATCTACACAAGTGGACAGTCCTATCACTGCAGGGAATTATAGTTCTTACCCTTTTCTTAGAGGCTGCTAGCCTCTGGTAACCAAACACACACTAAGGGAAGGAGATGAACATAAAGACAAAGTGAGGAAGGGAACAGAAGTAGTCAGAATAGATACAGAGGGAGCATTAGGGGGGAGAAAGTTCCCATTAGGAACCCACTATTGCTGGTAGAAAAATACTGGTTAAGAGAAACCGAAGTGGCTATAGACAATAAACATAAAAAGTAAGATTAAAAGCAATAAGGGCTTATCTGTGCTGCCTGTGATCCGGTATGCCACTCACTACATCAAAGGGGACGCTCACCGTGCGCCTATTTCGTCCTCTCCTTGGACCGCTTGAGACAAGTGGCTGACGGAGAACGGTCTATTTATGGCTGTAAGATATTCCAGGTGCGCCCTGTTTGCGCGTTAATTGGAGTTCAATTGAGGTTAATCACCGCCGCGGGCCTCGTTGTGTTGCTAGCCTCGATATGATTGCCGTAATGGCGGGCGCACCGGCAGAGCCGGGGCGCCGGCATGAATGTGATCGAGTGCAAGGGCGGGCCTCTTTATGTTGCTGGCCTCGATGTGCTTTACCGCACCCGCGGGCGCCCCAGCTGAGCCGGGGCGCCACCTTGAATGCGGGCGAGTGCAATGGTGGAGCCCGAGCCAGAAGATTCCGGCCCGAGCGCCACCAGCGGAAGCCTCGCGTTTCCAGTGGCCGCTGGGAAATGTAGTTCCCAGCGGTCCCGTGGCCCTATGGGCCAAAAAAGAAAAAAGAAAGAAAGGACGAAGGAAAGAAAGGTGGGGGGGGGAAGGGGGAAAAAAGAGAGGGGGGGGGAAGAGGGAAAAAAACGAACAGGGGGGGGTGGGTGTGGTTAAAGAAATGCAACCGGGGGGGGAAGACAGAACGGGAAGGAAAGGGAAAGGGAGGGAGGGAGGGGGTGACAACCAGGGGGGGGGAGGGGAGAAAAATAAAAAGACGAGAAAAGAAAAAGAGAGAGTGGAGGGCTTAGGGGAAGAGAACAAGAGATGAAAGGGGCAAATCGGGAGGGGGAAACGAAGAAGAGGGAAAGAAATAGATGTGTAGTACAAGGAAGGGGAGGCAGAAATGGCAAGATGACGGGAGTGAGGGGGATAGAGACAAAGTAGGGGATAAAAGAACAGAGTGGTCCCAGGGCAAAGACCCTTGAAGGATCAAGGGAGGGGGTGGGGAAAGAAAAAAAGGGGGGGGGGAAGAAAAAGATAGGGTAGAGGCGGACGGAAGGGAGGACTCATAGATTAGTAAGAGAAATAATTTATTGAGTGTGAACCAGGGGATCTCATCATTAAGACCATTGGTGTCCGTGTGTAATCTCCAGACCCAACGTTGTTCGGTCTGGAGCAGTCTCTGCGTCATATTGGAGGACGATGGAGGTAATTGCTCAATGACCGTCCAGTTTAATTCATCTGCAGAATGTTTTTCCAGAAGGAAGTGGTTAGTCAATTTAGTAGCCTCTCGTTTACAACGGATCGTACTCCTATGTTCACAGATTCTTGTGGCGACCTTTCTAGATGTCATTCCCACGTATTTAAGGTTACAGGGGCATCTAATCAAATAGATCACGTTTTTGCTGTTACAGTTGGTTAGGGATCTTTGAGCCCATGGAGTCTTAAGGTCTAGGTCTATTGTGGTTGATTTTTGAGTGAAACAGCAGACACTACAGTTGCCACATGGGTAGTGTCCTCTTAGCGGTGGGAGGCCCCATAGTGTGGTTTGTGTCGTTAGGGAATTGTTTTTTTCTTTGGGTCTTGTGTGGACAACCATGTCCCGTATGTTTGTGGCTCTTTTAAACGCATGTAGTGGCTGCTGAAAAGGTAAACCCCCAGATATAAGGATTTTCCACTCATCTTTGATGATTTTCTGAATCTTATTGGATAGTGGGTTAAAAGTAGTCACACACACAATTTGTTCAGTGTCTGACGTCCTAGTGCGTGGTTGTGGTAGTTGATCCCTATTGTTATTCCCCGCTCTTTTGTATGCTCTCTTCACCAGATGTGTAGGATAGTCCTTGGTTTGCAGCTTACTAGCCAATTTCTCAGCGTGTTTACGGTAGCCTGTGAGGGTGGAACAATTCCGTCGCAGACGTAAAAATTGACCAACAGGGAGATTCTCCCTCAGAGACCTTGGGTGGAAGCTTTGGAATTGGAGCAGATTATTCCGGTCTGTGGGTTTATAATAGACCTCTGTGGCTAGAGCCCCATTGCTTTCATAGATTGATAAGTCAAGAAATGCTAGTTGGTTGTCACCTATGGTAATGGTGAAGTTCAGGAAAGGGTTAGCTGTATTCAACCAATTTACAAAATTCATAGCCTCATCTCTAGTTCCTGTCCAGACCAATAGAATATCATCTATATATTGTTTCCAGAGTTTAATCTGCTGGAAAAACGGGTTGTCATCGTGGTTGACTACCTGTCTCTCAAAGTGATCAACATAGAGACATGCCAAGCTAGGTGCGAAAGTGCTACCCATAGATGTACCCTGTATTTGCAAGAAAAAGTTATCCTCAAACTTGAAATAGTTCCTTGTGAGAGCCAAATGTGCCAGGTCCAGTATGAAGTCAAGGGGTGTACGTGACTCTCCTCTATTGGCTTCCAAAAGGTCGCTAATGACCTGCAGAGTGGCCTCCTGGGGAATGTTGGTATACAGGGATTCCACATCCAGGGTGATCAACAGTTCTCTAGTTGTGTCAAAAGCCACAGAGTCTAATAAGACTAACACATCGGTCGTATCTTTTAGGTAAGTAGGAATTCTTCTGACCAATGGCTGAAGGAAGAAATCCACAAATTGAGACAGGGGTTCTAGAACCGATCCGATCCCGGATACAATAGGTCTCCCTGGTGGGGGAATTTTCCCTTTATGCATTATTGGGAGAATATAAAAATAGGGAATCCTAGGATTAGCCTGTATCAGGAAGTCTGCCTCATGTCGAGTAATCCATTCGTTCTCCATGCCTTTCATCACGAAAAAGGAAATTTCGTCTTGAATATCAGGTGTGGGGTCTCGAGATAAGCGTTTATAATGGTGGGTATTACCCAACAGACGTTCGCACTCATCTCTATACATTTTAAGTGGAGAAATTACCGTTGCTCCCCCTTTGTCTGCTGGTTTAATGATTATCATGGGGTCAGATGTTAGGCCTTTCAGAGCTGAAAGTTCGGCCGTACTCATATTGTGGTATGTTTTGTTGGTGGTCCCAGTAAGTGCGTTGACCTTTAGGGATACTGATTTCTCAAAAGCCAGGACCTCGGGGGGCATCTGTCCCATGGTTGGGCAGAAAGTGGACTTGGGGCGTAGACCAGTGTTTTTTTCTGAGGCCTCGTAATGTTTACCCAAAAAGAACGTTTTCAAGCGGTTTTTTCGGAACAAACCCGCTAGTTCTGTTCGGGTTTTAAATAAGTCAATTTTGGGCGTGGGCACAAAGTTTAAGCCCTTGTTTAGTGCCTTAGTTTCAATTTCACTCAGAACCCGGTTACTCAGATTGATAATGTTATCTGTTTGATTATCCGTCAGGCTCGTTACAGTGTTTTGCTTGTCCCTGGGAGGGTTTCCCTTTGTGCAGTATTCTCTGGGGTGTCCTCTCTTGGCCTCCTTTTCCCCTCCCGTTGCCTCTGTCTAAAAAAGGCTGCGGTGGCTCAGGAAAAGACCATTGTGCAGGGTGTTGGAAAAAGGGCGCCTGGTATTGAGGTGGGAGTCCATATTGGGAAGGCCAACCCCATTGTTGATTATGGTATGGTGGGCAGGGGGGTAACATAGGTGGGTGATTCCACCTTCCCCGGCGTTGCCCACGTCGTCCACGACGTTGCCGCATATTATCTGATGATGTACTATCATTATCTGAACTGGTGTTACGCATTCAGTTCCACATGCTAATGCTAATCTGGGTTAGATAATGTTTCTTTGGGTGATGTTGTCAGTGACAAATGATTGACGAACTGATTGCTGAACTCTGCTATTAATGTCGACATATTCCTCTTTGTTAACTTATGCTAAAGCATTAGAGCATATGTTTTCTCAAGTTCCGATTAGATTATGTTATTGGTGGTCACTAATGGATTAACTCTGAGATAATTGAAAAATGTTTGAATTAATCCAATGGTTTAGAATTGTAATTTATAGGGAAATAAAATTGTTAAAACGTTTATTGATTTGTGGTTATTCATGAACTGTTGATTATTGTCTAATGTTTGATGATTCTTGTAGTGGTTATTGATTATTGATGACACTGGTCACCACATGGCTAGGATACTCCATGCGATCCAAAAGGTTAATCGGCCTATATGCATCCCCTTGTAAGTTTACTTACTAAGGACCAGGTGCGCTAGGAGTATGAATTGTAGATATTGCTTTTGCAATCACCGCTTTCACGCCTTCTGGTCGCAAATGTATTGTCAGTTGCTGCACTAGTTTTTCTTCCCACTCTTCTCTCTTTCTGGTGGGTAGGTTACGCTGATCTAAATTTTAGCCACTATCTTTTCGGGATCGAGTGGTTATTCATAACCACTGCCACCACTATACTTTTTTTTATTACTGATAAGGCAAAGGTCCAGAAAGGCCAGCATCCCACCAGTTAGTGTCAAATGAGAACCTGGTCTTGCATCGGTCTCCCGCAAAAAAGCCTGATAAGCCTGATCCTATACTCTGCCGGGTTGAGTCCATGCCCATTCATAATATATAAACTATAAAGTTTTATAAATTACAGAAACATGAGTTTAGCATTGTGTTGATTTTGTAAAAACTGAGTCGACAGATACATGCTTTTTGCAATATCGAATGTTAAATGAAACTCGCCTCGATTTACCCGGTTCTTATTCCTCAATCCAGTTCTACTCTTTCCTATGTAGTAAATTGATATAGTCTAACAAAGGACCGATAAGAAGCACATTACCAATGGATTCCCATTACCTCTAACATCCAGGAACATTCTTGTTACTCCACCTTCGGCTCAAACTGATTAAATGCAGTGAATACGTGTGGCACATAGAGCAGCCACTTTCCTTTTTATGTTCAAGACGCTTGACGATTCATCAGAAACACTACACTGCAAAGCTCTTAAAATGCACAAAGTAGTTTAAATCCACTTTGCTGCCCTTCTTCGCAATTTGGTTTTCAAGTCTAAATTATAGCTGCTGGTTTTTGTTCTGTTTGTCGTATTTTGCTTTGATATATATTTTTTCTGAGGCTTCCCTTTCTTCCTTTCTTTGTGATTTTTCATGCTAACAGACATTTAGTGTTTGGCATATTAATGATTGCATTACTAAATGTCACCCCATTAGAGGCAAGGTTCCATTTCTCCAAGCATTATATCTCCATCCCGGTTAATTCATTATGCCTAATGTCCTAATGCATCTTGCTTAGTCAGGTCTCAGTTAGATTTAAGATTAGATGAGACGATGTGTGGTATAATCTTGTCAGTTTAATACAATGCTCATTTTTGGTCTCTTCATTTCAAGATAATCACAGACTGCTGCTTCCCACTTACGGGGAAATAAAGTTGTTTTGTGAGGAAAATAGATGGCTGTGGGGACTATTGTTTAAATTTTTATTTTTTTTTGCTTTCTTTTATTGTGTTCCACGACATGTTGTAAATGACCTAACCAACGTCAAAGTAGTATGAAACTATCTAACAGTCAGATAAATCACACAATAAATCACAGTGTGTCTATACCCAATTAAAATACATTGGGTCCGATTATCAAAAATAAAGTTAGACTTTTGGTTTAAGTTTAGGCCATAAGTCTGACTTTACGACTTTACTGTATTCAGAAAGGTAAAAATCGAGTCGTATCTTTAAGGCCACCCTAGGGGAGGAATCTCCAAACTCGGGGTCCGTTCAGAGATTCTCCCCAAAGGGTGGAAATAAAGTTACAACTCGTATCTTACATTTCTGACTACCCCAAAGTCGAAAAGTTAGACTTTTGGTCTAAACGTAGACCGAAGTCTAACTTCTGGTCCATATTTGTAATAGAAGGAAAAGTAGCAGAATCAAGCTCACAACAAGCAATATAAATCACAAGTCTCTATACAAATGAGAGCGAGAAAGCATAGAACAATAGACCAGATTCATAAATTTTGCGATGAATAGTTGCAACATACCCTTGTGGTACTCTTGCCTTACTGCTTAATCCCAGGGGTAAATCAGGAGTACCTCTGGCCTTACTCTTAGACTTTGGGAGTATTACAGTAGAGATAATTGTTCTCTGTGAGTCAGGTCCTCCACATTTACTACTTCAGTGTTGGACGTGTTTGCTGAAAAATAGGTCATTATATTATTAGGCTGGTTGAGGCCTGAAACGGTAGACAACGCCTTCAACCGATGCCCAACAGTACTAGAAGGCAAACTAATTGGTGAAAACCGTAGTACTCAAAACTTGCTGACAACATCAATGATTATATCTGCCCACATCGGTGAAGTAGAGGGAAAACTGTTCTTATATGTCATCCACAATAATTAATATACAAATGTCCATGATGCTTTTGGAGAATCTCTACATACGATTTACAACTATAACAGGAAATTTGCTCACAACTTGTTCAGAAAGTTTCCTTGTATTTTCATATCTTCCATTGGAAATGGATTACTGGTTTAAAGGGGTGAAACCCTACTTAAGCAGCAACCACAATTTCTGTTAGGGTGAAACACAACCAGACCCAAATTAACTCATGCATAACTCTCTGCTAGCTTGGCACAAAAGCAGTCTCGCTTAACTTAGATGCAATGTGTAAAGCATTTATGCAGCACTTGAAAAAGTGATAAAGTGAAAACATAACACAATAAAAATCCCACACCAAATTAGAAAAATAAAATACAAACTTAATAAATGATTTGAGATCAAAACAACAAAATCCCATCAATAGAACCAGAGATATGCAATTTTAAATCTATAAGTGAAAAAAGTGCCTAGAAGCACAAAGCGCCATCTGGAGTTATTGAGTTGTAACAGACAGAGAAAAACACCCAAATTCAGGCTGACCACGATGGAGTGTGGGCCAGATACAGGCACCAAGTTAGGCCTGCTGAACAAAGTACCCTAAATCCTGGTTTAGGGAGCATTGTGAAATCCAGCTGCAGGAATACGTCACACATTGGCAGTTCTGAGGAAGCTACAATACAAGAAGAGGTGGTTAATGCTATAAGGTCTGCACATCCGAAAAACAAATGTTACAGATGGTCAAATGAGAATACTTTAATTCTGCACAGACAAATAGAAAAAGGGTGCCAGCCTGGTGTGACCCCCGACCACCACGGGTGTCCAAAACTGATCGGAGGGCCAATCAGAAGTGAAAATGTCAATATAAACCAGGGTACACCAAAATAGTCCAGAAGTATTGATCCAAGACAATGAGACACAGCGGAATAGATTTTAGCAGGATAGGCCATCTCTGATTTGATGAGGGGGAGGAACTGTCATCCGGCAAACTTGCACATCAAGAAGGCGCTGCCTGAGTACTCCCACAAAGGTTTTGACATTAGTCTTTTCGGTCTCCAGACAAGTTTGGGCAGGCAGGCGGGAAATTTCAAGCCCCTTTGAGGTTGGAAACCTCCAGACCCTTCTTCTACTTGAATGTGGGCACTAGGTATAAATAATGGCCTCAGGATCAAACTCTTCAGTACACCTCTGAGTGCTAGGCACTCTCTGGATTTTTGTTCTGTTCAATACGTGCACTCCATGTTGTTGATTTCCTTTTTGGAACAGGAGAAAGATGATGATGTCAAAGCCGATTAGTACCATTATGAAGGGGAATCCTCCAAAAAGGCTGGATTATGAAAAGTGAAAAACAATGGAATGAGTCGAAGTACTGCTTTAAGTACAGTCACCAGACCAGATTCAATGCTTTTTTAAATATGCACAACATAAGTTGTCAAATACAAGTTAAATATTGTTTGTGCAATATCAGTAAATTGTGTCAGGGACTGCATGTGTAACAGCCTCTGAATGTCTAAAGGGATTCTGACTGTCTGCAAATTATGGCCCTCATTATGACATTGGCGGTAAGTACCGCTTACCGCCATGCTGACTGCAGCCAACATACCGCTGCTGCTGCAGATCACTGCTACCCATAATATGACACTCACATAGCAATCCATCACTATACAGCCACACTCACAAGTCCGCCAGCCCAAAGGTCGTTGATAAATGGGTCGTATCCAAGCCCACACCGTTAAGCCAACAGAACTATGCCCACAACATAATGACCCACGAATCACCACGGCGGACATTCAATGGGGGTAAACCATTGGCAGTACATACTGCCATGCTCAAAATACACACACACATACAAAACACCACCACATTGGACAATTCAAACAACACACACCTGACACCCATTCACACACCACACCCACACCATTATAAAACACACACCCACATTACCCACAACCCTTTACGAATACAAATAAGTGCCACAAGAGAGATAACAAGACCACAGACAAGACCACAGCCACACACCACCATCACCTATACACCATCCACGCACCTTACATTACACACCCCAACACATCACCCTACACACCCTCAGAATCACCACTCACACTACCCCCATAGCACCACGACACCCCAGGTTCTCTGAGGAGAAGCTAAGGGTCATGGTGGAGGAAATCATCTGGGCAGAGCCACAGCTATTCGGATCACAGGTGCAGCAGACATCCCTCGCAAGGAAGATGGAGCTATGGCGGAGAATCGTGGACAGGGTCAGCGTCGTGGGAGAGCACCCCAGAACAAGGGATGACATCAGGAAGAGGTGGAATGACTTACAGGGGAAGGTGTGTTCCGTGGCAACAAGACACCAACTAGCTGTACAGAGGACTGGTGGTGACCCCCCACCTCCTCCCCCACAACTAACAACATGGGAGGAGCAAGTCTTGGCAATCATGCATCCTGAGGGCCTGGCAGAGGTAAGAGGAGGACTGGACTCTGGTAAGTCAAATCTCTATTACTATCACCCTCCCTACCTGTATGCCATCACATACCCCTACCCTTCCCTCACTCCTATCACTCCACCACCTCCGACACACCCCACCATCACAACCCACCTATCCCAATACCAAGCCCTGCATGCAACACCAATGCATTGACACCCATCACAGGCCTGCATGGACACCTATCACTAAAGAATGCACACTAGAGGGAAACAGCTAGCCCACCAAATAACAACTCACACAAGGCAAAGCTGTCAGGGCAATGACAACCAAAGAGGGCAATACACCCATGCACAGGATGTCACATGCAGAAACAATAACACTGCATTTACATCCCCACAAGTCCCCCTGTCAATGTCACCGGAGCGGAGGTGCCAGCAACATCCAGTCCTCCCCTGAAGAGGCCCACAGTGATGACAGCAGCTCTGGATGTCTGGATCTGGATGACCAACCTGGCCCATCAGGGATTTCCGAACAGTCGGTAACCCAGGCACAGTCCTATACCACCGCCGAGCCTCCCCATCAGAAAACACCAGCACAGTACCGACCAAGCGGGCCCATACCTCTGTCCCCAGGACATGTCAATCAACAGTGTGATCACCACTACAGGGACCCCAGGTCACCCCACAAACACAGGATGATTAGGGACCTGGGGTCAGTGGCAGTGGGCACACGCTTCAGGGGACAGAGGAAGAGGACAACAGGGAAGCTGGGGGGACTGCTGTGCGACAGGGGGAGGACAGGGCCAGGGAACCGACTCTCCGGGAGGCACTCACCAAGATCCTGGGAGCATACCACCATTCCCAGGAGATGATGTGCCAGATACTGGGCAAAATGCAGGAGAACCAGCGGCTGCAGGAGGGACAGTACCTGGGGATCAGGGAGGACTTCAAGGACATAAACAGCACTCTGGTCACCATTGCAGGGGTGCTGGCTGACGTGGCCAACACTATGAGGGAGGCAGTGGCACACCACCAGGCCCCTACCACTAGACACACCGATGAACAGCCCTCCACCTCCACTGCCACTAGTGGACAGGAGGCCCCACAACAGGACCAAAAGGCCACCAGCACTCCTCTCCCTGGAGAAGGAGAACCACCCCGCAAATGTTCCCTGTGATCCAGACAGAAGCCAGAGACTATTGCCAAGACCCCCACCAGGAAATAAGACTCTCCTGAATGTCTCCCTTGTGTCCCACCCTGTCACCCTGTCCACCTTGAACTGCCATTGCTCCTCTTCCTATGCCGCCTTGCACAATGCACCTGTGATCCACATAGGCTGGACTTTCCTCCACCATCAACCCAGCCCCTTGCACATCCCCCTGTACTTTTTAACACTTAAATAAACACCCTTTGAAAAAGTATGGAGTATGTCAAATGATTTAACTATGTATTCGGTTAACAAGGTATAAACACTGCAATACAACTGTACAGTAATGTATACATAGGAATGACCTGTAGCTGGCTGCAGTCATCACACCAGGAGAGATAATAGGGCACAAATATCTGCAAATAGAGATGGCAAAGGATACAGTGTGTGGCCGTAGAAGTAGGAAAATCAGCCTGCCAGTGACAATGTCAAACACAAAACTGTCAATTAAAAGTGATGTTACACTGTCTTATCTGTGTGTCATTAGAAGTATTGACAAATTATTGCACTTCTGTTGTCCTCATCCTCATCCTCTGCCTCCTCATCTTCACTGTCCACAGGGTCCACTGCTGCCACACGTCCATCTCCATCCTCATCCTCCTGCAGAAAAGGCACCTGGCGACGTAAGGCAAGGTTGTGCAACATACAGCATGCCACAATGATCTGGCAGACCTTCTTGGATGACTAGCACAGGGAACCACCTGTGAGATGGAGACAACAGAACCTAGCCTTCAGGAGGCCGAATGTCCTTTCTATAATTCTTCTTGTTCGCTCATGTGTCTCATTGTAACGTTCCTCTGCCCTTGTCCTGGGATTCCTCACAGGGGTCAGTAGCCATGAGACATTGGTGTAACCAGAGTCACCTGCAAATATCGAGGGACACCTGTTAGACACACAGTAACCCTTAGGGCCCACACCATACCCATACACCAACATCGACTTGCTGGGAACCAAGGCTCACCTATTAGCCACACCCGGTGCCTCTGGAGTTGAGCCATCACATATGGGATGCTGCTTTCCTCAGGATAAAGGCATCATGCACAGACCCAGGATATTTTGCATTGACACGGAAGATGTACTGGTCCGCCAGGCACATTATCTGCACTTTCATTGAGTGAAACCTCTTTCAATTTCTGAACACCTGTTCATTTCTCCGTGGGGGACAAATGCAATATGTGTACCATCAATTGCCCCAATAATGTTGGGGATATGTCCCATTGCAAAGAAATCAGCTTTCACTGTGGCCAAATCCTCCACCTGGGGGAAAACAATATAGATGCCCATGTGCTTAATCAGGGCAGACAACACTCTGGTCAGCACTATTGAGAACATTGGCTGTGTCATTCCTGCTGCCAAGCCCACTGTCACTTGGAAGGAGACATTTGCCAGGAAATGGAGCACAGATAGGACTTGCACAAGAGGGGGGATCCCGGTGGGGTGACGGATAGCAGATATCAGGTCAGGCTCCAATTGTACACACAGCTCTGTGATTGTGGCCCTGTCCAGTCTATAGGTGAGGATAATGTCCCTGTCCTCCATTGTTGCCAAGTCCACCAGGGGTCTGTACACAGGGGTATGTCTCCATCTCCTATTCATCCACAGCGGTGGCAATCTATGGGGCAAAACGGTCAGCAGCTAGTCAGTATCTCATATTTCCAAACACTACACTTCATTGCATGTTGTGATTGTAACAGTATATTGTTGGATAGGTCCAAATGGTGCTTATGTGTACTGTGACGCAGTTGCGTGCCATGGCCTGCCCCCCACCCCCCCGAAATGGCATCCACCTTTCCTGTATGGAGAGACATGTGGAAATGAGGTCATTCGACTGACGTTGTGTGCTGTTGCGGGAGGCGGTCGAGAACCGCCATGCAACTCCTCATTGGTTATCATTGGACCCTATGAGTTACAGTGGCCAATGGTGATTTACGCCGGCAGTGACGGAATGCACTGCCGCGGACATGACCACCATTTTCTATCAGTTCACTCACTTGCTATCTGACCTTCAACAGGAGAAGACCTACACTGCATGTGCTGCTGTGACCTGTGTCTGGAATCGACCATGGCCCGTTTCACTGGGGAAAGGGCCCTTGCCTTCACTGCGGTGGAACTGGAGAGACTGGTAGATGGGGTTCTACCCCAGTACCAAATGCTGTATAGGACTCCAGACCAACAGGTGAGTACACTGTGAGCACGATGCATTGGGCATGAATGCATGGAGTTCTGTGTGTGAAGGCCTCCTGTAGGGGGGTGTTGGTGGAAGGGCCCTGGGGAGCATGCTGCATGTATGTTTGCCATGTCTGTGCAAAAGGGGATGTGAAGGGCTATGGTGGGCCATGAGTGTAACAGGCAAGACGGTCAGACTAATATCTTTCCCTGTGTCCTTTTTCCTGTAGGTCAGCGCCCATCAGAAAAACGGTATATGGCGTGCCATCGCCAAGGACGTGTGGACCCTGGGGTCTATGGCAGGTGGAGCACCCACTGTCGGAAACAGTGGGAGGACCTGAGATGCTGGGCACAGAAGACGGTGGAGGCCCAGCTGGGGAAGGCCTCCCAACGAGGAAGGGGTGCCCGTCGAACCCTGACCCCCATGATGGCCCACATACTGGCGGTGACCTTTCCGGAGCTGGATGGGTGCTTGGGGGCATCACAGCAGCCACAAGGGTGGGAGATGTGGGCCTGTGGGTGCCCCTAGGCCTGGCCAGACATTGCAGGGGAGGTCCCATGTGGGGCAGGGTCTGATGTAAACTTCCTTTAACCAAGCTAGTAGGCATCCACTACTGGGCAGTTGTCTTTGGGTCGCAGGTATGCTGCAATTGGTATTAGGTGTCCATGTCCATGGCCTGGTGATTAGCATTGTGACGGGTAGTGCATTGCCTAGTGCGTAGGACTGTTCCCTGTGTGTATGTCGTGTACGCCAACGGTGGTGTTGTTGCCGCCATTGACCAAGGTCTATCCTTTGTATCTCCCCCCCTTTTTGTTTTGTCACTGTGTCCTTATGTGCATTAGCATCATCTGGTGGAGGAGCAGAGGCACATCCCACAGGGCCTAGGAGGCCGAATATGCCGACGGTGAGGGCACCAGTGGGACGGAGGGCGAGAGGAGCACTATGGCGGGGATTGTAGTGGACAGTTTGGACAGTGATACCTCCTCCAATGGAAGCTCCCTGATGGTGGCCGGACACCTGTGTGCCCACCCCAACTACAGGTACAGCCACCACCCCCGTACCAGCACCACCCTCACAGCAGACCCTCAGCGTGTTTCCCGTGCTCGCTCACCCAGGAGGTTGGCCATCTCGGTCACCCCAGGCACCTCAGGCTCTGCCCTAGTAAGCCCTGCTGCCCAGAGTGAGGAGGCTATTGACCTCCTGTGATCCATCTCTGTTGGGCAGTCAATCATTGTGAATGCCATCCAGGGGCTGGCAGCCCAAATGCAACAGACCAATGCATTCCTGGAGGGCATTCACACTGACATGGCAGCCAACAGAGATCAATCCAGGCTCGTGCCTCCTCTCTGATGGCAGCCATTGTCCCTGTTTCTAGCCTCCCCCCTCCAACTTCCTCTACCCAATCCCTTTCCCCTCAAACCCAACCTATCCCAAGCACACAGGCAGACCAGCATGCACACAAGACAACACACAGGAGTGGTTCAGTCAAACACAAGCACCACACATCATCCTACAGGTACTCACACAAACACCATCCAGATACAGACATACCAACATCCACTGCCTCCACTGTGTTCCCCTCCTCCTCCTCGACTACCTCCCTCCCAGTTGCGTACATCCTCATCCACTCCCACCATCACCATCATGCCTATCACTACACAACACTCACTGGAAATCACCACCCCCACATCCATGCACACGTCCCCTGTGTCCTCTTTCACTGTGTCTATTACCCCTCCTCCCAAAGTACACAAACGCAAGCACTCAGACACCCAACAGCCATCCACCTCACAACAGCATCCAGCCCATGTACCTGCACCGAAAATCAGCAGACAGACACCTCCTACAACCACTTCCTCTTCTTCCACTCCCAAACTTTCACCTTCTTCCCGCCCCAATGTCCCTAAGAAGCTTTTCCTCTCCACTGGTGACCTCTTCCCTACCACTCCCCCGTCCTTCGTGTCAGGCCAGGGTGGTCAGAACCCAGACGAGCACCTCAGCCACCCAGTCCACGGCCACAGTAGTGTTGACAGCTACTCCAGGTGGGAGAGGATACCGGGCACCAGGCAGTCACACTGAAAGCGTGCCTGCACCAGGTGTTGCAAGGAAGGCTAAGGAGACATCACCAGCTGCGTCAATGAAGGGCAAGGAGGCATCCCAAGCTGCTTCAAGGAAGGGCAAGGAGGCACTCCCAGCTGCTACAGGGAAGGGCACGGAGGCACATCCAACTTCCTCAGGGAAGGGAAAAGAGCAATCACTAGCTGCTGACAGGAAGGGCAAGGGGCCTGCACCAGCAGGCAGGAAGGACAGGAGGCCTGGTGCTGGGACTCATTCGGAGCCCCCACCACCAACCATTGTGGTTCAGCCATCCTCGGCTGCAGGGGAAGGGCTGGAGCCTCCCCCCACCACTGCCACCAGCACTACTGCCAGCAGCAGCAACCCTAGTGGGCAGCCATCCGAGGCTGCAGAGGAAGGGCTGGAGCCTTCCCCTACCACTGCCAGCACTGCCACCAGCACCGCCACCAGCACCACTGCCAGCAGCCCCAGTTGGCAGCTGTCTGAGGCTACAGGGGAAGGGCTGGAGTCTCCCCCCACCCCTACCAGCACCGCCACCAGCACCGCCACCAGCACTACCACCAGCAGCAGCAGCCCCAGCGGGCAGCAGTCCAATGCTGTAGGGGAAGTGCTGGAGCCTCCCCCCACCACTGCCAACACCACCACCACCAGCACCACTGCCACTTCTGAGCAGCCGTCACTGCCGGCGGACAGTGTGTATTCCTGCATCCATGGGCTGTTGTGCGGCCTGGGCCCTGCAAGTCCTGTGGATATGACACCCAGGTAAGAGACTGTGACCTTGCACTCCCCAAGATCTGCAAAGGAAGAAATGCATTTTTATTACAACATATGTGTGAATATGACCCTCTGCTCACCATTTTTCTCCCTAGACTTCAACCGCTGAGGATGAATATGAGATGGAGAAATCCCCCGTGTACAGACCCCTGGTGGACCTGGCGACATTGGAGGACAGACACATTATCCTGACCTACAGACTTGATAGAGCCACAATCTAAAAGCTGTATGCCCAATTGGAGCCAGACCTGATTTCAGCTATCTGCCAGCCCACAGGTATCCCCCCTTTTGTGCAGGTCCTGTCAGTACTCCATTTCCTGGCAAGCGGTTCCATCCAAGCGACAGTGGCCATGGTTTCAGGCATGTCACAGCCTATGTTCTCCAACGTGTTGACCAGATTGTTGTCTGCCCTACTGAAACACATGCTCAGCTATATCGTATTCCCACAGGTGGAGGATTTGACCACAGTGAAGGATGACTTGTATGCCCTGGGTCATATCCCCAACATCATTGGTGTCATTGATGGTACACATATTGCATTTGTCCCCCCCCCCCGGAGAAATGAACAAGTGTTCAGGAATAGGAAAAGCTATCACTCTCGGAATGTGCAGATGGTGTGTTTGGTGGACCAGTACAACTCCCATGTGAATGCCAAGTATCATGGCTCTGTGCATGATGCCTTTATCTTGAGGAATAGCAGCATTCCATATGTGATGTCTCAACTCCAGAGGCACCGGGTGTGGCTAATAGGTGAGCCCTGGTTCCCAGCCAGTGGATGTTGGTGTATGGGTATGGTGTGCGCCCTAAGGGTTAGTGTGTGTCTAACAGGTGTCCTTCGATGGTCCCCACCCAGTTGATATAGGTATATCGGTATGGGGTTGTCCCTAAGGGTGAGTGTCTGTGTAACAGGTATCCCTTGAATATTTGCAGGTGACTCTGGTTACCCCAACCTCTCATGGCTACTGACCCCAGTGAGGAATGCCAGGACAAGGGCAGAGGAACATTACAATGAGGCACATGGGCGAACAGGGAGGATAATTCAAAGAACCATTGGCCTACTGAAGGCCAGGTTCAGGTGCCTCCATCTGACGGTTGGATCCCTGTACTACTCACCCAAGAAGGTGTGCCAGATCACCGTTGCATGTTGCATGTTGCACAACCTGGCCTTGAGACGCCTGGTAGACCTTTTCTGCAGGAAGATGAGCCTGGTGGGGATCTTGTGGCAGCAGTGGAGCCTGTGGACAGTGAGGAAGAGGAGGGAGAGAAAGAAGATGTGGACAACAGAAATTCACTCATTCAACAGTACTTCCAGTGACACACAGGTAAGACACTGTCACTTTAATTTCCATTGCAGTTTTGTGTTGGACATTGTACATGGCAGCCTGATTTTCCATATTCTATGGCCACTTACTGTACCCTTTGGAATCTCTATTTTCAGATCTCTGTGCCCCACTCTGGCTCCTGGTGTGTTTATACCTATGTATACATGATTGTACAGCTGAATGGCAATGTTTACAGCTTGTTAAACAAATAAATATTTGAATCAATTGACAGACTCCATACTTGTATTTGTTCCAAGGGTGTTTATTTATCTGCTAATAAGTAGAGGGGGTATTGCAATGGGCTGGGTTGATGAGGAGGAAAGTCGAGGGCAGAGTCCAGTCTATTGGTATCACAGGTGCATTGTCCAAGGGGGCATAGGAAGGGGAGCAATAGCAGTTCAAGGTGGACAGGGTTACAGAGTGGGACAGAAGGGTGACAATCAGGAGAGTCCTATTTCCTGGCAGGGGTCTTGGCAATGTTCTCTGGCTTCTGCCTGGATAGCAGGGACAGTTTGCGTGGAGGTTATCCTTCTGCAGGGGGTGGGGTGCTGGTGGCCTGTTGTTCCTGTGGCGGGGCTTCCTTTCCAGTAGCGCCGGTGGAGGGCTGTTCTTCGGTTTGGCTAGTATCCTGGGCCAGTTGGTGTGCCATAGCCTACCTCATGGTTTTGGCCATGTCTGCCAGCACCCCTGCAATGGTGACCAGGGTGGTGTGTTTGAGGTCCTCCCTGATACCCAGGTACTGACCCTCCTGCAGCCACTGGGTCTCCTGCAACTTGTACATTATTTGGCCCATGGTCTCCTGGGATTGGTGGTATGCTCCTAGGATCCCTGCAAGTACCTCCTGGAGAGGGGGTTCCCTAGGCCTGTCCTTCCCCTGTCGCACAGCAGTCCTCCCAGCCTCCCTGTTGTCCTGTGCCTCTGTCCCCTGAACCGTGTGCCCACTGCCACTGCCACTGACCCCAGGTCCCTGATCATTCTGTGTTTGTGGGGTTGCCTGGGGTCCCTGTAGTGGTGGATACACTGCTGATTGATGTGTCCTGGGGACAGAGGTATGGACCCGCTGGGTGGGTGCTGTGCTGGTGTTTCCTGAGGGGGGAGGCTCTGTGGAGGGTTTGGATTGTGGCAGGGTAACCGACTGTTCAGAGGTCCCTGATGGGGCAGGTTGGTCATCATGATCCAGGCGTGCAGAGCTGCTGTCATCACTGTGGGCCTCTTCTGTGGGGGGACTGGATGTTAATGGCACCTCCTCTCTGGTGATGTTGAGAGGGGGTCCTGTGGGGATGAAATTCAGTGTTATTGTATCTGCGTGTGCCATCTTGTGCATGGGTATGTTTTCCTCTATGGTTGTTATAAGCAAGGCAGCTGTGGCTTGTGTGAGTTGTGATTCAGTTGGCTAAGTGATGGTCTCTAGTGTGCATGCTGTGGTTATGGGTGTCCATGCAGGTCTGTGATGGGTGTCCATGCATTGTTGTTGCATGCAGGGCTTGGTATTGGGATGGGTGGGTTGTGATAGTGGGGTATGTGTGAGGTGATGGAGTGATGGGGTTGGGGGTAGGGGTAGGAGTTTGTGATGGCATGAAGGTAGGGTGGGGGATATAGTAATAGAGATTTGACTTACCCTACTCCAGTCCTCCTGCTACCCCTGTGAGGCCTCAGGATGCAAGATTGCCAAGACTTGCTCCTCCCATGTTGTTAGTTGTGGGGGAGGAGGTGGGGGTTCACCGCCAGTCCTCTGTACAGCTAGTTGGTGTCTTGCTGCCACAGAACACACCTTCCCCCGTAAGTCATTCCACCTCTTCCTGATGTCATCCCTTGTTCTGGGGTACTGTCCTACGATTCTGACCCTGTCCATGACTCTCCGCCATAGCTACATCTTCTTTGCAATGGACGTCGGCTGCACCTGTGATCTGAATAGCTGTGTCTCAGATTAAGTGGGTGCTCCTTGGTTGTCTCTCTCTCAGTTGGCAATATATTTTTTTCATCATGAAGGGTTGTGGGTAATGTGGGTGTGTATTTTATATTGGATTGAGTGTGTGGGTGTGGTATGTGATATGTGTATCAGGTATGTGTAGTTTGAATTGTCCAATGTGGTGCAGTTTTGTTAGTGTGTGTGTATTTTGAGTACGGCAGTGTGTACCACCAATGGTTTACTGGGGTTGAATGACCGCTGCAGTGATTCATTGGTCCTGATGCTGTGGGCGTATTTCTGTTGGCATAACGTGGTGGGTTTTGGTACTGCCAGTTTATCACTGACCTTTGGTCTGGCGGACTTGTGTGTGTGTCTGCATAGTGGCGGATTTTTCTGTGTGGGTCATAATATCCGTAACGGTATACCACCGCGGTCACAGTATGTCAGCAGAGCGGTTGGTGGTATTTACAGCCAGGGTTGTAATGAGAGCACAAGTTTTCAGTAGGGAATTGAGTTGAATTTTATTATCGAAGATGGTCAAATTGACTTTTAGTATAAAGGGTTTCTTTAAATCCATCACTGTTCCAAATCCCAGAGAAGTAGTCTGCTGGATGGTTTAGTTCAGAAAGAAATATTGTGTTTGGTATTATGCATGCCTGAAATGAGGCTTCTTTCTCTTGTATGTTCATAAAATTGGTTCTCCCAATACTGTTGTCACCAACATTTGCTTTCCAAAATTCATATCCTTGAATAGCCAGATTTTGACTAAACTCAGTAGAGTAAATTAGCTTGTTGGTAGTGATCTGATTTAATGGAAGTTGTTGTGGCTTCTGTATCACATAGAAAGATGAAGAGTTTAATCTGCCAGCATTCTGAAATAAGGGAATTTCTTTAAGAAATTAGGATGGCTATCAGGAGGTGGGTCTTTGTGTAATTGTGAATTTCTCTGGGATAGTTCGGCTTTTGAATGTAATATTGTGTATAGTGATGAGAACAATATATTTCTTCGTAATTAGCTGAATGCAAATGTTTTATTATTCAAAATAGCAAGTGCCAGTAAATCAGATATCATTTTTCAACAGTCTTAGGTGGTCATTATGAGATTGGCGGTCAGGTTACCGCCACGCTGACGATGGCTGTAGTACCATCATCAGGCCTCCGGTAATGAGTGCCACATAATGACCATGGTAATGATTCCTCCCATTGACAGACAATGTACCACACCAACCGCCAGCGCAGTACAAACACTGAACTCAGCAGTATCCACCTACAGGCAGTCGGAAGAAATGGATCCTTCCACCATATAATGACATAGCACGCCGCCAGGATTTCCGGGGCGGTAGTAAGGACATCAAAAGCCTGGCAGAAACACATCATTTAAAAGAAGAGACTCACCTCCAGGGACACAGAATGAGACTGCGGCCGCCATGGAACCAGAACTGCAAGTCTTCCCGATGTTGTACCACTCCATGGCCATCCTGGAGCACCAACGCTGACGAAGGTGGCGGTGAGTACAGCTGTCTAGCACACAAGGTGGGGAGAGTGACACACACAGGCACAACAAACACTAAACACACACACCGCACACCCACAACCAACTGCAGAGTAAATCGACAGTAACAGGATCCACGAACAAAGAAAGGCAGGACACACACCTCTTTTCGAACCACTGTAATCATGTTGGATGACAATTCAAATTGAAAGAACATGCAACTGCAAATGTACATGCAGGCCCAAAGGCCAGTTCAAAGTCACAAATGCCCACAGAGCAAAGTTCAGGCCCAAACTTGACTCGTGACAACATCGGGACTCCACTGTTCAGGGGCATCATGTTGGAAATGGGCAGGCACCTCAGGGTGTGGGGAGTGCATCTCCTTGTGAGGGAGCTCCCAGCTCACTGGTTCTGGAGACCCTTGCCCAGCCCATACTGAGGGGGCTCCTAGCCCACTGGATTCTGAGGGGGCTCCTAGCCCACTGGTTTTGGAGGGGACCCTAGCCCACTGGTTCTGGACGGGACCCTTGCCCACTGGATACTGAGGGGGGCTCCTTTCCCACTGGACATTGAGGGGGCTCCTTGCCCACTGGTTACTGAGGGCTGTCCGTGCCACTGTTTCTGGAGGGCTGTCCTTGGCCACTGGTCTGGAGAGCTGTCCTTGGGCTTTGTTTTTGTTGGGTCCTCCTTGGGATTTGTTTTTGTTGGGGCCTCCTTGGCTTTTTTTTGGAGGGGCCTCCTTGGCCTTGGTCTTGGGAGGGGTCTCTTTGGCCCTGGGTTTTGAAGGTGGCTCTCCACTCTTGGTTGTCTGTTTGGCAGGGGGCGACACTTTAGCTCTCTGTTTTGTGGGTGGAGGAGTGTCCTCCGGGTGGGGGGCCAGGGACGCATTCATGTGCCCCTTAGTGGCTGCTGGAGACTTTGTGGGTGGCACAATGTCAGACTGTGTGCTTGAGGTACTGTCCGGGGGGTGATACCTTCCTCCTATGGGCAGGACCAGGGGGAGGGAAGAGGTCAAGGTGGGCAAGGAAAAGCTTCTTATGGCCAATGGGGCAGGATGTGGGTGGAGAGATGGGAGTTGAGGTAGAGGGAGTGGTTGTAGGAGGGGGAGGTGTGCTAGACATGGGTGTAGGTGCATGGACAGTGTGCTTGTGTGAGGTGGATTGATGTTGGGGGTCTGAGTGCAAGGTTTTGTGTGTCTTTGGAGGGGGCAGACAGGGTAGAGGAAGACAAACAGGACGTGTGGATGGATGTTGTGGTGGTGTCTACATGTGAGGTTGATGTGCTGCATTATGTGGCGATGGTGGTGGTGGTGAATGTGCATGTGGTGTGTGGGGTGCAAGTCTGCGGGTCTGCTGTTGTTGTGACTGTGGGCAAGGCTGTGTAGGTGGCAGGTTCAGGGACTGTTGATGCAATGCATGCAGGTATGAGTGCAGATGTGACTGTGAAGGGAAAGGAGGAGGGAAGACAGTGGGGGCAGTGGATGATGTTGTGTGTGCATCTGTCTGTTGGCTGTGTGAGTGCTTGTGGACTGAAGTGTGCTGCCTGTGCTTGTCTGTGCGAGTCTTGTGTGATGTTTTGTGTGCATGCTTGTCTGAATGTGTGCGTGGGGTGGGTTGGGGTGAGGAGACTGGGAAGTGGTAGTTGGAGGGGGATGGAAGAAGCAGGGACACTGGCTGCTGTCAGAGAGGAGGCCAGAGCCTGAAACAGTTTCTGTAGGGCCAGCAAGCCACTGTGAATGCCCTCCAGGAAAGCATTGCATTTCTGCATCTGGGATGCCAGCCCTGGGATGGCATTCACTATGATTGACTGCCCTACAGAGATGGCTCTCAGGAGGTCAATAGCCTCCTCACTGAGGGCAGCAGGGCTGACTGGGGCAGGGCCTGAGATGCCTGGGGCGAAGGAGATGCCCACCCTCCTGGGTGGGCGGGCACAGGTAACTCGGTGGGGGGCTACTTGGGAGGGCGGTGCCGGTACGGTGGCTGGCGGTAGAAACTGTAGCTGGGGTGGTCCCAGAGGGGGCTGCCAACACCAGGGAGCTTCCATCAGAGGATGAATCAGAGTCAGTGGTATCATTTCCTGTCCCTCACCCTCCATTCCCCTGGTCCCCTTGGCACTGGTGGATTCTGTCTTATGGGTCCCACAGGGCTGCAGCTCCCTCACTCGCCAGTCAGTGCTCCGGTTCCTTCGCCAGATGATGCTAATGCACACATGGGGAGGATGACAAAAGGAGAGAGGGGGGGAGAAAAGGAGCACAGGGTCAATCACAGCACCAACAGCACAGATGACATCACTGTCACACACTGTGACTGAGAGTTGGTAGTATGGACCACACTGGCATTCCATTGGCTAAGTAGCACAGCAGGTAGGAGCCAAAAACTGCCAGCTACACACCCGCTGGGACCAACTAAGCCCTGTCTGCTATAGAAAGCCAGCTACCTAGCTGTCAAAAACATGCATTTTACCCTATTTACCTAAGATAGACCACGCAACCATGTCTAAAATGGCATATTGGGGCATCCACTGACTAATACCCTGTACCCATATCCCATGCCAGGCGACACAGAAGGTTGTCAAACACACTGTACTCACCCCCTTGTGGCTGCTGTAATGCCCTCAAGCACCCATCCAACCCAGGACTGCCCACCACCAGTATGCGGGCCATCAGGGTGGTCAGGTTACGACAGACACCCTGGTGGGCCTCCACAGTCTTCCAGGCCCAGTGCCTCAGGTCCTTCCACCATTTCCTGCAGTGGGTGCTCAGCCTACTGTAGATCACCATGGTCCACACTTCCTTGGTGATGGCATGCCAGAATCCCTTTGTCTGATGGACGCTCACCTGCAGGAGAAACACAAACAGTGAGACACCATGGACTAGACAATCCAGCCTGTTACACATATGGCCTACAAACAGCATTAGCCCCTCATCAGACACTCACATGACCCATTCCTCTGCATTAACACTTCCACCAACCATACTCCCCCAATGAGACACTGCTGGCACACTCATACATCTCCATGCAGCCATGCCGCATTCAAAGGACCCATTATGTACTCACCTGTTGGTCTGGAGGCCCATATAAATGCCCATACAGGGATTGGACCTCATCCACGAGCCCCTCAAACTCTTCCAAAGTGAAGGTTAGGGTCCTTTCCCATGTTGCACGTGCCATGGCAGTTTCCAGTCCCAGATCACAGCAGCACACTCAGTGGAGATGTCGTCCTGTGGAAAGTCAGGAATCAAGTGAAGTGGTAGAAAGAAAATGGTGGTCACGTCCGCAGTGGTGAACACCGTCGCCGCCGGCGCTGATCAGCAATTTCCCACACTCCATAGAGAGCCATGTTAGCCGATGAGGAATTGCACGGCGGTGCAGACCGCTTGCACCATGACACGAACGCCGGTGGAGCGAGGTCACTTCTATCTGTCCCTCCATACAGGACAGGCGGTAGCCATTTTCTAATGATAGTACACATGTACAGATTTAAAAGTGTGTCATTGTAGTGAAATGTACTCTCCTATACACTTCCAGTATCCAACACACAAGAATGCTCTGTGTACACTGCTGTAGTGAGTTCATAGTTCCTGTTGTCATTCCCTTCTTACTTTTGGGCCCCTTAGGTACTAACCACTGGGTAGAAATAGGAGGAGGCAAGCATCCGTGTGCAGACCCCTTGTGGACTTGGCTACACTAGAGGACAGGAACATCATACTCACCTGTCGTCTGGACAGGGCCACAGTCACAGAGCTGTGTGCACAATTGGAGTCTGATCTGCTACCCGCTATCTGTTGCACAACAGTAAAACCCCCTCTTGTGCAGGTACTCTCAGTGCTCCATTTCCTGGCAACTGGCTCCTTCCAGGTGACAGTGGGTTTGGCTGCAGGATTGTCACATCCAATGTTCTCTATTGTGCTTGCAAGGGTTTTGTCTGCCATGGTCAAACGCATGAGCAGCTATGGCCCATTCCCCCAGGTAGATGTTTAATCCACTGTGAATGCTGGATTCTATGCGATGGGACATATACCACATGTAATTGGACCATTGACGGGACCCATATTGCCTTAGTCCCCCCCAGAGCCAATGAACAGGTGTAAAGGAATCAGAAGAGTTTAAACTCACTCAACATCCAGATGGTGTGCCTTGCTGACCAGTACATTTCCCACATCACTGTCAAGTATCCTAGGTCAGTGCATGATGCCTTTGTCCTGAGGAACAGCAGTGTCCCACAGCTGATGGCGCAACTACAAAGGCACAGAGTGCGGCTTACAGGTGGGCCTGAGTCCCCACCCAATGTATGTCAGTGTATGGCTTCAGGAGTCATACCCCATACCATTGTGCAGCACTAATGTGTGTCCCTTACTTCCTGCAGGTGATTCCGGCTACCCAGACTTGTCCTGGCTCCTGGCCTCTGTAAGGCATCTAAGATCAAGGGTTGAGAATTGGTACGTGGGCATCCCAGGAGGATTTTTGAAAGGACCTTCGAGCTCCTGAAGGCTAGGTTCAGGTGCCTCCATCTGACAGGTGGATCCCTGTGCTACTCCCCTGAGAAGGTCTGCAGGATTGTTGTTGTGTGCTGAATGTTGCACAATTTGGCCCTCAGACGGCATGTGCCCTATCTGCAGTAGGAGGGGGGTGATAATGCAGCTGTGGCAGCAGTGGACACTGAGAACAGAGAGGTGGAGGAAGAGGAGGAGGATGTGGACAACAAGACTGTTGAACTAAACGTTTCTCAATTTTTGTGCTGTGTGGCTCTAGCATTATGCTAGTCATTACCTTTGCATCCCACCTGACTGTCACCTATACCTTCCCTTATTACAGATGTTTTCTGTGGTAACTCAGTGTAATGTTGTGATGTGTACATTTGTACGATGGATCAACATGTAACTGGACATTTACATGTTCATGCAGTTCATAACAGTTTAATGCATTGTACATTACCTTCAGGAAAGCACTATTACTCAAGTTGTGCCCACAGGTGTTTAGTAAAAATTAGTACACAATACAAAGTGCAATAGAGTGGGGTGATGGTTGGGAATGGCCCAGTGTAGTGGCCAGTCTGTTTGCAGCACAGGTCCGTTGTCCAAGGGGCCATAGGAAGGGGAGCAATGACAGTTTAAAGTGGACAAGGTGACACAGTGAACCCAAGGGGGACATTCTGGAGGGGCTCATTTCTTGGTGGTGGTCTTGGTCTTGGCAACTGTCTATGGTGTCTGTTTGGGTTGCAGGGACTGTTTGCATTATAGTTTACCTTCTGCAGGGGTAGGGGTGCTGGTGGCCTTTGGGTCCTGTGACTGGGCCTTCTGTCCACTAGCTGCACCAGATGTGGAGGGCTGGTCAATACACTGGCTAGTGGAGGGGGCCCGCTGGTGTGCTGTGTAGTCGCCCATGATGTTGGCCATATCACCCAGCACTCCGGCAAATGGAGACCATGGTGGTGTTCAGGGGCTGCAATTTTTGCTTGATCGCCTGGTGGTGTTCCGCCTGCAGCCGCTGGTTCTCATGTATGATGTTTATCACCTGACCCATCTTGTCCTGGGATTGTTGGTAAGCCCCCAGGACAATGGTGAGTGCCTCCTGGGCAGTCAGTTCCCTGGGCCTGTCCTCCTCCTGGCGCACAGCTGTCCTCTGACTGTATCTGGCCCCCTGTGCCTGTGTCCCCTGAATGGTGGGGCCACTGCCATTGTCCCCAGGGCCCTCATTGTCTTGGACTGTGGTCCCTTTACAGGTGTGGACTAGGGTCCCTATACAGGTGGGCACGCTACTGATTGGCGTGTCCTGAGGACAGAAGTCTGAGGATGCTGGGTGGCTGCTATGGTGTTAGATTCTGAGGGGGAGGCTTTCTAGTGGAATGAGTGTGGGACGGGGTAGCCGACTGACCAGTGGTCCCTGATAAGCCAGGGAGTTCATCCAGAGCTCCAGAGCTGCTGTCATCACTGGGGGCATCTTCTGGTGGGGGACTGGGTAGCCATGGTACCTCCTTGCTGCTGAGATTGGCTGGGGCACCTGTGGGGATGTAAGTGGTGTATTATGCTACATGTCTGTGACATATTCTACATCACTGACTTCCCCTGTACTAATGCTGTTGCCCTGCCACCTTTGTTTGTGTATGGTGATGGTTGTGGGATTGTTATTTCTCCATGCTGCACATGCATTGGTGGTGGGTGTACGTGCAGGGATGGAAGGGATGTGCAATTTAGTGGGTATGGCATGCAGGGCTTGGCATATAGGTTTGTTAATGGTGTTTCTGCACTGTGTGGGATGGAGTAGGGTAATGCATGGCAAGGTAAGGGGTGGTGGTGGCATGCAGGTATGGGGGGCGATAGGTAGTAAATGTTAACTCACCAGCGTCCAGTCGTCTGGCTACTCCAGTGTGTCCCTCTGGATGCAGGAATGTGAAGACTTGCTCCTCCCAAGCTGTCAGCTATGGGGGAAGAGTGGGGTTCCACCACCAGTCCTCTGGATGGTGAGCTGGTGCCTTGCTGCAATGGAACGCACCTTCCCCTGTAGGTCATTTCACCTCTTCCTTATGTTGTCCCTTGTGCATAGATGTAGTCCCACAGCATTCACCCTGTCCACCATCCTCCACCATAGCTCCATCTTCCTGGCAATGGATATCTGATGGACCTGTGCTCCAAACAGCTGTGGCTCTACCCTGACTATTTCCTTAACCATGACCCGCAACTCCCCATCCATGAAACGGGGGTGCCTTTGTGGAGATATGGGTGCTGTGTGGTGTGTGTAGGTTGTGCAGAGGGTGATGTGTGATATGGTGGGTTGTGTGGTGTGTGTGTGAGATGAATAGGTAGGTGTGATATGTGTGTGTGCAGTTCTCTTTTGTGTTAGCGCCGCTAAATGTATCCATCTTGTTGTGTTAGAAAGGAATTGTGGGTGAGGTGGGTGTGTGTTTTATAATGCTTTTGGTGGGTGTGTGGGGTGTGTGTATTTGTGTCAGGTGTGGGTTTTTTGTTCTGGCCAATGTTGTCTTGTTTGGTAGTTGGGTGGCCTTATCCGCCGCAGCGGTGTACACTGCCAATGGTTAACCGCAATTGAATGTCTGCTGTGATGATTTGTGGGTCATTATTTGGAGGGCATAATTTTGGTGGGGTATGGGTGGGAGTTCTGACAGTTTATCATGTTCAGTGGGCCTGGCAGATTTGTGGTTGTGGTTGTTTTCTGTCAGTTTTGCGTGTATGTGTCATAATCTGATGGACGGATGCTCACCTCCGTGGCGGTATGTTGGGGGCAGTCACAGCGGGGGCATTCGGAATTCACCACCAATGTCATAATGAGGGCCTTAGTGTCCCAATCATCTGAAATACAGCTGAGTATCACCACATCATCCATTGAAACTATAGGTCCCATAATCTGACATGGAACTTTTTCATGCGCTATACCCCCTGACACAGGATATGGTGTCATATTCACAACTAAGAGACCTCTTTGGACTCATGGAATGAAGAGTGAGGCTGTAGTTTTATTGAGTAGCAGTAGAATGACAAGTATTGTTGACAGCCTGCAAAGGCCTACACGATCAAGGACTGGACTACCCACCAACACAACCCTTTCACTGAGACACCTGTGCTCCTCCTATCTAGCCCTCGCACACACACACCCATAATTGGGCACTGCTGCAGCGGTGGCCGCTCTTTTTCCTACATCGCTGCAAGGCCTGGAACAACCTACCTCTTTTCAACTTGAACTGCACCCTCACTGTCAAACTTTGGGAAGAGACTCTAGACAGAAACATTGCACTCCAGTACCTACATACCCCCAGGGGTGACAGGGACACACTCTACAAATGGCTAACTGATTGATTGATTGACAGCCATATAACGAAAAGAAAAGCTCTGAAAGTGATCCAGGCATAAGACCATGGAGCAATTCAGTACTTTTCATGAAATTATTAATAAAGTCTCTGGCGATGAGTGATTGGAGAAGGTGTTTAAAAGTTCTCTGTAAAATATCCAGAGTTAATCTGAATATTGTTGCTTTCTTTAAGTCCTTGAAAGGGCACCAGTTCAAATGGCATAGTATCAGGTCGAATTTCGTAATAAACCTTGGAATTTCACTAGACAGCAGTCACCATTGTGCTGGCAGCATCAGGTATGCTTGTAGGGTTCAATGCCTTACGTTGAGGGTTGCAGATCAAATATCCCTGGCTGGTAGCTCGAGCTAGTAATGTTACTGTTTTGTTCAAGGGTAGACTATTCAGAGAAGGGAGAGGCTGAGAGGCAGTGCTCTGATTCTTTCTTAGTGTCTGTTAGGGCTTGCTGTAGATGACTGGCCACATCGTGTTTTTATGTGTTTGATGGACACTTGTCTGTTTCTCCTTGAACCAGTCACAGGAGGCAGAATAACAGTTCTATTGCCTTTCACACCAAAAAAGCTGATTGGTCGTCCTTAGGATCGTTCAAAAGCTTGCTTGCTGTGGATTTTTTGTGAAACTTTGGGAGCCTATGAATCAGAGCAGTGACAATCTTATCTTCACAGGTGGCAGCATCAGAAATATTCTCATTAGACAGCTTATCTCTGACCTCTTGGGTACTATGAAAAATATTCTAAAGTTTCTTCAAGTCAAATCTTTCCTAATCTGCCACTTTCCCAGGAATATCTAAGCCCAGAACATAAATAGGAACTCCAAAGAAAACCTTGTATGGAGTGCGTCTTCCCAATACTCGTCTAGACAAATTATTCAATGATCTCTGGGCACCATACAGATTATGGCAAAAACAACAACTAAAACTTGAACTTAGTACTCTAGCAGTTAGGGCTTGTTTAATCATGCCATTAGCCCATTTGACAACATCATCTGATTCAACTTTGAACAGGTTGCTTAATTGCAGACATCGCATCCCTGTAAGCCAAGGAAGCGAAGGCATGACTGTTATCTGAATGAAATGAATTAACTGCTCCAGTCGCTACCAGACACTACAAATTCTTTACCACTGCTGAACCAGTTGCATTTTTCTGAGGACACCCCATAGGTATCAAGAACATGAATCGATTGCCACCAATATGTACTCATATCTGTTGGTTGAATAAAGTGGACCGTTGGCACTTATGAGGGTAGTTGGTAAAAGTCTTTGGACAGTGGAGGGTTTAATCTGTTGAAAATTATCACACAGCCTAACATATTCCTCAGCCTGTTTCTGTAAACCAGGGTACCAGTAACTTTGTGTTAGCATTGCCATAATTGTGTTGACCCCTGCATGTGTAGAAGCCAATCCCTCATGGGCTTCTTTAATAAATTTAATCTCAACAGATTAGTTGGCATTGTCCTGTACCCCTCTCCAGGTAGTGTGAATACAAGAGTGTTGTCTGAATTAAGGATGCAGGAATATTAAGGAGGAAAGCTTGCAGGGGTCTTCTTTCCTGCCTTGGTTGTACTTATGGCTGTTTAGATATCTGTGCCAATCTTTACTTGTGATTTGGATAGGACTGCTACTCTAACAGTCTTAATTGAAGCCTTTGCTGCTAGGCCTGCCAGATAGTTCCCTTTGGTGTGAATGCCATCAGGCTGATGGTCAAAGTGTGTCTCACACGGACCAGTGGAAGCTTGTCTTGTAAGATAGCTACCTTTCCCCAAAGTTGTCTATTCTTTATAGGTTTTTTCTTTTGAATCCTTGATTCAATTCAAATGCCGGTGCTGCAAGTCAACATTGTAACCCTGCACACAGAAGGAGGAGCCAAACACAATAAATGTATGAACTGATGAGTCTGCCTTTTATAGCACAAGTAACAGAGCATGAATTTCTGCATGCACTGTAATGCTGTCATGTAAAATGTTAGTATGGGTGCACTATGTATCCTTCACTACACCTTATATTTTGTTCCTACTTCCAGTTGGGCAGAGCCATTCATGTAAAATATGCTGTAGTAAAACTCAGTGGGTAGAGTGACTGGAGTTCAAGCAATATATTGTTCATACTGGAGAAAAGCCTCTGTAAGAAGAGTAGGATCATACTGAAACTTTACATCCACTGCACTTAAGGAACAGGCCCACTGCAGACAACTCTGGTGTATGACACAAGCAATAGGAATGCTTGCTCTGGTGGGTTCTTCTAAAGCTGGTACGGGAGAAACAACAATGATATGTTTTTCTTGTGCCAAAGAACACTCTTCAAAATAGATGTTTGCACAGTTGTAAATATTTTTTGGGATGGTAAAGCATGCATCAGGTAAGGAATACAATTGAGATTTATAAGCAATAGGATCAGTCTGTTATTCATTGAAGGTCACATAGATGAAGCCACTGTGACTGTGTATGAGTCTTATAACTAGGTAAGTTTTATTATCCCTAGTCCGTGAATATTCAGAGGCAGAACTAAGAAAAGTGGTGCTCCACCCAGTGCAGCACCACTTTTCTTGCAACCCTCCGCGTCCCCCTACTGCCACTGCCAAAATTTGTGACGATATTGATGTACTGTTCAGGGTTAGTGCCAAAACTTTGGTGCTAACCATGAACAAAACATAGGGGCCCATTGTAACCAATGGTGTGTCCCCTTTTAATGCCTGCTCAGAGCAGGTGTTAAAAATGCTGCAAAAAAATGGCACAAAGAAATCTTTTAGATTTCTTTGTGCCATTTTTCACCCCCCCCCCCAACAGGAGAACACCCCCTTGCATACATTATTTCTGGCACTGGCATAATGTGGAGCAAGGGGTTACAAAGTGGCGCAATGCATGCACTTTGGGGCAGCTATGATGCAAATTGCAAGGCAAGATATACAAAGCCACACAAAGGTCGATTTGCATTGTTTTGTGTGGCTTTGTAAAAAAAATAATGGAATACAGAGGCTTGTGCTACATTAATTTGTGACACACTTTTTCAGTGAGGCATTACCGGTTGGAACATGGGCTTTCCATGCATCTACTCAAGACGCTTGACGCAAACCCATTCTGCAGCACACATGGAAATAGGAATATGCCTCTAAGGATTGTTTTGTGTAAGAATATATCCCTTCCTGAAGAAAATCAATCCTACCCATAACACAGCATCCTTGCATTATGGTTCAAGGGACCCTGCATTGGCATGTAGCTTCCTGAACTGCACTAGCGCTATGAAGTGTGCCATATCTTAGTAGACATGGTGCATTTCTGCTCTCTTCCTTTCATGCAATGCAGTGCAGCACAGCAAGTTGCATTGATACATTGTGAAAAGTTAGTAAGTCTGGGCTTAAGTGTCAAATTCTGAGCATTCAATTATTTGGAGTAGGGGTTTTGATTTCCTTTTTTAACAATGCCTTTAGAGCTTAATTACGAGTTGGTCCTGCTCTGTATTTTCAGCGACTTATGTTTATATATATTTATAGGTCAGTAGTGACAAGAGTGAGTTTGAATAAGATATGGAGGGTGATTGTGGCTTTAGTGCCCCTCCTGGTTCGTTTAACGTGACAGAATGTTATCTCATGAAATCTACCTACAGGAAATACACCTGGTTGTGAAAGTTAAGGTCAAAATCTAATAGCACCTTCTATGGGGAGAAATCAAGGGAATGTAAGTGTAAGATGCATCTAGTAAAGCAGATGAAAAGTAAAAGTTCAAAGGAAAACTATTTTTACACGTAGTCAAGCAGTATCAAAGTTATGCATGAGATGAGATTTTTGCTAATTATGTGGATTATGTCTTAATATTTATGAAGATTCATTGACTGGCTGTAGCTTTCGTATAATATAAGAGGGGGGGAGGGACCGGGAGATTGATTGGTCCAGTGTACACTCTCCCTACAATAATGCAATATAACAAAAGTACACTGTTCCATAAAGCAGAAAAAGAGTTAGAGAAGACCTGAAATATCAGGAGCAAGGACCCTCAAGCATCATAATAGATGTCTGGCATCATCATTGGGTAATGCTCCTCGTCAGGTCGGCAGTGCAATACCTGACGGGCTCCCCACAAGGAGGAGCACTGAACCGTAGTGTTCTGATAGTTACAGATGACCACAAACTATCTAAGGGGATCAGTATTATCATTTGAGCATCTGAACCCAGTGGAGAGAACAAGAAGGTTAAGGGTAAAATTGGTAAAACAGCCCTACATATATCATCATTTTAATCAATAGTCAGGGATGTAACCAAGATTAAAAACAGGGGAAAGTAATATAATGAGTATCAATGCTCCATTACTTTCGATAAGCAATAAACTAAGAGGAAAAACTACTAGGAATCCTCCTAAAGCTGGCTATTATGATGCTTGAGGGTCCTTGCTCCTGATATTTCAGGTCTTCTCTAACTCTTTTTTCTGCTTTATGGAACAGTGTACTTTTGTTATATTGGCTGTAGCTTTCATCATAGAAATGCAGTAAATCTGATAGTGACACACAATGTCTCAGAACTATAAACCATTAAAAGCTTAATTGACCTTGGTGAACAATTGGCTTTGTTAGTCTAGGTTTAATTGAGAATGAAGGGGAAAAAACTGCAGCTAACAGTAATTACAATACTCCTTGGTGAATACCAATGAGGTGAGATTGGAGGCATCTAGATTAGAAAATGAAATTAGTGAGGGCAGATATCATAGAACATTGGTTTGTAGGCTCATGAGTTATTTCTTTTAGGAGCTCAAATTCGGGCTCTATTTCTAGACTATTTGGATTATTAAACTCTGCATCACTTAAAAGAAGGTCCTTGCAGAAATTAATATCCTGTGGGGTTCAAAAGTCAAGATAGACCTAAGAAGTAAGACAACTGAGTCATTGGTTTGGCAGTACGAGAATATGGAGACCTTGATTTAGAAGATTTTTTTAATTGTGGTTGACTGGAACTAAATGAAAGTATCAAGGGTTTAAATAAGGGCTTTAGGGGCATATTTATACTCTGTTTGGCCCAAATTAGCATCATTTTTTAAAACTCTAATTTGATGCAAAATGAACCCCATATTTATACTTTGGCACTAGACCCGTTTAGCGTCAAATTTATGGAGTTAAAGTCATTTTTTGGTAGTGGAAACCTACCTTGCCTTAATGAGATGCAAGGTAGGCATTCCTGTGCTAAAAATGACTCTATGGCCTTAACATCATATTTATACTCCCGTGAAAAATGGTGCACAGGAGGGAAGAGGGGTCAAAAATGGTGCAAAGCTTGCTTTCCCCCATTTTTTAATGCCTTTGTCAGGGCAGGCTTTAGGGGACCTGTAGGCCTATTTCCATGGTAGAACACCATGGAATAAGCCCACAGTTCCCCTCCCCAGGCTCCAGGGACACCTCCCGCACACACCAGAGGGACTGCAGAGGATGGGGGACCCCATCCCAGGTAAGTACTGGTAAGTACTGCATGTTATTTTTTAAAGTGCCATAGGGGGCCCTAAATGGGCCCTCCTACATGGCACTGGGTGCAATGGCCATGCCCAGGGGACCCTGGTCGCCTCTGCTGGCCATTGGGGTAGTGGGCATGTCTCCTGTCTTTTCAAAGACAGCGGTCATGTGATATGGATGGTTTTGGGTCAGAAAATGACTCTAGGCAGGTTAGAGTCATTTTTTAAACTCTAACCTGCCTAACGTCATTTTTTGGTACAAAACCCCCTTTTTCCTTACAGCCAGCCTACACAGCTAACATAATTATTTTTTATGCTAGCCTACCCTTTGCATCAGCTTGCACCATTCCGGCAATATGGTGCCCGACTGGTGCACAGAAATGGTGCAAGCCGGTGCTAAACTTTTTAGTGTAAAACTGCGTTAGTGCAGTTTTGCACCAAAAGGTAAACCTTGCATCTCATTAAGGCAAGGTAGGTTTCCACGTCCAAAAACTGACTTTAACTCCATAAATTTGGCACTAGACGGGTCTAGCGCCAAAGTATAAATATAGAGTTAATTTTGCAATGAATTAGAGTAAAACAAAATGATGCTAATTTCTGTGCAAAAATGCCCCTTTGTGACTAATGGATGATGGTTGGTATCAGAAAGACTACTGCTAATATATATATTTTTCATTGATGATAGCACATCTTGTCAGAAATATCAGTCGAAACTAGTTATATTAAATCGAACAATGGCAAGTTGTTGTGTTTATTATAACAATAAGTTTGAGACCAAACTTGCCATACCTAGCTCCTTTGAAGACTTTGGCGGTCATTCTGACCGCGGCGGTCGGCGGTCGCCGCCCACCAAGCGGTTCCCACCGAAAGACCGCACCGCGCTCAAAAGACCGCGGTGGCCATTCCGGCTTTCCCGCTGGGCCGGCGGCCGACCGCCAGAAGACCGGCCAGCGGGACAGCCCCTTCAACAATGAAGCCGGCTCGGAATGGAGCCGGCGGAGTTGAAGGGGTGCGACGGGTGCAGTGGCACCCGTCGCGATTTTCACTGTCTGCTAAGCAGACAGTGAAAATCTTTGTGGGGCCCATGTTGGGGGGTTCCTGCACTGCCCATGCCAGTGGCATGGGCAGTGCAGGGGCCCCCAGGGGCCCCATGGCACCCGTTCCCGCCATCCTGGTTCTGGCGGTGGACACCGCCAGAAACAGGCTGGCGGGAAGGGGGTCGGAATCCCCATGGCGGGGCTGCAAGCAGCGCCGCCATGGTGGGTTCCCTGGGCCAGCGGGAAACCGGCGGGAAACCGCCGGCTCCCCTTTTCCGACCGCGGCTTTACCGCCGCGGTCAGAATCGCCCAGGAAGCACCGCCAGCCTGTTGGCGGTGCTTCCACCGCACTCCGCCATGGCAGTCATGGACCGCCAAGGTCAGAATGACCCCCTTTATTAATTAAAATAAAGTCTCATTTTAGCCTATGGAGCCTATTCACTATATTGAGGAAAAACTAATTTGGCTAATTTTCCTCATCAGGGCTTATAAAACATATTTTATAAGGTCCTTGCTTATAGTTACCCTGGGGCCACATAGGGCATACCTTAGGGGTGATATATATGTAAAAAGGAGGTAGTTTAAGACTTCAGAATTACTTTTCATTGTAAAGTTGAATTTGCATGTAACTTTGCTTTAAAAGCAGCCAGCAAGACAGGCCTGCTTTTAAAATGCCCCTGGGCACCTCAGCAGTGCACCAATGGGTGCACCACATATGCTGGGGTCCTTAAACCTTCATGCTCTAATTTAGACTAGCAACTTATAGGTAGGTTGGCATAGCCAATTATAATTAGCCTAAGTTGCATATTCATTTTGCGCAGAGCTAGTTAGTAGCATCACTAAATAAAATGATGGACGGAGCGTTGAAACTTTTCAAATATTCACCCCCAGTCACAGATCTGGGTTTAATCCATTGTTATTTTGCTTGCCATGTCATCCCAGTTCAGAACCAGCTACCAGCAAATCAGTCTTGACTCTGCTCCCAGTGGGAGCAGTCCAGCCAGAACTGCCAAGCCAGGTCCTCCCTGGATAGGTTTCAAGCATCCTGGGACCGGTTTCAGGGTATCACCCTTCATCAGCCAGGTTAGCTTGAACCCAGTGGCGCAGCAAGCAAGGGACCCATGTCTGGGCATACTCTAGCCACTAAGGGCGTACAAGGCATTATCACAAAATAAAATGATGCATACTCATTTTGCGCAGAGCATAGGCCCTGGCACTAGTTAGTAGCATCACTAAATAAAATGATGGACGGAGCGTTGAAACTTTTCAAACACTCACCCCAAGTCACAGATCCAGGTTTAATCCATTGTTATTTTGCTTGCCATGTCATCCCAGTTTTGACCCAGCTATGTGCAAATCAGTCTTCACCCTGCTTCCAATGGGAGCAGTCCAGCCCGAACTGCCAAGCCAGGTCCTTCCCGGATAGGATTCAAGCATCCTGGGACCGGTTTCAGTGTATCACCCTTCATCAGCCAGGCCAGCTTGAATCCAGTGGTGCAGCAAGCAAAGGACCCGCATCTGGGCGTACCCTAGCCACTAAGGGCACACAGGCAATATCACAAATAATGGGGGTGAGTGTTTGCATTGTTCAGCACTCCGTCAGTCATCCGATAGTGTTACTAATAGCCAGGGCACCATCAGATTCAGGAAAACACCAGCAAACATGCTCACACTTTGCCTCAACAGTGTATTGTATAAATGCAGATATGTAGAATCTAGTCTCCTACATGGTATTTTAGATATGTGGAGAGTGACCATGGGCCAGATGTAAGGCCCTTAGGCCCTCATTACGACCTTGGCGGGTGGCTGAAGCCGCCCGCAAAGATCTGACTGCTGGGCGGCCGCCAATGCAGCCGCACTCCCGCTGCGGCCATTTGGAGATCCCCGTTGGGCGGCCCAGCGGGGATCTCGGCCGCAACACAGGAGCTGGCTCCAAATGGAGCCGGCGGTGTTGCGGCTGTGCGACGAGTGCACTTGCACCCGTCGCGCTTTTCACTGTCTGCATAGCAGGCAGTGAAAAGCTGCACGGGCCCTGTCAGGGGGCCCCTGAACTGCCCATGCCAGTGGCATGGGCAATGCAGGGGCCCCCAGGGGCCCTGTAACTCCCCATACCACCAGCATTTTCCTGGTGGTTCAATCCACCAGGAAAAGGCTGACGGGAAGGGGACTCGCAATCCCCTGGGCAGCTTTGCAGCGCTGCCCTGGCGGATTAAAACCGCCGGGGCCATTGTGGCGGAAAACCGCCGGCCCCGGCGGTGCGACTGCGGTGATTCCGCCGCAGTCGTAATGCCCTAGGAAGCACCGCAAGCCTGTTGGCGGTGCTTCCTCCAGAACAGCCCTGGAGGTCTTGGACGCCAGGATAGTAGTGACCCCCTTAGTGTTTGTGACTCGCAGTTTGCATTTTTTAGCAGTTAGCTAATTGTGAGTCACAAGCACTGATGTACAACGATGTCTGAGACACTGTTTGTGATTTCCAAATGGATTGCAAGGGGCCTCCCTCATTAATATTTAAGAGACAGGTCGCAATGTGCGACCAATTGGGAAAGGCCAGCACTCTCAGGGATGGTGGCCTGCTGGGGTGGCCTCCCTCAACTCCTGGACGCTATTGATTTACCTCCTCTGGACCTGGTAAGTGAAGACGACTTTGCAGAGTCTCCAAAGGAACCACCATCCACAGGACAGGTCCCATCCAGCTGAGAACTCCGTGGACCACCAAATAGAATTTCAATGGCGAGTGGTAGAAGACCAAGATCAAATGGCTGGTGAAGTGTGGTTCGGAATGGACACCATAGCAGCCTCCCTGGAAGGCATCTATAGATGTGTGAGCCTTAACGGTATGACCTAGGCTATTACAGGCACCTACACTTGGCTCCATTCAAGCTGATATCGCTGGTGTAACAATGTAGAGAAAACAACATCAGCCCTTTACTTCTGACACCAGTGAAGTAGCCACACAGCTGTGGGCTGTCTGTAACATCATGGAATCCATGGAGCGCAAGTTAAACTACTCTATAACAACAAAAGGTAACCTCAATTGCACCAATGTTGCTTTGTTGGCTAGCCACCAGACCCTTGTCAGGAATTTGGTGTCTGCCTTACTATCACAAACAAATGCTGGTGGGGACAGGGGAGCCACATCTTCTGCCTCTGATGTATATGTGCATCAGATTCCTCCTATACAAACACCCCCAAATTCACCCATAAGAGGAGGATGAGGTTGAGTTTATGTCAGTGAACTGCCAGATAACATTTGCCTGTGCCTAGTGGCCAGTTTCCCAGTGGTCCTATGTTTAAGTTCATGGCACCCCCTTTGTCACCCAGTATTGTACTCTTTGTTGCACATGTTGACCATATTCAGTTTTGGAATTTCTAACAACCTGCTCTTTCCTAATGGCAATTTGTACCTCCTCACTGAAATACTTCTCACCTCAACATGTCGCATGGCTTGTCTCCCTAATGGCCACTATCTAGTCATACAAGCTTTCAAAAGATGTTGATATTTACCAAAATTAAACATTTATATTCCCACTAAACAATGAGTAGGACCTACAATCCTGTATAATAACTGAAACACCAATTTGTCAAAAATCACAAAGAGTACTGCATGTGTTTTTGCTCAAAGGACTACATAAACCATGGTGGAGGTGTACAGTCATAACCCACTTCTTTGCATCTCAAGAAAAGTAAGCTAAAGTCTGTTGCACAGGCTGTCTTTCGATAAGCATCCACAGTAAGTACATCTACTGCAATGGCAAAATGTGGTATGTGTTGTCTCCCGATAGAACATCACAGCGCAACAACAAGCTGCTGTTACCTGAATGCCACACAGTGAGATACTCTTTTAAGACACAAATACTTTCCTTCTATAAATGGAATGCATGATGCATGTGAGTGTATAACACTGTTCCACCCCATCCACATATATCTAGCTGAGTGAAAATGACAATGTGATCACCCTAATATGACAATCTCAACAATCACACTGAAGAAATTATTTAGTACATACATTTCCATGATTGCACTAATAATAGTTAGATATCCATGCCCATACTCCTCAAGAATTACCATCACATCTGTGCCATACAAGGTTGCACAAAGACAATCTAATACTTTGAACATCAGTAAGCAAGCCTTGTGTCAACTGATAAATGGTGAATAATGCTACACTGGGATAAGTAGAGTAAATGTGTCCCTCTGCCACTAAGAGGCCTCATATGTGTTGAGTGCAAGTGCAACCACACATTCCATCTATTGTACATTGTACAAACTTTTTTTGCATATTGGCCAGACCATAGTAGAAGAAACAATGCAACACCTCACCAAGGGAAGGGAACATAGACCTATCAGTATGAACTTTAAAAGTGGTTAACCAAAGTAAGCTCCGTGAAGAATCACACTTAGCAAGTAGTCAGTGCCAACAATGATAAAGGTTCTTCAGGCAGGTGTGGCTATATTCATAATTAGTACCCAGCCAACAACAATAATCCACTTGCAGAATGGTGCAAGGGTATGTGCGGTAGTGCACCAGTGTGTATCCCAGCACAGCCAGGGATCTGCAGTCTGTAGTGACAAGATTATCTCAAATATACCTGCCCTGTCACTTTCACACAGAGTGCCACAGTAAGAGACTATCTGTGTGGTGCTGTTTTTAAATCACCAAGGGACACATGTACAAAACATTTTTCTAGTCACAAATTAGCTGATTCGCAGTATCCTCCCTTTTGCGACTCGAAAAATGCCTTTTGGGAAGTACAAAGCCCAAATTATGATTCAGTAACTTGTTATCCAAATCAAAATTTGGGTTTTGCAATTTGGTATTAGGAAGGGGCATGTTCAGGGCGCCCCTTCCTAATACCGAATCTGAAAGGTATGTATGATTGTTTTGTGACTGTGAATGCGCTCAAAAAACAATCACATTAGCACCAATTTCAAATTGGTGTTAACTCATTTGCAAAGCGGAAGGGGTCTTTATGAATGTATGCAAAAACATTTTGAAGAGCAGGCAGAGGTCCTACCGGCCATTGCCTATCCTTAGAAAATGAAACTGAAATGTTTCTTTTTTTTCTTTTTAAACACATCCTGTTTTCCTTTAAGGAAAACGACTTCATAAAAAAAAAAAATGGGAATCACAAAAGAAACTAATTGGAGTTTCTTACATTTGGAATTGCGACTTTCTAATTGTGATTCGAATTGGAATTGAAATTAGGAAAACACAATTTCAAACGTTCCTACATGTGGCCCCAAATAAAGCCCACCTACAGAGCCTTACTTGACTCAATAATAGACTAACACTTGTCCAAAGACCTCTGACAAAGCAATGTATAACTTCAAAGGCTGCAGGTCAATAGCTACTTTGTGTACTCAACTCATTGGTACCAACTCTTAATTATGAAATGATTGCGAACTTGTGAAAGTAGGAAAAAACGCACTCCTATAAAATCCATCTAAACAACTTACACCTCCACTAACTAACCTTAACAACAGCCTAAACTATTTTAATGTATCTTACACTATCTCAAACACTATACACAACTGACAAGTTAAACATCAACTCCCCGTCCCCTTAATACACATAGATTTGCACAATGCAAACAACAACTACACCTAAACATATACTAACTATATATGTAAAGCTAAACAAATATATATATATATTTTTTTTTAGTTTTTTGGGTATTTTATTTTTTTATGTTTTTGTTTTTATAAAACACTAAACATCAACTCACTTAAAATCCTAAAAGTTTTAAAACAGAATTAACAACAGCTTAAATATCTAAAAAGTAACACCTATCTACACTATACCTATCCTTAACCCTAAGTAACACTATGCCTAATAACTATAAAAGATAAACAACAGTAGCAAAAAGCGAAGCGTAATGTCCTGAGAGAGAGTCTATACAAGTGGAGAAACCTGCACCATGGCATCGTGAATGTTCAACATAAGTTCATGGGGGCTGAGCTGCTTCTGCTAGATGCCATCCAACTTCTTGTGGATTTTCCTTAGTTCCCTAAAGTTAAAGTATGTAAATATAGATTACCCTGGGTCTTCTTAGAATTCTGGCCTGTGCGGTTGCTTGCTGGGACGCAGCAGATGTTCCTGCCGTGGCCTGTGGTTGGGGTGGCTGCTGGTGCTGTTGGACACTTATTGTAGGTTTAGAAATATTGGATGCTGCTTTTTTCTGATTGGAGGGGGTATTTCCAGGACGCTGTAGCCTTTGCCCTCTAATAAAGTTTACCTCTCTTCCTAAAGGTCTTTGAGATATGCCTGATGTGGCAGTAGCGATCCTTTTGCGACTCAAAAGTTTTTGCTTCGTCATCTGTCATGTTATCTAGGGACTTAAAGTTAAATGATCTTACCTCAAGCTGTAAATGTACATTATGTGTCTGAAAATAGTCTCACATTGTCATAGAATCATATGTGGTTGTCCCTCTCGTGTTGGCTCTCATTATCCAGAATGAGACTACTGGATGTTTGGGTATCAGGGTCATTCTCAGTGTGGGGGACTAAGTCGAACCCATGGAGAAGGATCCCTGTCACCCTCAATCCGGTTTTGCTCCAGCTAACTAACAGTGCCTCATCTCTCCCAAAGGGAAGGGGTGATTGGGCAGCCGAGCGCATGACATCTTAGAGCTTCTCAGGGAAGTCGTGGTCACTCATATCCCAACCAGCTCTCTCATACCAAGTGTGGTCTCATATACAAATGACAAAGGCAGTTTAAGTTTTACAGATTGATTTAATAAAACAACTGCATTTTAGATAATAAGGCGTGAGCCGCAATACCCAGAACCATACAACACAGTAGGATTGAAATAGTAACGAGGAGAGTGAAACATAGAAATAACGCTATCATAGTGTTACCAAATTACGTTCTCTCTACTAAGTTGTATTTTGAGCACAGCATGTTAAGCTCTAAGCTTGCCGTTCAGATTCCCCGGGAGGACATCAACCTTCATACCTGAGCAAAGGCCTGTGATCTGGATCAGCATCTGCAACAGGGCAGTCAGCGTCTAGTTGTGGTTCCTTGGTCGGAATCTCCCTCTTACGTGTATTAGGACTAGGAAGTTTTTTATAACTAACATGTCGATGTGCTAAAAAACGTCCCTACGGAAGAATGTGTATTGTCTACGCCAAAAGACTAAACTCCTACCACGTCTATCGGCAATGTACCAGACTGTATCCTTGACTGAAGCACAGAGTAAGCAAGAATGTATTATTTGAGAACTCCAGTGCTGAAGTAGGCTAAACAGTGTGATAGAAGAAAATAAAACAAGACCGTGAAACTGGTTATTGAAAAATAACAGTGCAAGGCTGAATAAAATGCATCTAGAACAAAGTGCACAGAGGCCTAATGCTTTAAGCAAACGCGCAAAGGCTATATTAAAAATGGCTACACTACATCCCGACCAACTCCAAAATTTGAGATAGAGGTATGGACACTATACCTTCAGTACGAAGACATTTCCTACTTGAACAAGGCAAACTGAGTCAAGTGCTTTCAGTGTAGGTGTATAATATGGAATAGTAATCACAATATGATTACAACCATATAATGCAGAACTATGAGTCTCACTAATGATGATGTGTTTATTTGAAATTGGACAAATGGTCAACAAACTGAAACTTTGGGTGTTGTTATTACATTATCCAAGTGGGCTGAAAATTGCTCATCAACAAATGAGATAGTTGATAGGGTGAGACAGCCCAGGTAGCGTGCTTCTGCATTGTATAACTCATCTGGAGTCACACAAGCAGCACATCTTATTGACTTTACCTACTTAGTGTCAGGTAGCCATAACATGGAGAGGGAGTTGTTATCTCTTGCAAAACATTACTGGCTACAATTTACCAACTTAGCCTCAGGTAAATGCATGGAAAGTTGACATATTGCTTCTGGCATACATTTGCAGCAAAATCATGTTGACTTTTACTTAAACATATTGCTGCACACACATTCTCTCAGGGCTGCTTTCATCTGTGCATATTTCAAATTAAACAATGCATCTCAGTTGTGTATGTGTATATGCTGGATTACTCATATGCACAAGAACTTTGTGGCATATAATGCAGAGACCCTTGCACCATGATGCAGCAGCATTAGTGCTAGCCAGTCTAACTTAGCCCACCAGTATGTGCATTCCTTCATGTGACCTTTTACACTGTACAGCAACATCGCTAATCTTTACTAAGAAGTCCACTTATTATTAAGGTTGTCTTACACTATTGTGTCTCTGGGTGTCCACGACTGGTGACCACTGGTCCATGGCCCCAGAACCTTTGGGACTGTGGTGCAGAGGTAGATGAATGAGCCTGAGTCCCTCCTTCTGTAAAAGATGGTCTCACACACTTGGTGGTGTCATGCTTTACCACTGACCCTATTTACATACCCTGGTAGGACAGTGCCACCAGGAAGGACTCAATCTCTTGGTAAACTGCACCAGAGGGAGTTCTTATATAAACCTTGCTGGATAATAAGGGGATCCAGATCAATTAAAAATACCTAGTGGACTACTGGTAAATTTTACCTTTAATAATGGTGTCTAATAGTATGGTTAAAAACATATGTTGACAGTAACCATGAATATAATGACCCAGCCTGTCTTTTAAAAAGCCAACAATACTCCTAGGCTTTGTGTTTGATCATGCTGTTTCCGCCTGTGGACGCAAGACTTTGTATTCACTCCTGCTGCTTCTGGCCATGACAGCAGCAAACACAGTTCCGCTCACAAGAACAAATGCACCTGGAGTATATTTGCTACTCCAGATAAATTTAAATGTAGTTATAATGTCGGTTTTGAGTGGGTTTTCTTCTCCAGTGGACCTTTCAAGTTGTTTTGTTGATTGAGAAGCCTTTTTTTCAAACAGGAAGGAAGTGCCCCAGAGGCTCCAACTTCCTGTACCTGTCCAGCAGGCTCCTCCCAGTGATTTGTCCATCTACTGGTCACTTTTTACTTGGATTTCAAGGTCGGCAGAAGGATCACTCTCTTTCGGATCTACCTTTGGATTTAAGGACTTTCTTTTTGTGAAATTACACAGGTGAGTTAAAAATCTAATGAAGAAAGGTGTTGTTTCTTTGCTTTGACAAGCACCAGTATTTCGTTGTGATTTAATTTGATTTTAGCATTTTTATAGTGGTGGGTGGTCTTGAGTTTAATTATGAACCTAGTTATTTATTTTACATTTCACTTGATTTTTCATCATTTGTGAAGGAAAAATGTTGCACCCCTCAGTACCTTTTCTACATGTTTGTAACATTTGCAATGTTATTTTACTATGTGGCCTAGATAGCCAAAGCTCCATCTAGTGAGTAGGCCCTGTGCTAGTAGTCATCAGCACATGAAATACATTCTTCAGTGACATATGTTTTTAAAACTTTAATTAAGCAGTTATGGTCCTGGATTAAAATAAAAATGTTGGATATTTTTTGCATTTCACTTTTTTAACAAAAAGTGTATATGTTGTGTGGTAATATTTGATTACATAGCAGGATGTGTGTATTGTTGCATAAATTTTATAGCTGAGTAGATTTTCGTGTTTTGCATTGCTGAATTAAAGTTAGTGTTTTCTTCGGTGTTATCACCGTGTCTCCGTTTGGCCAGTGTGTATGTGTGTGTGAGTGTGTTCATGTTTGTCATTGTCCATCATTTCTCTTTGTTCACCATGCCGTGTGGTCAGGGGCCATTTTGTGTAGTCTGTGCCCATAGGCTTGCATGTGTTCTTTGTTCTCCATGCCTCCTTCTTCGCAATTGTTGTTTGACCATGTGGCTGGCATCCATTGTCTGCATCCAGCCAGTGTGTCTTTGCGATAGGCTTGCATGTGCTCTTCTTTGTTCTCCTTGCTCCTTGTTGTTGTTGTTGTTTGACCATTTGGCTGATAGCCATTTTGTACAGGTAGCCAGTGTTCCCTTGCCATAGGCTTGCATCTGTTACTTCTCTGTTTGATATGCCTTCTAGCTCCTTTTTGTTTGACCATGTGGCTGGCAGCTATTTTGCCCATCCAGCCAGTCTCCCTTTGCCGTAGACTTGCATGTGTTCTTTGCTTGTCATGCCTCCTTGCTCCTTCTTGTTGTTTCACCATGTGGCTGGCAGCCATTTTGTCCATTCAGCCAGTTTGCCTGTGCAATGTGCTAGCATCTGGTCTTTGTTCGCCATGCCTCCTTGCTCCTTCTTTTTATTTGACCATGTATCTGGCAGCCATTTTGTGCATCCAACCAGTGTTCCTGTGCCATAGTCTTGCATGTGTTCCTTCTTTGTTTGCCATGCCTCCTCGCTCCTTGTTGTTGTATGACCATGTGGCTGGCAGCCATTTTGTGCATGCAGCTAGTGTTGCTTTGCCATAAGCTTGCATGTGTTCTTTCTCTGTTCGCCATGCCTCCTTGCTCCTTGTTCTTATTGTTTGACCATGTGGCTGGTGACCTTTTTGTCCCTCCAGCACGTGTCCCTTTGTCATAGGCTTGCATGTGTTCTTTCTTTGTTTTTCATGCATTCTTGTTCATTGTTGTTGTTTTTTAACCATGTGGCTGACAGCCATTTGGGGTATGCTTTCAGTGTTTCTTTGCCATAGGCTTTCATGTGTTTACTCTTTGCATACCTGACCTCCTTGCTGTTGCTGTTTGACCATGTAGCGGGCAGCCATTTTGCACACACAATAGTGTTCCTTTGCCATAGGATTGCATGTGTTCTTGCTTTGTTTGCCATGCATCCTTGTTCCTTGTTGTTTGACCACGTGGCTGGCAGCCATTTTGTCAATCCTGTCAGTGTCCCTTTGCCATAGGCTTGCATGTGTTCTTTGTTTGCCATGCCTCCTTGCTCCTTCGTGTTGTTTGACTATGTGGCTGGTAGCCATTGTGTGCATCCAGCCATTGTTCCTTTGACATAGGCCTGCATGTGTTATTTCTTTGTTTGCCATTCCCCTTGCTCCTTGATGTTTTATGATCATGTGGCTGGCAGCCATTTTGTGCATGTAGCCAGTGTTCCTTTGCCATAGGCTTTCATGTTTTCTTTCTTTGTTCTCCGTGCCTCATTGCTTCTTGTTGTTTAACCATGTGACTGCCAGTCATTTTGTGCATTCAGCCAGTGTTTCTTTGCCATAGGCATGCATGTGTTCTTTTTTGTTCCTCATACCTCCTTGTTCCTTGTTGTTTGACCATGTGGCTGGCAGCCATTATGTGCTTGCAGCCATTGCTTCTTTGCCATAGGCTTGCAAGTGTTCTTTCTTTGTTTGCCATGCATCCTAGCTCCTTTTTATTTGACCATGTGGCTGGTAGCCATTTTGTCCATCCAGCCAGTGTCATAGGCTTGCATGTGTTCTTCGTTTGGCATGCCTTCTTGCCCCTTCTTGTTGTTTGAGCACGTTGGTTTCAGCCATTTTGTCCATCCAGCCAGTTTCTCTTTGTCATGGGCTTAAATGTGTTCTTTGTTTGTCATGTCTCCTTGCTCCTGCTTGTTGTTTGACTATGTGGCAGGCAGCCATTTTGTGCATTCAGCAAGTGTGTCTTTGCCATGAGCTTACATACAAACATCGATAATATTGATCATTTGTTTATTTGAAGTTTCTATTTTACTTTTTTTTTATTTTTTTTATTTGTATTCCATTGTTCTTAATTCAATCGTTCACTTCATTTTTTTATTTTAAAGTTTATTTCAATTTTTAATTTTAGTTTAAATTCAATTTTTAATTTTAGTTTTTAATTTTAATTTTTAATTTTAATTTTTCATTTTAGTTTTTTTCTTGTTTTGTTATTTTAATTTCATTGTATTTTTTCTTTTACATTTTTTAATTTTTAATTGTAATTGTATTTAATTCTTCATTTTGCCTTGAAGGATCCATCCACATCCATTCCTCCATCCATCCAAGATGCACAGCTGCACTGCAATACTCAGTTTCTTTAGGTGTATAATAATTCCATTTCCTCCTGGACACCCTTGTTCTGGAGCACTGCAGACAAATCAGCAGCATAATTAATTTTTTCATGATTATTCCATTTCCCCGGACCACATTGCTGCCACAGTTTTTTTTAAGGATTATTCTGTTTACCCATGCAAATCTCTCTGACTATCCCAGGTAACCCTTTTAAAAAAGATGGAAATGAAGAAAAGAGCTATATCTGCATGCTGTCGCTGCCTGATTTAAAATTAAATTAAATGTGGTGGTGTGGTCTGACTTTAAAATGTTTCATTAAATTGATATTTATTACATAAATAACCAACTGCACTAAGATTGCATTTCTCTGTACTATTTCAACCTGCAACAATGCCACGTTTTACTAACTACATGTTTTTCTTGCTTTGTTGCTGTTAGGAACAAAACAGAAGAGACCTCAAATCACCAGCAGTACTGCTAAACAGAAGGCTTTACGCTAACTTCGGTCCTCCAAACTCTTCCTCTTGTGCATCTTAGTTGCATTGCCAACTTTATTTCACATATTTATAAGCCCCTTGCACCACCAGAGAGTCATGTTATATGATGCTTCTGTAGTGCTGTGCCCTGACCCATTTTCCAAGGTGACATTAAGCAGTTTTTGGTGGCTTAAAGCCACCTTTAAATATGGACCCCACCAAAGCAGTTTTCTGCATCAGAGGGGCGTGCAATGAGTGTTTCTGTGGGCATTCCACTGTAACACCCATTACTTCTTGACACTGGCCCAGATTTACAAGGAAATGTAAATCTGAGGTAACCCAAGAGGTGGAGTTAGCATGGCGCAACAAGGAGAAATACTTTTTTTCTCCTAGTTTTTGCTTTTGCTATGTGTGCGCCATTCTGCAGCACACAAAGAAAGAGCAAAAGGCCATTAATGATTATAGATGTGCAGCAAGGTATGTAGGAAGGGACACCTTCACATAAACAATAATTCCAATAATTCCCTGCAATGCAGGCACCCTTGCACTATGTTTCTGTGTTGGCGCTGGGCAGCTAAATTAAGCGCTAAATTTAGCACTAAAGGAAACACCGGGGTAAGCCTAATTTTTGTAAATATGGTGCATCCCTGCATTTCTGAAGTGACACAGTGCAGTGCTGCTAATTTTTGTGCAGCACCGTGATGTGCCATTTTCTTGTAAATATGCCCATTTGGACTTAGCATGACCCCAAAGAAAGTTACTCCCATGAAGTTCGCCAGTGAGAAGAAGAAGTATCCCCCCAGTGAAGTGCCAATCGCAACCTTTTTTTGGTGACGTGTGCCTGCCACACAGCCATCTGGGAAAGAACGTGGGAGCAGCACTCCCGCATCAACAATCCTAAGTCCAAGACCATGTCTGTCAGTGAGAGAGCAACTGCAATCATGGCAATGCCAATGAGAAGTGACATTGAATTGGATGTGTTGCTTTCACAAAGTAGTACCAAATCGTTTCAGGAAACAGAGTAAAGTGGACAGGAGCCATAGCCAGAAATTGTAGATCTTCCTGAAGTTGAGCAGAACAGGAGATTGAGCTTCCTGCTGAGCAGGAACCTCTTCTTTTAGAATTAATGGCTCCCAGATCTCCAGCAAGCACCACTTCTGATGATGATAGGGAATTGGAGTGGACACTGGGAGATTCCGAGAGATGCCAGAAGAGGGAAGGGAAAAGAAGAGTTCCACAAAGCCTCCTTGTGCCACATTGGCATCATTTTTTTACGCTAATGTATTGTATGGTATTGTAATAGTATTTATATAGCGCTTACTACCCCTGACGAGGCGTCAAAGCGCTTTTCTGCAAGTAGCACGCTACTCCAGAACCCAAGAGGAATTAGAGGTAAATTAGTATAGGGAAATATGAGTACAGTTTTAGTACTATGAGTTAATTTGAGCAAAGGATATTTGAGTTTGTTAGTTGGATTGACTAGAGTAATGGAGGGATAGAGGGGGGAAGAATCCAGAAGTGTTAATTGGGAGTTTATAGGAACAGGATGAGACTTGGGATGAGTAAAGGAGAGATGGAGGAGGGAAGAATCTGTGGAAAGTGTTAGGGAGATCACAGTAGCAAAAGGGGTTTTGAACGAGTCAAAGGTGAGATAAATGAGGGAGAATTTATTAAGGTTGTTTGGGAGATCATGGTAGTAAACTGAGGTTTGGGTGAGCTAGATGTGGAGGAAGGAAGAGCTTAGGCAGGGTTATTTTGGAGATGAAAGTAGTAGAATAGGTTTAGGGCATCAGAGTGGGAATGGAGGATAGATTGATAGAGACACGGCATATGGTGATGGGTAGAAAAAGTAAAGCTTACAAGAGAGTACATTTATATTATTTTTCTTTATTTATAATTTTATTTTTATACATCCACACTTTTTAAATTTTTTATTCTTCTTTCATTTATTCATTCATTATTTTTTTTTTACTTTAATTTACTTATTTATAATTTGAATTTTATATTTTGTTTTTATTTAATTTATTTGTATTTAATTTTTCTCCAGTGCAGTAGAACTAGCTTAATAAATAGATATGTAAAAACATAATAATGGAATATATTTTCAAAGAATAAAATAATGGGTATAATGTGAGAAGAACAGTACTATTGTATAAACAGACTCAAGTTTTACAATATTTGAAGTTAATAAGTGTACGTTTGTAACATTGATCTTTTCCCAATTTTTCAATAGTGAAATGCTTATGATAATAAAACATTTGATCAGTGTGATATAAAAACAAGAGCAGGGATTCATAAGTATCTAATATAACTATCTATCTAGGGGCTATGCAATTACCTATGAACATGTTAAGCATAGAATAACATGCATATACACGCACATATATACATACACACATACATGTATATATATATATATATTTGACTCTGAATAAATATAAATGTGTTAAATAGGTTTAAAGAGTATGTGTAATTTATTGTTATGACATAGTAGCAATACATATCTAGGATATACACATAATCAGACTAAAAATATTTGTCAACACAGGCATATGCTGTCCATTGCTGTTTGAATATGGTGATTATGAAGGATAGAGCTAACTCTTGAGTAGTATTCTGAAGTCGAGGTAGTTATCCATGGATCTTATATTTGGGGGTAATGAATTCCTTAGTTTGGCTGCTTTAATGGAGAAGGATATACCACCTATAGTCTTTCTTGCTTGGTGGTGTCCTAAGGCGGGGTGCCAATCTTGAGTGGAGGTTTCTTTGTTGAAGGTATTTGGTTATTCTGTTTTGGATAAAAAGTGGTCCTGTTCCATGTATAGCTTTGTGGGTGATACAAAGCAGGTTGAAGGTGGATCTTCTGGCAACAGGTAACCAGCGTAGTGCTCTCATGGCAAGGGAGATGCTGGTTTGTGGCTTTACAAGAATTAGTAGCCTGGCAGTGGAGTTCTGAATACGTTGTAGTTTTTTCATAATAGATAGAGATGATCCATGGTAGAGGCCATTGCCATAATCCAGTTTGGATGGTACAAGAGAGATAGTAGCCTGCACCTTGTGTGAAAAACCAAGGTAGGGGAAGATGCATCACTGAGTCTTCAAGGTGATGAAGCTTGTTTGTGCTAATTTGTCCACTTGGAATTACCATGGACTCCAAGTTAACAATGAATGCCCAAGGTTTTCAACTTCTTCGGATAATTGAGGAGGTGATCCGAGATCATCAGGCCAGGCGTACAGTGGGTCATAACTTTTCCAGTCACCACAAATTAGTATTTTAGTTTTGAAGGCATTTAGTTTGAGATGCCTCCAAGTCATCCACTGATCAATGACTCTGAGGCAACTGAAGATTTGTGAGTTTTGAATGTCTTTGGGGCATTCCAAATTAACTAGTATTTGTGTGTCATCTGCATAGTTGTAGCATGTGAGTTGAAAATCATTGATCAGTTCTGCTAATGATATCATGTACATGTTGAAAAGCAAAAGGTGAGCTGATTGACCCTTGGGGGACCCCTGCTTTTGTGAGGTAGGGGCTGGACGAGAATGTGGCTCACTGAGGCCCAAATCGCCACAGCAGATTTACAAAGTGGCGCAATATGTTAAAAGGAGGCACACCATTGTTTTCAGTGGGCAGGGTTAGCATCAACATTTTTTATGCTAGTCCTGCAAAGCTCCGAACTAGCATCAAAAATGTTAACGCTAGTTCCCCTAACTACGGCCATGGTGCTCCGTATCTTAGATTCAGCGCACACATGTTTGCATGGGTGGGGGCAAGGAAAGTGGAACTGCACTGGGTGCATCACCACTTTCATTTATTCAGGCCCTTAGAATGATGGAAGGGGATGATGAGGCGATAATGACGACAAGCCAGTCATTGTGGAAGCTGGCACAGAGGAGTTCGACATTGCTATCCAACTTTTTCTGAGGCATGTGGCACAGACAGCACCACCAGCTCCTATATTTGTAAGACCCCAGCAGAGAGCTGCACCAACCTGTACCACTGTAGAAGTACACATTGCAGAAAGGCAATTTACACACCCACCTACCTCCAATTCTTTATTAGCTATTGGCAGTGTCCAAATAGGAAAGTACTTCTCCCGAGTTTGGGACTTTTTTTACAATTAGCAAACAGGAAGAGATCGTTGTGATATGCTCCAATTGCAATGCAAGTGTTCATCAAGGGAAGCCTGGTTCAGACTATGGGAATGGAGGCCTGACAATTCATATAAAAAACCTTACGCATTCCGGTGAGAGGAGCACATTAAAAAAATTGTTGAATGTGGTTGTGGTGATGAAGGTGAGGAGAGCTGGGACACATCATTTACACCTGGTCAAGTCACAGTGGAAGGTGAGGAAGAAGAGGTGACATACTCATGCAAAGCAGCCCTTTCCCCAGCAGTGCGCCAGAATCACCCACCTCAGCGACTTCACAATGGCACAGGAAGACTCAGAGTCTGATGGCGACACCACAGCATACTGCACCATGACGTACATTGAGTCTGCCACAATCTTCATCTCAAAAGTTGCCTATGTCAGTGGCCCCACAAAAGAAGAAAATCCAGGCTACAATTATGGGCATGCTTAGGCAGGAGCGGGAGTGGTGAGATCAGGGCCAAAGGATTGGTGGAACATCCCAGGCCATTCTCGGAAGTACCGCTCGTAAATAGATCAGATGCGAGGCTAAATGTATCAAATCCAGGATGGCCGGACAGAGAATTTATGCCACAGTTACAGAAAACGAAACACAATGGGATAGCCCTAGTGGGAGAACAGGATGACTCTATAAGAAGTCCCAATTACGGACCACCCGTAGAATGTAAACAATTAATACTGGAACCACATTACCAATCCAGGGGCTCTTATGATATTCTAAATTGAAGAAATATACTAAAACCTTTAAGAGTTATTCCGTCCCTAAAATATTTAGGTCCATATTTATACTTTTTTAGTGCCGCATTTGCATCATTTTTTGACACAAAAGTGGTGCAAACTTGCAAAATACAATTGTATTTTGTAGGTTTGCACAGTTTTTGCATCAAAAAGCGGTGCAAATGCAGTGCTAAAAAAGTATAAATATGGGCCTTAGAATCTACTGCTATTGTCTCTATAGAATTCTTACCAGAGATTAAGAGCAACTTGGAAGACATCACAAGTGGCTAGAAGAGTCGTAAAAGAAAAACGTTATTTCTTAAAATGGGAAATTAGAATTAGTATACCCCAACAAACAGGTTTTCCTAACCCTGTAGTGGACCATAATATTATGCCCAAATTAAACAAATCAAAAGGCTCAAATCAACAATTTCAGACCTTAGATCTGCAATTGGGAACCAATGTACTGATGATCACTATACAGGGCACAAAGGGGCATATTTATACTCTGTTTGCGCCGGAATTGCGTCGTTTTTTTTTACGCAAATCCGACGCAAAGCTAACTCCATATTTATACTTTGGCGTTAGACCCGTCTAGCGCCAAAGATCTTGGAGTTTGCGTCATTTTTTAGCGTGGACACCTACCTTGCGTTAATGATATGCAAGGTAGGCGTTCCCGTCTAAAAAATGACTCCAAGGCATGTGCGCCTTATTTAAACTCCCGTGCAAAAATGACGCACAGGAGTGGGGGGTCAAAAAAAATGACGTCCAGCTGCTTTTGCGTCATTTTTTAACGCCTGGTCAGGGCAGGCGTTAAGGGACCTGTGGGCTCGGAAGGAGCCCAGAGGTGCCCTCCCATGCCCCCAGGGACACCCCCTGCCACCCTTGCCCACCCCAGGAGGACGCCCAAGGATGGAGGGACCCATCCCAGGGAACTTAAGGTAAGTTCAGGTAAGTATTTTTTTTTAAAAAAAATTGTGGCATGGGGGGCCTGATTTGTGCCCCCCTACATGCCACCATGCCCAATGACCATGCCCAGGGGACATAAGTCCCCTGGGCATGGCCATTGGGCAAGGGGGCATGACTCCTGTCTGTGCTAAGACAGGAGTCATTTCAATGGGGGTTGGGAGTAAAAAAAAATGGCGCAAATCGGGTTGAGGCCAATATTTTGCCTCAGACCTGACTTGCCCCATTTTTTGATGCCCAAGCTCCATTTTCCCCTACGCCGGCGCTGCCTGGTGTGGGTCATTTTTTTTGACGCACACCAGTCAGCTGCGCCGGCTAACGTCATTCCATAAATAAGGCGCCCGCATGGCGCTTTGGAATGGCGTTAGCCGGCGTTAAAATTTTTGACGCACAACTGCGTTGGCGCAGTTGTGCATCAAAAAGTATAAATATGGCCCAAAGTATCCAATAATCACCCTTCTCAGCAGCTAGATCTAGGGTGGCTGTCAGCAGCACTTCACAAAGAAAATAATCAATGACTTCCGAATAGCCGGCATGCTCTGGGTTGGTAACCCCCAGCGATAAACCTCTCCAAGTCTGCTCTTGGAATATAAACGGGAATAGATCAAACATCCAACAAAAAGATCTGACTAGTCTATTAAATACATTTCAAATTATTTTCTTACAGGAGACTTGGACTACCAAGCCATTTACAATTGAAGGATTTATAGGCTTTTTTTACCCAGCAATTAGGGAAAAATGGTTTGGCCACCCGAGGGGGGGATTGGCAATCTTTATTTCAGCAGGATTAAATATATCATGCACAAGGTTGAATGAGGAAAATGTAAAGTTTTTGATAGTGAAGTTAGATGGATGGAATAAAGAGCATTCCAGCTCACTTTTGCTAATTAATATCTGTGTCCATCCAGATGCACATTCCACTAAACACATATCCTCAAAATTGATTGACACAATATTATCCCGCTATCAGGATCTAGGATCCCCAGAGTTTTTAGTAGCTGGGGACTTCAATATGAAATTATTAAATCCTTTCGAAAGGGCTGCCCAAACTATCTTGCAAGATCAGCTATAGGCAGTACCGCAGCAGTCCCTGGGGTCGTTAGAGCTAGGTAAACCTGACACTAAGGCACTGTCCTTAGTAAAAGATCTTGAGGCCCTCGGGCTCAGACTCCTAAGCAGGAGGTTTCCCCAAGATACTCCACCAGCGACTACCTGCTATGTCACTCGAACCCAAGCAACAATTGATTACACTGCGGCTTCTTTATCTCTATGTACTCTAATCACTAGGTACCATATTATAAAGTCAGATAATAGTGACCATGGCCAACAGTGTCTGGAGATTGGCTGTGGCTTTCCTACATTTAATCCTGCCCCTACTGCATCAAGGGAAGTCACTACCACAAACTATAAGAAACTTAGATGGAATGAAAAATCAGTGAGACCATTGGTGAACTTTCAACTGCGATATTTGACCAATGCCATAATGTTATATCCAGTGATCCAATAACCATTTGGTCATTATTCCTGGACAGATTCGCAGTTGGTCTCCTTACAGAAAGACCACAAAAGACCTATCAAAGCCAGGGGTGAGAAAAAATAAAAAAGAATATAAAAATTTCAGCTCATATGACCAAATTAAGAAGGCAACAGAACAGACTCTTAAGGCTATTTAAGAAAAACCCAACTGACTGTCATATCAAGTCTGATCTAAAAAATATCAATAATATATATCGGAAATAAATATGGGATTAAATATTGAAGTCATGACTTTTGGGCAAAGGCATTATTCCTGAGTAAAAAATAAAATGCACAGCGATTCTGGAAAATGGTTATTGAACTGAATAAAGCCCCAATGACCTTCACTAGTTTAAATATTTTAGAATCCTCGTGGTCTGACTACCTTGCTCATCAATTTAGAGGATATGGTTAAAATAAGAAAGACACCAAAAACGTAGACGTGATAACAAATGAGCTATGCACAGAAGGAGTTATATCTAAGCCCCCAATTTTCCAAAAGGAATCCACAAAATTAACCTTCTCGATGTCGGAGATTGTTAATTTAATAAAGAGTAGCAGAAGTGCAGGTTTCCCAGGTCCAAATGGGATCCCAAATGCACTATTTAAAATGAACCTGGCCTTTTGGGGAGAAAAACTGGTCCCGATTTATAACCATTGTAAAGAATTAGGAGGCATTCCAAACTTTTGGTGGGGCGCTATAATCCATCCAATATTTAAAGGAGGCAGCAAATTTCATCCTGAGAATTACTGACTGATTACCTTAACGGACGTAGAGGCTAAATACTATGATGGCAAAAGATTAGCAGTAGGAGAAAACAACTTTGCTAGGGTCTTAGTTGCGTGTCCCCGCAGCACCCCCCTGATTCCCTTGTTCCTGGATTTAGGTTTTAAACGTATAGCTGATTTGATAGCTCTAACACCCTTGCTATCCTGGGTAAGGATCTGGACAGTCCCGGAACTTCTTATATATAGAGACTCAGGCCCGTATTTATACTCCGTTTGCGCCGAATTAGCGTCGTTTTTTTCGACGCAAATTCGACGCAAAACTAACGCCATAATTATACTTTGGCGCGAGACGCGTCTAGCGCCAAAGTATGGGCAAATAGCGTCATTTTTTTGCGTGAACGCCTTCCTTGCGTCGTATTTATACTCCCGGGCAAAAATCACGCCCGGGAGAGGTCGGGTCAAAAAACCCAGCATTTGCGCCACTTTTTAACACCTGGGTCAGGGTAGGCGTAAAGGGGCCTGTGGGCTCAAAATGAGCCCACAGGTGCCCTCCCCTGCCCCCAGGGACCCCCCCGGCCACCCCTGCCCACCCCAGGAGGACACCCAAGGATGGAGGGGCCCACCCCAGGGACATTCAGGTAAGTTCAGGTAAGTATAATTTTTTATATTTTTTAATTTTTTTTGGTGCCCTAGGGGGGCCTTATTTGTGCCCCCCTACATGCCACTATGCCCAATGACCATGCCCAGGGGACATAAGTCCCCTGGGCATGGCCATTGGGCAAGGGGGCATGACTCCTGTCTTTACTAAGACAGGAGTCATTTAAATGGCGTCTGGGCGTCGAAAATAATGGCGCCAATCGGGTTGAGGCGATTTTTTTGCCTCAACCTGACTTGCCCCATTTTAAGACGCCCTAACGCCATTTTCCCCCTACGCCGGCACTGCCTGGTCTACGTGGTTTTTTTCCACGCACACCAGGCAGCGCCGGTCTGCTAGCGCCGGCTAACGCCATTCCATAAATACGGCGCCCACATGGCGCTTCAGAATGGCGTTAGACGGCGCTAAATTTTTTGACGCTAAACTGCGTTAGCGCAGTTTAGCGTCAAAAAGTATAAATATGGGCCTCAGTCCTCAATATACTTAGGAGGCTGGAAGCGGTTACCATCCCATGGGTTAGGCATGTATCGAACTGGTTCCGTGTTCTGGGTCTACGAAGGTGCTGGGAGGAGCCATATAATTTGGAGAGATTTGGAGAGATTTGATAAAACTATCTTGAAGACAGCATACTGGTCTTATGTAAGAACCAACCTGGTTTGTTGTATATCTCATGGTCGGTTGACCATCACATTCATAGACTTCAAGTGGCATCCCCAGTATGAACAATATCTTGATTTAATTCCTGCTGTACTGGGGAAGGGCCTCTATGCTCACTTTCGTTTTGGAAGCCTCCCGCTGCTGTCCCTAACCAAAGGTTGGGGAACTATTTTATCTATTGAACTCTGCCCAGCCTGTTCTAGTTGCACTGAAACCATTGAACACTTTCTGTTTTTTTGTCCTGCTTATACTATTCCAAGGTCAAAATGGATTTGTAGAACTTGTCGAGACTTGGGCTTGAGATAGTGCTCCACAGCTATCAGGAATCTAAAGAGCGATACTACTAAATCTGTAATTCTCGAGGTTAGCAAGTTTCTTGTGACCCCTTGGAGTATACGACACCGCTCATTGAAATACATTTTTCCTTCTTTTATTATTAATTATTTTAGGATGCAGGAATGAAGATACGATGTGAAGGGATGTTTTTTACTATTGACAAGTTTTAATTATTGTATATACATAAGTTATTATGATTAGAATGTACTATTTTATTCCATTTTAAGTCTTTTAACCCTGTTATTCACTGTATTTTTAAATGCTTTGATGGCCTTTATTGACCGAATAAAGCTATTATTATGAGTTATGACTATGATGGTCTAGTAATGGAGCATCTTTGCACCTGGGCAACCGAGAAAAACATTATTCGCCCCAATCAGACAGGCTTTAGGGCAGGTACAGTTAACAGAAACTTAGTTTTAGGAATGACCAACTGGCATCTATAACATGTTAGCCAGACAGGCATAGTTAGCCCACACAAGCATTTAGAGATATGGGATTCACCCATGCATACATGTCTCACATACATACATTACAATTTTCTTGGGGACAGGATACTATCAATTGACAGAAGCTTAGTACTTTGTAGTGCATCTATGTGAAAATGGAGCAAGCACTCAGATGCTTGACCATTTTCAACCCCCTACTATCACCACATAACTCCACCATTTGTGTGCCATTTGTGACATGTGGCACACAATGACACATGTTAGGACATTACCATTGTAAACTATGACATCATGTTGGCACTTAGCATGCTTTGCACCATACATGAAGGTGTCAAACCTGCTAAGTGAAAATAGGTATAATGCAAACAATGGGATTGTCATTTAACCATCCTGCCTTAGGCACGCATTCAGGTTCACTCCAACAATGGTGCAGTGGAAACTAGTAGATTTAAATGCTCATGTTTTCTGTGCCTCCTACCACTGGCATACAAAGCTTGCAATCATCATGCCTGGTGCAGGCATCATGTGACACCAGGGTTTAAAACAGCCACAATGCTTACATTGTGCACATTTTGACATCATCCCCATTACCTTAAAAAAACTATGACACTGATGTTGCAGTAGGAGTCAATAAGTCCTTCTTACATTTGTGTTCTGGTTGTGTCAATCTGCATATACATTACTCAAGGAACACACACACCAATGACTATCAATTCTCCAGCATCATTTTGTAATTATTTAAAAATTACTTTACAAATTTCCACAGTTGTGAAGCCCATGATGGACATGTACATTTGTGCCTGGGAAATATGAACCTTTGCACCATTGCACGTGTGTGTTACATTCTCGGCACATCAATATGTATATGCGATATATAAGGTACGAAGAGAGGAATGTGCAAATTGTCCGCAACCAGTGCATTGCTGACCTCTCATGAATGCAGGTTGGCTGAGGCACATAATTTGCTGTTCTCACCTTTGACATTACCTGCTGCAGTAATCCTCCTGTCCTATTGTCATGCACATGCAAATAAGGATGATACTTTAGGAACTTTGAAAAAAAGCAATATAATATACAGTCTTTGTAAAAATGTCAATAAGCTATTTTCAAAGTGGACACAGTAAAAAAATCAACAGTTCCTGGGGGAGGTAAGTAAAGGTTAGTTTAGGAGGTAAGTAAAACACTTACAAGTCTCAGTTCTGGGGCAAAGGCAGCCCACAGTTGGGGGTTCAAGGCAAACCCCAAAGTTACCACACCAGCAACTGAGGGCCGGACAGGTGCAGAGGTCAAAGAGGTGCCCAAAACACATTGGCGCCTATGGAGATCAGGGGTGCTTCGGTTCCAGTCTGCCAGCTGGTAAGTACCTGCGTCCTCGGGGGCAGACCAGGGTGGTTTTGTAGAGCACTGAGGGGGACACAAGTAGGCACACAAAACACACCCTCAGCGGCACAGGGGCAGCCAGGTGCAGTGTGCAAAGCAGGTGTCGGGTTTCAGGTAGGAAATAATGGGTCACTCTAGCGGTGCAGACAGGCATAGGGGGGGGTTCACGGGATATCCACCACCTAGGCAAAGCAGAGGGTCGCCTGGGGGTCGCTCCTGCGCTGAGGTTCAGTTCCGTCAGGTCCTGGGGGCTGCGGGTGCAGTACTGTTTCCAGGCGTCGGGTCCCTTGTTACAGGCAGTCGTGGTCAGGGGAGCCTCTGGATTCTCTCTGCAGGCATCGCTGTGGGGGTCAGGGGGGGTCATCTCTGATTACTCACGGGCTCGCAGTCGCCGGGGAGTTCTCCCTGTGGTGTTTGTTCTCTGGATCTCGAGCCGGGGACTTCGGGTGTAGAGTGAGAAGTCTCACGCTTCCGACGGGAAACGTGAAGTCTTTGGAAGTTGCTTCTTTGTTGCAAAGAAGTAGCTGGTTTTGAACAGGGCTGCTGTTCACAGGAGTTTCTTTGTCCTTTAGTCCAGGGCAGTCCTCTGAGGCTTCAGAGTTCGCTGGTCCCTGTCGGATTCATCGCTGGTTGCAGGTTTTCAAAGTTGGAGACAGGCCGGTAGGGCTGGGGCCAAAGCAGTTGTCATCTTCTTCCTTCTCTGCAGGTTTGTAGGTCAGCAGTCCTTCTTGTTTCTTCAGGTTTCAGGAATCTCATTTCCCAGGATCTAGGGATTTAAATATTGAATTTAGGGGGGTGTTTAGGTCTGAGAGGGCAGTAGCCAATGGCTACTGTCCTTGAGGGTGGCTACACCCTCTTTGTGCTTCCTCCCTTTGGGGAGGGGGGCACATCCCTATCCTATTGGGGTAATCTTCCAAAATCAAGATGGAGGATTTCCCAAGGCAGGGGTCACCTCAGCTCAGGACACCTTAGTGCAGAGGTCTTCAAACTGGGGGGCCTCAAGTGATCCTAGGGGGGGCGCCAACCTCCAGCCCAAAGAAATATTATACAGATAACATGCCTTTGTTTTAAGCAGAGGCATGTTATTGCAGTTTTAAAAAGGTAACAGTACTTAACTGCAATGTTTAAATAGGTTTAAACCTATTTAAACATTGCCATCTTTCTAAAATAATTGTAAAAAATTCTGAGGCGGGGCCCAATGATTTTTATTTTTCAACTGGGGGGGCGTGGCATTAAAAAGTTTGAAGACCACTGCCTTAGGGGCTGTCCTGACTGGTTGGTGACTCCTCCTTGTTTTTCTCATTATCTCCTCCAGCCTTTTTACCAAAAGTGGGGGCAGTGGCCGGAGGGGCAGGCATCTCCACTAGCTGGGGTGCCCTGTGGTGCTGTAACAAAGGGGGTGAGCCTTTAAGGTTCACAGCCAGGTTTTACAGTTCCTGCAGGGGGAGGTGAGAAGCACCTCCACCCAGTACAGGCTTTGTTCCTGGCCACAGAGTGACAAAGGCACTCTCCCCATGTGGCCAGCAACGTGTCTGGTGTGTGGCAGGCTGGCAAAAACTGGTCAGCCTACACTAGAAGTCGGGTAAGTATTTAGGGGCATCTCTAAGATGCCCTATGGGTGTATGTTACAATAAATTGCACACTGTCATCAGTGTGCATTTATTGTTCTGAGAAGTTTGATGCCAAACTTCCCAGTGTTCAGTGTAGCCATTATGGAACTGTGGAGTTCATGTTTGACAAACTCCCAGACCATATACTCTTATGGCTACCCTGCACTTACAATGTCTAAGGTTTGGCTTAGACACTTAGGGGCATAGTGGTCATGAACATATGCCCTCACCTGTGGTATAGTTCACCCTGCCTTAGGGCTGTAAGGCCTGCTAGACGGGTGACTTACCTATGCCACAGGCAGTGTGAGGTTGGAATGGCACTCTGAGGGGAGTGCCATGTCGACTTAGTCATTTTCTCCCCACCAGCACCACACAAGCTGAGAGGCAGTGTGCATGTGCTGAGTGAGGGGTTCCTAGGGTGGCATAAGACATACTGCAGCCCTTAGACACCTTCCCTGGCATCAGGGCCCTTGGTAACAGGGGTACCAGTTACAAGGAACTTACCTGAGTGCCAGGCTTGTGCCAATTGTAGAGACCATGGTACAGTTTAGGGAAATAACACTGGTGCTGGGGCCTGGTTAGCAGGGTCCCAGCACACTTTCAAATCATAACTTAGCATCTGCAAAGGCAAAAAGGTAGGGGGTAACCATGCCAAGGAGGCATTTCCTTACAGTGAATCTTGGAGGAAAGTATCTAGGAGAAAAAGTTGTGCATAATTTATTCTCTTCTGCGTGTTCCAGCAGCAGAATTTGGCTGTTCCCCCTCCTCTTGTTGTGCATCATTGTCATCATTCTCCTCAATGGGAACATCTAACTGCTTGTCCCAGGTGACATTGGTGTGTACACAAATTTTATGCAAAATAGCACATCCAAGTACCATTTTGCAGACAAGGGGTGGTGCCTAAAACAGGCTTCCTCCTGTAAGAGCTAGGTACCTGAACCTGGATTTAGGAGGCTAAATGTCCTCTCTACCACATTCCTGGTCCTTCTGTGGCCTTCATTGTAAGCCCCCTCAGCATCAGTAGTTGGATTTCCAAAAGGGGACATGACCCATGGCTGGATACTGTAACCTTGGTCAGCTGCAAAGGAATGTGTCAGACATCCAAATGTGTTATTTGCTACGTGCCATGACACATATTTGTTTTACGTGGAGTGGTGATTCAGACTTGCATCTGGTATTGTGTGTGTTCCTGTTTGGATGGATGGTTGTTTTGGTGTGCTGTGGTGCACTTTCCTATCATGGATTGTGCCTCAGGGACCTGGCGATTGTTAAATAATTTCTGGTCTGACAGTTCACCCATGCTGAATCTGGCCCTCATTACAACCCTGGTGGTAAATCCCGCTTACCGCCGTGCTGACGGCCGTCAAGATACCGGGGCGGCGGCGGAAAATCCGCTACAGGTATTATGAGCCACATCTCGTAATCCGCCACAATACAGACACCCACACAAGTCCGCCACACCAAAGGTCAGTGATAAACTGGCGATAACAAAACCTACACTATCATGCCAACAGGAATACGCCCACACTATCACGACCCATGAATCAACGTGGCGGTCTTTCAACTGCGGTAATCCATTGGCGGTACACACCGCTGCGCTCAAAATACACACACACTTACAAAACACAACCACATTGGACAATTCTAAATACATACACCTGATACACATACACACTCACACACCCACACCAATATGAAACCCACACCCACATTACCCACAGCCCCTTACAACTAAATGTTTTGAAGAAGCACAGAGAGAGAGAATAGCAAACACAACACCAGCATCCACACGCACACAACACTATCACTCATACAACATCCACACACCTCAAAGAACACACACCAACACAACACATCACACAGCACAACAAACAGCACCTCACACATCACTCATACCACATTATGGCACCTCAAAGACACCCCAGGTTTTCTGAGAGGAGCTCAGGGTCATGGTGGAGGAAATCATCCGGGGAGAACCACAGCTTTTCGGATCACAGGTGCAGCAGACCTCCATTGCAAGGAAGATGTAGCTATGGCGGAGAATTGTCGACAGGGTCAATGCAGTGGGACAGCACCCCAGAACACTGGATGACATCAGGAAGAGGTGGAATGAACTTCGGGGGAAGATGCATTCTGTGGTATCCAGACACCATGTAGCAGAACAGAGGACTGGCGGTGGACCCCCACCTCCTCCCCCACAACTAACAACATGGGAGGAGCAGGTCTTGGCAGTCATGCATCCTGAGGGCCTCGCAGGAGTAGCAGGAGGACTGGACTCTGGTAAGTCAAATCTTTACTACTACATCCCCCACCTTACCTGCATGACATCACAAACTCATACCCCTACTCTCACCCCCATCACTACACCACCTCATGTATGCCCAAAAATCACAACCCACCCATCCCAATACCAAGCCCTGCATGCAACATCTATGCATGGACCCCCATCACCAAAGCATGTCCAGTACAGGTAATCACCCAGGCCCCAAAATCACTAATCACACAAGGGCAAACACAATAATGCAAGCACAGGAGTAGAGGGTAACTCACCCATTGCACAAGACGGCACACACAGATACAATAACTATGCATTTACACTCCATCTGGACCCATACCCAACGTCACCGGACAGGAGGTGCCAGACATATCCAGTCCCCCCACAGAAGAGGCCCACAGTGATGACAGCAGCTCTGCACGCCTGGATCAAGATGACCAGCCCGGCCCATCAGGGACCTCTGGACATTCTGTTCCCCTGCCACAGTCACAAACCACCACTGAACCTCCCCCCTCAGGAAACACCATCACAGCACCTACCCAGCGGGCCCATCCCTCTGTCCCCAGGACACGTCAATCAGCAGTGTGTCTACCACTACAGGGACCCCAGGCAACCCCACCAACCACGGTTCAGGGGACAGAGGCACAGGATAACAGGGAAACTGGGAGGACTGCTGTGCGACAGGGGGAGGACAGGCCCGCGGAACCCACTCTCCACGAGGCACTCTCCAACATCATGGACCATACCATTATTACCAGGAGACCAATGGACACGATACTGGCCAAATTTCAGGAGATCCAGCGGCTGCAGGAGGACCACTACCTGGGGATCAGGGAGGACTTGAAGTCCATCAACACCACCCTGGTCACCATTGCAGGGGTTCTAGCAGACATGGCCAACATCATGAGGGACACAGTGGCACACAAACGGGCCCCTGACACTAGCCTAAACGATGAACAGCCCTCCACCTCCGCCGGCGCTAGTGGACAGGAGGTCCCGCTACAGGAGCAACAGGCCACCAGCACCCCACCCCCTGCAGAAGGAGAACCACCCCGCAAATGGTCCCTGAGATCTAGGAACAAGACAGAGAACATTGCCAAGAAGTCCGCCAGGAAATAACACTCTCCTGATTGTCACCCTATTGTCCCACTATGCCACCCTGACAACTTTGAACGGCCATAACTCCACTTCCTATGCCCCCTTGGACAATGCACCTGTGATATCAAGAAACTGGACACTACCATGGACATTCCTCCACCATCACCCCAGCCCATTGTACAGCCCCCTCTACTTATTAGTACAGAAATAAACACCCTTGAATCACAAATCAATCTGGAGTCAGTGTGTACTTTCACAAATGTGTAATTGCAACCTCTCAGAAAAATAGCAATGTCAATGTTCATGTTCACATACCAATGTTCGACAGCTGTTGGGCATCAGTAAACATAGCAGAAGGCAGAAAGTGGGACCCAGATCTGTGAAATGGAAATCCAAAGTGACATGTCAGGGTACATACACTGAGGTAAAAAGGCAGATTCATGCAATGTCCTACAGTAGTCTTATATGAGAGGAAAGTGCCAGTCTCTTACCTGTGTCTCACTGGAAGTATTGCATGATGATGTTGTTTCGGTTATCTATATCTTCTTCTTCTGCCTCCTCTTCTTCACTGTCCACAGCCTCCACAGCTGCCACAAGACCAACATCAGGCCCATCCTCCTGCAGAAAAGGCACCTGGCGTCGCAAAATCAGGTTGTGCAACATACAACATGCCGTGATGATCTGGCACACCTACTTCAGTGAGTGGTATAGGGAGCCACCTGTCAGATGGAGGCACCGGAATCTGCATTTAGGAGGCCGAAGGTGCGCTCTATTATCCTCCTAGTTTGCCCATGTGCCTCATTGTAGAGTTCCTCTGCCCTTGTCCTGGGATTCCTCACTGGGGCCAGTAGCCATGACAGGTTGGGGTAACCAGAGTCACTGCAAATATCGAGGGACAACTGTTAGACATCATCCAACCCTTAGGGACTCACCCAGACCCAGACACCTATGTCGCAGCGTCTCAAATGTTGTCAATCCGCGTCGCGTCGTTGTAGTTATTATAGAATTTTATATTTTAATTATTAACACAATGTTTTGGATTGTGATTTATCAGCCTTGAAGAAGTCCAGTTTATGGACGAAACACGTGTCGGCTGATGTTACATGTGGATTCAACAAACACCATTTGGTCCCACTGACTTAAAGTTTACTTTTGTGTTAGCCACTCGACAGTAGATTCTCATTGTATTAATTTGTATTATGTTTTAATTTTTACTATTTTGGATTTTCATTGTATTGTTTAGTATTGTATGTCACATACTATTGTCAATAATTTTGAAATAAATATTATCATTGTACAATATCAAGAGAACCTACATTACTGAGGTAACGACAATATAGGAGTATAAATACATCTTGGACTGTTCATTAGTTACACAGCCACTATTGGCTTCTTACAATTGGTACTTTAAGAAAAATTGGTGTGCTCCGCTAAACATCTTTGTTTGGATCATGTACAACATTCCCAGTGGGCAGCCATCCGAGGCTGCAGGAGACGTCCTGGACCCTGCACAGACTACATGAGGCACCACAACCAGCACTGTTAGTACCAGCAGTTGGCAGGCAAAGTCGCAGCAGGGTGGAGTGTGTCTCTGACTCCATGGAGTATCATGCTACCTGTTACCAGGAAATCTCATGGCACACACACCCAAGTGAGGGACTGGGAACTGCCACACACCATGTGAAGCACTCTGGGAACAAAGCCCCCTCCAGAGCCAGTGGAGAAAAACATCCACAACCCCAGTCCTTGGCAGGATGAAGCACTCTGGGCGCAAAGCCCCCTCCAGAACTGGTGGAGAAAAACATCCACTACCCCAGTCCTTGGCAGGATGATGCACTCTGGGCACCATGCCCCCTCCAGAACCAGTGGAGAAAAGCATCCACTAGAGAGACTGTGGCTTTGCACTCCCCAGGACCAATCAGTGGGCAACCCACCCACTTGAGAGACTTGTGAGACTGTGGCTTTGACTCCCCAGGACCAATCAGTGGGCAACCCACCCACTTGAGAGATTTGTGAGACTGTGGCTTTGCACTCCCTAGTAGCAAACAGTGGGCATGGAGCCATCTTGTGGAGCAGTGGTGTCGTCCCTTCATCTGGCCGAGGTGCCCCCCTCCCCTTCCCCTGAGGTGCCTGTTTCTTTTCGACCTTATGCCCCAGCAGTGTTCTCTCCGTTTAGAGGCAAGTATCATGTGTGGGCTTTGCCCATGCATTTTGGGACCACTGGTCCACGGACAATGAATGGAACACTATCCGGATTTGTGTAGTTGCTGTACATATTTGTATATTTTTATATTTTACAGACCTGTTTCCCTATCTGGATTTTCGATGATTACACTTGCTACAATCATTTCATTTTGTAATTGCGTTGTTCCAGGGGGTGACGGGGTGTAAATGTAATGTTGATGCATGTATTTGTGTGTCTGGTGTTGGGGGTGAGGGTGGGTGTGGGGGTGTTGCATGTGTGTGTCACTCTCTTTTTCCTCCCCCCCTGTGTGCTAGGTGCAGTACTCACCGTGGTCGTTGCCGCCGTACCTGCTGCTCCTGGTAGAAGAGGAGGTAAACCAACATTGGTAAAACCTGTAACTCGGGCTCCATGGTGTCCTGGTTCCTCGTAGGGTGTTGAAAAGTGAGTGTTTTCCCTTCTGTGTACTGTTTCTGCCATGCTTTTGATGGTGTTGGTACCGCCCCAGAAAAGGTGGCAGATTGGTTCCTTTAAATAGAGTGGACGGTTAATTGTGTTCCGCCTGTCTGTTGGTGGTTACCGCTGCTGTGTTTGTTTCTACCGCTGTGTCGGTCGGAGTGTTAAAGTGGCTGTCTGTGTTCCGCCATGATCGTGATTCCATTTTTATTTCCATCGGCCTGTTGGCGGTATTACCGCCGCTTTAACACCGACCGCCAGAGTTGTAATGAGGGCCTATGTGTGGTGTTGTCTATATTTGACCCTGAAGCTCAAATTTAGTAGGACCTAGGCCATGATTGATACTTTTTGGTGCAAAACTGCACCAATGCAGTTTTTCACCAAAAAATTTAGCACCGCCTTGCACAATTTCTGTGCACCAGCCGGGCACTATATTTATGGAATGGTGCAAGCCGTTGCAAAGGGTAGACTATCGTTAAAAAAAAATGATGTTAGCCGGGTGGGACTGGTGGTATGGAAGAAGGGGGGTTTGCACACAAAAAATTATGTTAGGTAGGTTAGAGAAAAAAAAAATTACTAACCAGCCTGGCATCATTTTCTGATGCAAAACCGTCCATACCACATGGCTCCTGTCTTAGAAAAGACAGGAGTCATGCCCACCTCCCAATGGCTAGCACAGGGGACAAGGGTCCCCTTGACATGGCCATTGCACCCAGTGCCATGTAGGATGGCCTACTTCAGGGTCCCTTAATGGCACTTAAAAAAAATATACTTACCTATACTTACCTGGGATGGGGTCCCACATCCTCTGCTGTCCCTCTGGTGTGGGTGGGGGTGCCCCTGGGGCCTAGGGAGGGCACCTGTGGGCTTATTCCATAGTGGTTCACCATGGAAATGGGTCCACAGGTCCCCTAACGCCTGCCCTGACCCAGGCGCTAAATGATGGTGCAACCTCTGCACCATTATTTGACCACTCCTCCCCATCTGCGTGATTTTAGCATGGGAGGATGAATATGGCGCTAAGGCCATAGAGTCATTTGTTGCACGGGAACACGTACTTTACATGTCATTGATGCAAAGAAGGTTTCCACATCCGAAAAAGGACTTTAACTCCATAAATTTGGCGCCTGATGGGTCTAGCGCCAAAGTATAAATATTGAGTTAGTTTTGCACCGAATTTGTGTAAAAAAATGATGCAAATTCGGTGCAAAACAAGTATATATATGCCCCCTAGTGCCTCCTTCCGCCACATTAGCATCCTCTTGATTGACAGTATGTGGTCCAACAAGGCCAAAATCATGATGCCCTGATTACAAAGTGGTACTTTGTAAACAGTGCAACACTTTGTAATCCCTTACACCACATTATGCCTGTGCCAGGCATCATGTACGCAAGGGGTGTTTTCACCCGTTAAGGGGACTACAAAAATGGTTGCACCCGTCGCGCTCTTCACTGTCTGCTAGGCAGACAGTGAAAAGCTGGCCGGGGCCCTGTTATGGGGCCCCTGCACTGCCCATGCCGGTGGCATGGGCAGTGCAGGGGCCCCCAGGGGCCCCAGGACAACCCTTACCGCCAGCCTCTACCTGGCGGTGCAAACCGCCAGAAACAGGCTGGCGGTAGGGGTGTCATAATCCCCAGGGCAGCACTGCTTGCAGCGCTGCCCTGGCGGATTCTCACCGCCGGGGCTAAAACGGCAGGAAACCGCCAGCCCCGGCGGTGCGACCACGGCGCTACCGCCACGGTCGTAATAAGGGCCTCCGTACCGCCAGCCTGTTGGCGGTACGGACGCGACATTACCCGACCCCCTTAGGGGGTCATTACAACATTGGCGGTAAAAGCCGCTTACTGCTGTGCAGAAGACCGCCAATACACCGTCGCGGCCGCGGTAGACCGCCACAGCAATTATGACACACATCACGGAATCCGCTGAAATTCAGACACCCACACAACACCGCCACACCAAAGGTCAGCGATAAACATGCAGAAACAAATCCTCCACCTCCACGCCAACAGAAACACGCCCATGCTATTACGACCCACGAATCCACGCGGCGGTCATTCAACCGCGGTATTCCATTGGCGGTACACACCGCCGCACTCAAAATACACACACAGCTCCAAAACACTGCCACATTGGACAATTACAAATACACACACCTGATACCCATACACACACCACTCCCACACACCCAACACAATATAAAACACACACCCACATCACCCACAAACCCCTACAACCAGAAATTCTGAGAGAAGGCCAGAGAGAGAGCACAGCTATTGACAACCCCATCACACAGAGGCACACAACACCATCACCTACACAACATCCACGCACAAAACACCACATACCACTACACTCACCACACTCATCACCACATACACCACCCCACACTCACACACACCACCCCATGTCACGCCAAAGACAATCCGGCTACTCCGAGGAGGAGCTCAGGATCATGGTGGAGGAAATCGTCCGGGTAGAGCCACAGCTATTCGGATCACAGGTACAGAACACATCAATAGCCAGGAAGATGGAGTTATGGAGCAGAATAGTGGACAGGGTCAACGCCGTGGGACAGCACCCAAGAAATAGGGAGGACATCAGGAAGAGGTGGAACGACCTACGGATGAAGGTGTGTTCCACGGTCTCCAGGCACAACATCGCAGTGCAGCGGACTGGCGGCGGACCCCCACCTCCTCCCCCACAACTAACAACATGGGAGGAGCAAGTCTTGACCATCTTGCATCCTGAGGGCCTCGGAGGAGTCGGTGGAGGATGGGACACTGGTAAGTTAAATCTTAACTATCACATCCCCCACCCTACCTGTATGCTATCACACACCCCCACCCTCACACCCTCCCCTATCACCCCAAACCCTCACTAATCTACCCATAACACAAACACCAAGCCCTGCATGACACTACTAAGCATGGTCACCCCTCACTGCAGCATGCTCACTGCACATACCCAGAACTCCCCCCCAACCATCATCACACAAGCCCCCACACAGGAATGCTTGCACTGGGGTACACGCACACCCACCCATTGCACACCATGACACACACACATGCAATAATCATGTACTTATACCCCTGCAGGAACCCAAAGGTCCGTCACCACACCAGAGGGTCCAGACAACACCACTCCACCCCCAGAAGAGGCCCACAGTGACGACAGCAGCTCTGCCCCACTGGATCTTGATGACCAGCCCGGACCATTTTGGGCCTCAGGACAGTCGGTTCCCCTTGGCCAGCCACAGCCCAACACCGAGCTTCCACCCTCTGGTAACACCAGCACAGCACCCACCCTGCGGGCCCAAACCTCCCTACCCAGGACAGGTCTATCAGCGGTGTGTCCACCACTACAGGGCACCCAGGCTAACCCACCACCCCAACAACAACAGGGACCTGGGGGCAGTGGTAGTGGGCACACGGTCCAGGGGAAGGAGGCACAGGAACACCGGGGAACTGGGAGGGCTGCTGTGCGACAGAGGGAGGACAGGCCAAGGGAACCAACTCTCCACGAGGCCCTCTCCTCCATCATGGGAGCCTACCACCACTCCCAGGAGACGATGGCGACGGTCCTGGACAAGTTGCAGGAGACCCTGCGTCTGCAGGAGGAGCAGTATTTGGGGTTCAGGGAGGAGCTCAGGACCATCGGCTCCTCCCTGGGCACCATTGTAGGGGTGCTGACGGACATTCAAAAGACCTTGAGGGACACCGTGGCACTCCAAGGGGCCCCTGACACTAACCAGGACGATGAAATTCCCACCACCTCCGCCGGCGCTAGTGGACAGGAGGCATCGCCAAAGGACCACCACACCAGCACCCCACCCCCTGCAGACGGACAACCACCACGCAAGCGGTCCCTGAGATCCAGGAACAGGACAGAGCAAGATGGCAAGACCCCCGCCAGGAAATAAGACCACCCTGATTGTCCCCCCACTGTCCCACTTTGTTACCCTGTCCATATTCGAACTGCCCCAGCTCCACTTCCAAAGCCCAGATGGCCAGTGCACCTGTGAGACTAATAGACTGGACTCTGCCATGGACATTCCTCCACCATCACCCATCACCATTTTACAACCCCCCAACATTTTATGAGCACTTAAATAAACACCCTTGAAACACCAAAAAATCTAGAGTCAGTCTATGATTTGGTACTTTGTATTATCAATCACAGTGTCATAATGGGTTACCCATTGTAAGGCTAACATACCTATGTCACACATCACAAGCCCTTGAAGGATGCAAGCAGTTGACACGTAGGTTACCACACTTGTGAAACTGAAATGGAAGGGTACAACTCAATTAACAAATAGTGAGTGAAATGTAGGTACAGGATAGAGGTAGACGTGTGAAAGTTAATGTAATGTCAAACCAGAAAATTTTCTCACCTGTGTGTCACTGAAAATATTGCTGTATGACTGACTCCCTGTTGTCGTTTTCTTCTTCCTCAGCTTCATCCTCATCACTGTCCACAGGCTCCTAGCTGCTACAACACCGTCATCTGGATCATCCTCCTGCGGAAAAGGCACCTGGCGTCGCAAAGCCAAATTATGGAGCATGGAGCAGGCGACGATGATGTCGCACACCTTCTTCGGTGAGTAGAATAGGGATCCACCTGTCATATGGAGGCACCTGGACCTGGCCTTAAGGAGGCCGAAGGTGCGTTCGATCACCCTCCTAGTCCGCCCATGGGCATCATTGTACCGTTCCTCTGCCCTGGTCCTGGGATTCCTCACGGGGGTCAATAGACAGGAAAGGTTGGGGTAACCAGAGTCCCCCAATAGCCATACACGGTGCCTCTGGAGTTGACCCATCATATCAGGGATGCTGCTATTCCGCAGGATGTAGGCGTCATGCACAGAGCCAGGGAACATAGCATTTACCTGCGAGATGTACTGGTCATCCAAACAGACCATCTGGACATTCATGGAATGATAACTCTTCCTGTTCCTGTACACCTGTTCACTCCTGCGGGGGGGGACCAGAGCCACATGGGTCCCATCAATGGCACCTATGACGTTGGGGATATGTCCAAGGGCATAGAAGTCACCTTTCACTGTAGGTAAATCCTCCACCTGAGGGAATATGATGTATCTCCTTACGTGTTTCAGTAGGGCAGACAACACTCTGGACAAGACGTTGGAAAACATAGGCTGGGACATCCCTGATGCCATGGCCACTGTTGTCTGAAATGACCCACTTGCAAGGAAATGGAGCACTGACAGCACCTGCACGTCAGGGGGGATTCCAGGCGGATGGCGGATCGGTGACATCAGGTCTGGCTCCTACTGGGTACATAGTTCCTGGATAGTGGCACGGTCAAACCTGTAGGTGACGATGACATGTCTTTCTTCCATTGTCAACAGGTCCACCAGCGGTCGGTACACCGGAGGATTCCGCCATCTTCTCATATGTCCCAGCTGACGGTGCCTACGAAGGACAACAGCGAAGAACCAGTTACTATTCCTCCAGGTATGTACCCACAGTTACACACAATACTACACCAGACACAAAACCCTTCCTGTATGTGGGTTGAGTGTAGGCCTAGCTATGTGTGACGCTGTAGTAAATGAAGCCACGCGGGCCCCTGAAATGGCAGCTGCCTGACCTCTAAACTGGGACAATGGGATTGTGGGGTAACTGCGCTGGCGTTGCACACCATCGCGGTAGGCGGTCGTAGACCGCGGCGCAATGCTGCATTGGTTAACATTGGATCCTATGGGTCCCAGGAGCCAATAAACAGGTGCGCCGGCGGTGATGATGCGCACTGCCGCGGACGTCACCGCCGTGGACGTCACCGCCATTTTCTATCTCTTCAATCACTAGATACCTGACCTTCGACAGGAGAGGACCTACACTGCTAGTGCTGCTGTGACCTCGGTCTGGAAGCGACGATGGCTGCTGCGTCTGGGAAAAGGGCACCTGCCTTCACTGCACAGGAGTTGGAGAAACTTGTGGATGGGGTCCTCCCACATACACGCTACTCTATGGTCCTCCAGACCAACAGGTTAGTACACAGGGAGCACGTTGTATGGGCTAGGCCTGGGTGGAGAGGGCTGGATGGAAGAGGGAAGGGGGCAGAGTTCATAGAACATTTATGCATGGTAAAGAATGGGCCACATGGCCAGAGTGGGGAGGGGGGCACTCACATCGACGGTGCAGTTGGTAATGACTGTTCCTCTTTCCTTGTACATGTCATGTAGGTCAGTGCCCACCAGAAGAGGGACATTTGGCGTGCCATCGCCAAGGAGGTCCGGACCCTGGGGGCCCACCAGAGATGGGGCACCCACTGCCGGAAGAGATGGGAGGACATTCGCCGCTGCAGCAAGAAGATGGCGGAGGCTCAGCTGGGGATGGCCTCCCAACGTGGGAGGGGTGCCCATCGCACCATGACCCCCCTGATGTTCCGGATCCTGGCGGTGGCCTACCCGGAGTTGGATGGGCGCTTGAGGACATCACAGCAGACACAAGGGGGTGAGTACAACCTCATTCTGCGGACTTTGCGTGCAGTGGAGGTGTCTGGGTGGGGGAGGTGGGCTGTGGGTGTCCCTAGGCCAGGGCGAATTCGGTAGGCAAAGCCCCTCCGTAATGTAGGCCATGTGGCACTCAACCCCACCTCAGCAGAGTGCCAAGTTGAGGTATAGTTGCCCCTGTGGCATCCATGTGTGCAGATGTCCACCATTGCCATGTAGGCCATATCCCAGAAATTTGCATGTGCAGAGGGCAGGAGCACGGCGTTATGCAGGGGGTTGCTGCGTCTGTCTTGTCCGCCAACGGTAGCGGAATGCCATGCACTAAAACTCTCTTTCTTCTGTCTCCCCCCCTTTTCCTGCTCTCCCTGTCCTCTTGTACATCAGCATCATCAGGTGGAGGTACAGTGGCACCGGAGCACGAGGGAGCTGCATCCCACATGGCCATGGAGGGCCACACCACAGACTCTGAATGCACCAGTGGGACGGAGGGCGAGGGGAGCTTCACGTCGGCCACCGGACCACCAACAAGGGACACGGACTCATCCGCCGATGGGAGCTCCCCTGTGGTGGCGGCACCATCTGTGCGCCCCACTTCTACAGGTATAGCCGCCACCTCCCCTACCAGCACCGCCCTCCCATCAGCCCCTCAGCGTTCGCCCCGTGCCCACTCACCCAGGAGGGTGGGCATCACCTTTGCCCCAGGCACCTCAGGCCCTGCCCCAGTCACCCCTGCTGCCCTCAGTGAGGAGGCCATTGACCTCCTCAGGTCACTCACTGTTGGGCAGTCTACCATTGTGAATGCCATCCAGGGTGTAGAACGAGAGTTGCAACATGGTAATGCATACCTGGAGGGCATTCATTCTGGTCAGGCTGTCCTTCAGCGAACCCTGCAATCTCTGGCCTCAGCACTGATGGCAGCCATTGTCCCTGTGTCCAGCCTCCCCCCTCCAACTTTCTCCACCCAGACCCAATCCCCTGTACCCCAGCCCATCCCAAACACACCTACAGACCAGCATGCACACAAGTCAACACACACAAGTAGCTCAAGCAAACATAGGCACCACACACACCACAGGCACTCACGCAAGCCTCACCCACATACAGACACAGCAACATCCACTGTCTCCACTGTGTCCCCCTCCTCCTCTTCTCCCTCCTCCCTCCCAGTCTCGTCTACACACACACCTGCATGCACCACATCTACTAGGCACTAGGACTCGCACCAGGACACCCAGCACCACAAGCCGCTCACCTGCACCATTTACACGTCCTCTGTGTCCTCTCCCAGTGTGTGTGTGACGCCCCCTCCCAAAGTACCCAAACGCCGACAATCACTCACCCAACATCCATCCACCTCATGACAGCCTCCAGTACCTGCGCTTGCACCCAAAACACCTAAAGTGACACCTCCTACAACCACCCCCTCTTCCTCCACTCCCAGACCCCCTCCAGCTACCCACCCAGTGTCCGTCAGAAACTGTCCCTATGTCAAATTGACCTTTTTGCCCCCACCCCTCCTCCAATTCATCAGTCCCCTCGTAGCGCCTCAGACAAAAAGCCTCCAATACCAGTGGTGCGTGTTCAAGGTTTGTGGAGTGCACCGGCCACCAGGGCAGGCATTAGGACCCGGAGCCAAGGCACTGGCAGCCCACCCCCTGTAAAGGCTCCTGAATTGGAGAGTGGCCGACGGGACCGTGTTAAGACTCCTGGTGGGACAACAAGTGACATGGGTTCGAAGGGGATTGGTGAGTCAGCTGTAACGCCATCAAAGGTGGAGAAGGTCCAGAGGAAGTCTGCCCAGCCAGTTGTGAGTGTCACGGCGGAGAAGTGCGCCATCATTTCTGGCGGTCCAGACACAACCGCCAGCACCGTCGTCACTGGTCCAGAGACCACCGCCGGAGTCACAGCCCAGGAGGGCCCAAGTATTGTCACTGGTCCAGAAACCACCGCCGGAGTCACAGCCCAGGAGGGCCCAAGTATCGTTACTGGTCAGGAGACCACCGCCGGAGTCACAGCCCAGGAGGGCCCAAGTATCGTTACTGGTCAGGAGACCACCACCGGAGTTACAGCCCAGGAGGGCCCAAGTATCGTCACTGGTCAAGAGACCACCGCCGGAGTCACAGCCCAGGAGGGCCCAAGTATCGTTACTGGTCAGGAGACCACCGCCGGAGTCACAGCCCAGGAGGGCCCAAGTATTGTTACTGGTCAGGAGACCACCGCCGGAGTCACAGCCCAGGAGGGGCCCGGATGCCACAGCCCCGCTGGGCAATGATGGAACGTCATGCCCCCCACCAATGCCCATTGTAGAGAACGTCATGCCACACACCAATGTCCGTATCAGAACCGCCATGTCAAAGCACTGCTGAACAGTCCTGAACCGCCATGGCAAAGCACCGCTGAACAGGGCAAAGACCGCCATGGCAAAGCACCACTGAACAGTCCAGAACCGCCATGTCAAAGCACCGCTGAACAGGGCAAAGACCGCCATGGCAAAGCACCGCTGAACAGTCCAGAACCGCCATGGCAAAGCACCGCTGAACAGGGCAAAGACAGCCATGGCAAAGCACCACTGAACAGGGCAAAGACCGCCATGGCAAAGCACTGCTGAACAGGGCAAAGACCGTCATGGCAAAGCACCGCTGAACAGTCCAGAACCGCCATGTCAAAGCATAGCTGAACAGGGCAAAGACCGCCATGCCAAAGCACTGCTGAACAGGGCATGCACCGTGTAGGAATGAAGAGGCCGCCACATCAGGCATCTTTCTCCCATGTGCAGCTGGGACAGTGACAGGACATGAACTTTATCGGGGAGACTCATCCAGTCTGGGCACCAGTCCCACCCAGTACCAGTAGAGAACTGCATCTACTTGAGAGACTGTGGCTTTGCACTCCCCAGGATGGCACAGTGGGCAAGCCACCCACTGTAGAGACTTGAGAGACTGTGGCTTTGCACTCCCCAGGATGGCACAGTGGGCAAGCCACCCACTGTAGAGACTTGAGAGACTGTGGCTTTGCACTCCCCAGGATGGTACAGTGGGCAACCCACCCACTGTAGAGACTTGAGAGACTGTGGCTTTGCCCTCCCCAGGATGGCACAGTAGGCAACCCGCCCACTTGGGAGTCTTGAGAGACTGTGGCTTTGCACTCCCCAGGATGGCACAGTGGGCAAGCCACCCACTGTAGAGACTTGAGAGACTGTGGCTTTGCACTCCCCAGGATGGCACAGTGGGCAAGCCACCCACTGTAGAGACTTAAGAGACTGTGGCTTTGCACTCCCCAGGATACATCCATGGGCATGGAGCCCCGTCGTGGATCTGGCTTCGCATTCATGTGGCTGAGGTGCCCCCCATTCCCTTGCCCCTGAGGTGCCTGTAGTGTTTCTATCTGATGCCCCGGCAGTGTTCTCTCCGATTTTGGTCAGGTATAGTTTGTGGGCCTCGCCCATGCATTTTTGGACTGTTGGTGCACGGACATTGTTGTGTACATATCTGTGCTACTTCTCGGATTGTATGTGTAAATAAGAGTGATTTTGAGATATATATATCTGTATATTTTTGTATGACATGTATATTGCCACATTACAATGTTTGCACAAAATTCGCTTTGTGTTTTCATTCTTCCGGGGGGATTGTGGGTTGTTACTGTGATTTTTGTGAATGCATTGGTGTGTATGTTGTAATATGTGAGGGTGGGGGAGGGGGTGTTTGTTGGGTGTCCCCCTAACTTTTGCCTCCCCCCTCCCCCGTGTCGTAGGTGCAGTACTCACCGGTGTCTTCAGCACCAACGTAGCTGTTGGTCGTAGAGGAGCAGAAAGACAAGGGCAGATAGGATTTGTAATTCGGGCTCCATGGTGTCCTCCTTCCTCGTGGGATGTGTTCAGGTGAGCGTTTTCCCATAGCAAAAGCTGTTTCCGCCGTGTTTTTATCCACGGTGAATCCGCCCCGGAAAAGGTGGTGGATTGGCGGGTTTTAATTGTGTGGGCGGTACATTGTCTCCCGCCTGTCTGTTGGTGGTAACCGCCGCGCTGCTGTCTGTACCGCCGTGGTGGGCGGTGTGTTAAAGTGGCTGCCTTTGTTGGCGGTTACCACCAGGGTCATATTTCCCTTTTTTTGTCCGCCGGCCTGTTTGCGGTATTTACGCAGCTTTAACACCGTCCGCCAGGGTTGTAATGACCCCCTCAGTCTTTTAACTTTAGACCTGCAGAAGAGTGATTTCAGATAAATAAGTACCTATCTTCTGTGTTGTGTGCCATGAAACAGGTTTTGAGCCCTGTGTTGCATGTGAATCCCAACGTTTTGGTCTTGAAATGCCTCCCTTGCATAAAGTGTTGTTGGCAATTGCTGGCTGGTGTTAGAAATGGGGTCTTTGTTTGGCAGTCAGGTTACCCCCTGTTCAAGCAAGGACCATTACTCTAGTCAGGGTAAGTCACACACAATCCAAATTATCCTGTGCCCACCCTCTGGTAGCTTGGCACTCAGCAGTCAGGCTTAACTTAGAAGGCAATGTGTAAAGAATCTGTGCAATAAATCATGCAATAAGACAGTATAAACACCACAAAAATACACCACACAGGTTTAGAAAAACATACAGTATTTATCTGAGTAGAATAAGGTCAAAACTATCAAGATTTGATAAATACAAGTTGAAATATCACTTTAGAAACAATCAATAAAGTCCTTTGTTCTTAAAAAGCAATGTGTCTCTTGCAAGCAAAAAGTATGTGGTTTGCTTCTAAATTATCCACAGAGGAGGAGATGTGGGGAAAAGGGGGAGGTGTGCGTCGGTTTCTCCGGGCACACACAGACAATGCATCAATGTTTTTCCATCCAGCAAGGACTTTGCAGCACGCAGACTCATATCCTCTTCGAGTTACAGGGTATTTGGACACCCAGGTGACGATGTGGAGAAATCCTGGGTGTGCAGGATGAAGTCGATCTGGTTGGCGATGCAGGGAAATTTCTGTCACACGTCAGGCGCTGAGTTGATTCTTTTTGCAGGAAGTCGGGCTGCGTCATTCCGGGTCGGCGATGTGCTGATCCAGTGGGCCGTGCATCGAAGTTCTGGTCGTAACGCTGGTGCTGCATTGATCTCCACACAGGGAGCCGGGCTGCGTCATTCATGTCTGGCGTGTGGTGATTTTCTCACTTACAGGACAGTCTTGCGTCGTTTCTGGCAGGCTGTGTGTCGATTTTAGCCACACAAGGAGTTCTTTGCAGAGATGAAGTCTTTTCGGCCATGAGACTTCAGGAATCAGGACGCAAGCTCAATCCAAACCCTTGAAGAGCACTTCTCAGCAGAGCCAGAGGGCAGCAAGGCAGCAGGGCAACAGCAAGGCAGCAGTCCTTTTCAGTAGAGCAGTCAGGTGAGTCCTTTGGGCATCCAGGCAGCTTCTCTTAGCAGGTTGAAGGTTCTGGTTCAGAGTTCCTTTCCCAGTAGTATCTGGTCAAGAAGTGTCTGAGTTGGTAGGGTCAGAGGCTCTGTTTAAATACCCAAATGTGTCTTTAAAGTGGGGGAGACTTCAAAGAGTGCCTTAAAAATGCACAAGGTCTCCTTTCAGTTCTATCCGTCCATGGACCCAGTAGGAGGTTTGCAAGTCCATTATATGAGGGCAGGCCACTGTCCTTAAACATGTAAGTGTCAGGCCCTCCACCCTCCCAGCCCATTCAGTATGCAGATTTGTGCGGGTGTGACTGAGCATCCTGTGTTTGGGGTTTGTCTGCATGAAATGCACAAGGGAGCTGTCAAATAACCAAGCCAGATGTGAATTGTAAGGCACAGAAGGTTTTAAGTGCAGAGAAATGCTCACTTTCTAAAAGTGGCATTTCTAAAATAGTAATATTAAATCCATCTTCACCAGTCAGCAGGATTTTGTATCACCATCCTGGCCATATTAATATGACCTTGTTACACCTTTTACGATCAGAATCTACCACTCAAACAGTATATAAGGGTAGCCCTAATGTTCGCCTATGAAATGGTTTACACTACCAGTTTTACACTACCAGGACATATAGAACAAACATCTTCATGTCTTGCCTTTTACCCATATAGTACCCTGCCCTATGGGCTACCTAGTGCCTACCTTAGGGGTGACGTATATGTAGATAAAAGGGAGTTTATGGTTCGGCAATTACTTTTAAATGCCAAGTCGAAATGGCAGTGAAACTGCAAACACAGGTCTTGCAGTGGCAGGCCTGAAACATGGTTAAGGGCTAGATATGTGGGTGGCACAACCAGTGCTGCAGGCCCACTAGTAGTATTTAGTTTACTAAACTAGGCACATATAGTGCACTTTGCTATGGACTTACAAGTAAATTAAATATGCTAATTGGGTATGAGCCAATGTCACCATTCTTTAGGGAAAGAGCATATGCACCTTAGCACTGATTAGCATGGATAAAGTGTGCAGAGTCCTAAAGCCAGCAAAAATGAGGTCTGAAGAAGAGAAGGAGGAAGGCAAAAAGTTTGGTGGTGACCCTACAGGTAGGCCATTTCCAACAGCTGGTATGCATATGTGCATGTGCTTCATATGCACAGTGTGGCACAGTTGTAGGGGATGTATTGTGATGTGTGCAAGAGTTTGCAGACCCTTGTGGGACAGCACAGAGCACGACCCCCTGCCTGCACTGCCCTACATCACCAGTCCAGCCCTGCTAAGTCCCATGTCTCCTTAATCATATGGATTTCTGGCCTCTACCAATGCATTGGCAGTAGTTCAGCTTCCACAGTCCACTGTTGGGTCCCTTGTATCATGGTAAGGAGATGTGGGATTTACGGCTTCTATTGTTGGTGTGCTGTGAGGTGTCCATTCCTACACATGATCTTTCAAAGATGGCAATGCTGTATTTCAATGTGTGGTGCACTATGCACCACGCAAGAGAAAGGTGCACACAATAAGTATATCAGGTATGTTTTGGTGATAGTTAGATGGATATATCACCACTCAGGTAGCACTAAACATTGGTACTGACCCAGGTTTCTACAGCATGGTATATGTGGGGCAGTGCCTACATGTGAGTTGTTTGATGGTGGCAAGGCCAATGCAAGACACACAGCTGAGCTATTCCTTGGTAAGTGTTATGTGGAAAGGATCTGTATTTTGTCATCAGCATTTGGACACATGTACAGGTTTGACCCCATCTTTTGTATTCAAAGGGGACATAGCTTCACCAGCCCTGGATGTAAGGTGTCAGTCTGTTGGTGCACAGAACTTGTACATATGGGCAAATGTGAGGGTGATGTGTATTGAATATGTGTTGTCAAAACATCCTTGTTTACCTGTCAATGTGTGTTTATGTGTTGTTTGCGCCACAAGTTTGCTCTGTTGTATATGTTATGAATTGTATGCTGGCTTTCCTACAAGTGGGGCATTGCCTTAGTGTCCATCCTAGAACAGTTGGTTGATAGTTCAGTAGCTGAAGATGTTGGAGAATATTCCATGGTGGTCCACAATGGCCTACACATTGATTGAGTGTGTATGTTTGCAGTTCCTGTAGAGGTGTTGCGTTGCAGCAGGAGAGACAAGTTGGACATGGGTGTAGCCCATTGCACCAAGCACATGCTGGAACCCAGCAATTTGATAGAGTCCTTGCTTGGTCTCCTGCTGCAGTTTCTGGGTATTGGAGAATCTGATATGGTGGAGTGTGAGGGGGATTATGGCGTCCAGGACCATAGGAAGGAAGACAGAAAGGGATGGTTGGGAAAGATCACCCATTTGTGCAGCAGTGGTCTGGAATGATCCGGAGGCAAGCGTATGGAGGACAGTCAGGAGTCTGGTCATGGTGGTACGGTTGTGTGGCAATCCACTCTATCGGAGATGTCGGGAGCAATGTGGTGGATCAGCTGTACAATGGACTCCAGCTTCAGATGGTAGAGTCTGATCACATTTTTTCCCCAAAGCCAAGGATGGATGCGCTCTGGCAAAACATCCTATCCCTTCCTCTGCGCTGCCTTTGTGGCTGCAGTGCTGGTGTTTGAGGTTGCTGTGGTGGTGCTGGTTTCACTTGGCATCATCACTGTCATCTTCTCCGGGTGCCGAGCTGTAGTATTAACAGGTGCATGCTGTCCAGTTGCTTGCCAGTGTTCCTTATGTGTGTTTCCCATAGGTAGCCATGGCTGGGGCTCTTTTTAACACCTGGTCTGATCAGGCATTTGAAATGTTGATGCTAATCAGAATTAGCATAATTTTTGGGACCCAGTCCTATGCATGCGTTGTTTCTCCGTCGGCTGTAAATATGTAGCCAGAGTTTCTTTTTTGGCAGGAACGCCTTCCTTGCATATCATTGTTGTTATATGACGCCAGGTGAGGTGGCGCCCACAAAAGGAACTATGCTGACCCAGGAATTTTGTTGTCTAGCGACAAAATCTAAATATGGTGCTGGGTTAGTGCCGCTTTTCCATTAAAAAATGACACAAAGGCAGTGCTAACTTTTCTAAAATCTAGACCTATATATATTTATCTTTTTTTGCATATATTTTTTAAAAATGTCAGAATCACAAACCCTGCTCGATTCCTGAAACACATGCCAAGATAGTGCCCAATCAAACGCGACTTCTGAAAAACTAGTAAAAACAGTATTTTATGTTTCAGGTATTTCTACAGTAGTTAATCAACAATATTAATTAACCTTTTATATTAAAATCTATTTATATCATTTATTTATAAGTGTATTATACAAACTTTGAAATAACTCAAAAGTTGCCTAACCTGAACAAAGGTTTGCGCAGGATGCGCAACTCCTACACTTGTTTAAAAAAAAACATTATTTTATTATTGCTACATCTGAAATACCTGTGATTTCTGCATGAAGGCCCATGGCAGTAATACATGGTGGCATTACTTGATCCAGCATTTAGGACAGAGAGACAAATATTTCTATGTACTGGGCTAATGTCCCCTCCTATATGTGGTTTCCCAGTAAACCTTAAGCTCTAGAGAGTCGCAGCTCAACCGTCAAACTGACCGGGACCAATCATTATAAGGACACAGTGTGGGCAGTTAAAGGAAAAGCCTGGGTACCCCTACTTTAGCATGTTTGTTTGAATCCTAAACCCATGAAATACACACATCAAGGATAAAAGTCTGTATGACAACAGAGGGGTGCACAATAGTATGTTTTGGCAGCATGCTTTAGCCAGATGCCACATCCTGGTGCCATTCATTATTCCGGACAATCGAAGCCCATGTGCAGTTGTGGTCGGATTAACGAAGAGCAATGAAAATTACTTATGTTAAAACACCATAGAAATTCACTGATGAAAACAAATCTTACAGGGACGCTATATTTAGGAAAAATAATTTTAAAAAACATAGAAATTCAATTAAAAAAACATAATTAGGCTGACATTCATCAGTGATGTAATCAGTGATGTCACTGACCATGTCATGAGGGATATAATATGTGAGGTCATAAGCAGTGCATTACAGGGTACAAGTTATAGTTAGCTGAGGTAACTATAACTGCTGCATTTCACTGGTTTCGCATCTGTGGAATGTGAACCTAACTATAATGTCCCTGTAACGTTTGTTTTTTTAATTTCATTGCTATGTTTTTTTAACTGGATTTCCAAACTATAACATCCCTGTAACCTTTGTTTTTTCAGTGAAACAAAAATAGATACATAGATAGATGGCTCGACTTGTGGAGAAACAACACTTCAGGGAGGACTCCCCGGCGACTGCGAGCCCGTGAGTGGCCAGAGTTGACCCCCCTGAGCCCCTACAACGACGCCTGCAGAGGGAATCCAGAGGCTCCTCCTGACCGCGACTGCCTGCTTCAAAGAACCCGACGCCTGGTAAAGACACTGCACTCACAGCCCCCAGGACCTGAAGGATCCGACCTCCAGTGCAGAAGCGACCCCCAGGTGGCCCTCTCCCGTGCCCAGGTGGTGGCTTCCCCGAGGAGCCCCCCCTTGCCTGCCTGCTTCGCTGAAGAGACCCCTGGGTGTCCCATTGAATCCTATTGCAAACCCAACGCCTGTTTGCACTCTGCACCCGGCCGCCCCCATGCCGCTGAGGGTGTACTTTTTGTGCTGACTTGTGTCCCCCCCGGTGCCCTACAAAACCCCCCTGGTCTGCCCTCCGAAGACGCGGGTACTTAACTGCTGGCAGACTGGAACCGGGGCACCCCCTTCTCCATGAAGCCTATGTGTTTTGGGCACCACTTTGACCTCTGCACCTGACCGGCCCTGTGCTGCTGGTGTGGTAACTTTGGGGTTGCTCTGAACCCCCAACGGTGGGCTACCTTCGACCTAACTTTGAAACCTGTAGGTGGTTTACTTACCTGCAAAACTAACAAACACTTACCTCCCCCAGGAACTGTCGAAAATTGCACTGTGTCTGGTTTTAAAATAGGTTATTGCCATTGTTGTGGAAACTGTATATGCTATTTTGCTAATTCAAAGTCCCTAAAGTTCCTACGTGAAATACCTTTCATTTGAAGTATTACTTGTAAATCTTGAACCTTTGGTTCTTAAAATAAACTAAGAAAATATATTTTTCTATACAAAAACCTATTGGCCTGGAATTGTCATTGAGTGTGTGTTCCTCATTTATTGCCTGTGTGTGTACAACAAATGCTTAACACTACCCTCTTATAAGCCTACTGCTCGACCACACTACCACAAAATAGAGCATTAGAATTATCTCTTTTTGCCACTATCTTACCTCTAAGGGGAACCCTTGGACTCTGTGCATGCTATTTCTTACTTTGAAATAGTACATACAGAGCCAACTTCCTACAGTCATGTCAATACACACCTCAGAAAAACATGCACATGTCAGACTGATTGCCTGTGAGAAGAAAAGTCAGTCAGAGAAAAGTCGATATGTCAAAGTAACAAAATCATACAAACACTTTCCAAAGACCACATTGAAAATAAATGGATGTTCAATCCCTTTCATTATTGATCGTGGTGCTTCCATAAATCTAATGCCAGAAGAAAAGCACAATGAACTGTGCCCGTTTACTGCGGCTTATGCCGTCAAAGACCAAAGTGTACACTGGAGCTGCATCAACGCCCATGAAAAGTAAAGGTTAGCTTTTGGCGACAGTGAAACATAAGAAACCAAAGGTACAAGCACCAATCCATGTGCTTTAAGATACAGTGCCAAGGGCTTGCTTGCTCATTTTCAGCACAGCTGCTGACATGGGAATGATTTCATTGAATTACAACATGAATAGTCATCATGAGAGAGTTAAAGACTTTGGGATTGATTTAGGTCTTGGTGGAGGGGAATACTCCATCACAAATCCTGTCCGCCATATTACGATACCATTATATCTTATGGAGATCATAAAACAGCAAACAGGGTATCCTGCATGTTTGTGCCAGAGTATTTCATCTGTCAAGATCTAAATTATGCCCTATGAAAGTAAAACTGCATATTGATGAGGATGTCCGTCCTGTTGCTCAGAGTGCTCGATGAGTTGTTTTTCATTTGCTTTCTTTTACTTTTCATTTGCTTGCCATATTAATCAGTGCTTCAGTTGTTCTACTATATAGTAGAGCCTGGGGCATGGGCGGGCAGTTGAAGTGACTCTCTGCCACTTTGTGCCCTTGGGGGAATTATTGTGAAATAACAAATGCCACAACATAAAGCTTTTTAGTTTCTTAGCCTGCAATTGGATTGAATTTGCATTTATTTTACAGAAATAACGCACAATAGGGGGAATCCTTCTTCATTTTTTAACAACAACTATTTTGCTTTTAAATCAGGGAACTTGAGCCCAGATTTATGCTAAAGTGGTGCAGCACGGTGCTGCACCAAAAATATCAGCTCTGCGCTGCACCACTTTTAAACACAGAGATGCAAAATATTTACAGGAATATGGTGCAACCCTGAGTTTTGGCCTGCACTGGCACTATATTAAGCTGCCTTCTCCAATGCAGGCATCCTTGCACCATAGTACAAGGGTGTCTGTGTTGAGGGGATGGATAGTTTATGTGCAGAAAGGTATCCCTTCCTGCACATAAACATTCTATAATGGCGATTTGGCACTTCTATGTAGGTGTAGGTTTGAAATGATTGTTTATGTGCAGAAAGGGGCACCTTCCTGCACATAAACAATCATCCATGGCATTTTGCTTCTTCTATGTGTGCTGCAAAATGCAGCACATACTGAAAAAGCAAAAAATGAGGACTCAGAAAAGCATACCTCCTCATTTTTCTATGCTAACTCCACCCCTGGGGTGGTGTTAACTTTTGGCGCTGCCACAGGTTTACGATTCTGTGTAAATCTGGGGCAGCGTCATAAGCAATGGGTGATGTGGTGGAATGCACACTGCAACACCCATTGAACGCCGCTCTGATGCAGAAAACTGCGTCGGAGGGACCCATATTTACAAGGAGGCGTAACCCCACAAAAAGTGGCATTACACCTCCTTGTAAGTATGAAGCAGTGGTTAGCACCACCGGAGCATTCCGAAAAGTGACACTCCAGTGCCTCTAGGGGCTCTTAAATATGCCCCTTGATGTTTTAAATAGCATACAACACCATTAGTCAGCTGCTAGTTTTTGCACCACACAATTGGACTTTGCACTTTTCTCACCTCTCTTCTGGGAAGGAGCACTGAACAGGCTCTCTGCACAGATTAGAGTAGAAGGTGTAAAAGGGGTATTGCACACTGGGAGCTGCCATATTGTTCGGCGCTTCAGCTGTTATACACACCAAGTAATGGAGCCTGGTGTGTGGGTGCAGCCCTGGCGTGCTAAAGGGAAACCCATTAATGCTCGACCAGGACCAGAGGCCAGGAACCTTGCTCTAGCTGAACCCAGTAAGCATAGATTTTCATCTTCACAATTATCTGCCTTTAGGAGGGTTAGCCAAGTTAAATACCTGCATTCAATAAATCTCTCCAAAGGAGAATTGGTATGTACTATTTGCACTTACAGTCCCTCTTGTGCTCCCATGCCCAGCAACCATACTATTGACAAACCTGGTGGGAAAATGTACTTGAGAAATTCACACTTTTGGAGGATGAAAACCTGATGTGATTTTCCTGGTGGAAACCTGACTTCACAATCATTCTCGGTCCAATATTACTCAGGCCCTTCTCTTTGACTACTCTATTTGCCATAGAGACAAGGAGGGCAGAAAAGGAGAGGGGTTGCAATAATACGTAAGAAATTAATGGCATGCCTAATTGAACCCCTACAGCTGCGGGACTTTGAAAGTCTTATATAGCTGCTAACTCACTAGCTCTTTACTCACCTTCTCTGGTCCATTCATTTACCGGCCAGATGTTTTTGCCAGCTTGGTGGTTAAAAAACAAAAACTTTTTTCATGGTGTTAGGGGATTTCAACATGCACCTTGAAACAGCCAACTGGGGACCTAGCCCCTGGGCTCCAACGGGATCTTGCTGCTATTCAGTTAATTGAGATTGCACATGTCCCTATTCATACAAAAGGTCATACTAGGTCCCATTTTCACAACTATGCCTACCTAAAAGTACAGGATTCACTACCTGTTATTTGGTCAGACCACTGTCTGATTTCAATGACTCTGACATCCCCCTGCTGAGTCCCTTCCCTCAAACCATTTATCTGGAGAGACCATAGCTGGTTTAAACCAGGCAAGGATAAATGGATACATGAACACAAGCCCTCAGTTTAGCCAGACCTGAGCTGGGGACCTACCTTCATGAAGGGCTCGTTGGATCACAAACATTGGATCTCAACATTCCTATATTGACTCAAACCAGGCAAACTAAAGACAAATCTTACCCCTAGCATGCCATCAACTTGTGACACCAAAAAACTGAAAAAGTGGAAAGCCAATGGAGGAAAAATTATGCTGAGACTGATAGAGTAAAATACTGAGTGACGGTGAGGAGTTAGCGCTCCAAAATCTATCTGTCCAGGCTTCCTATTATGAAACCAAAATTATGGAGGCAGCAAATTCCCTGTGAAATGTTTAGAATCACTAAGGGCCAGATGTAGCAAACTTTTTCCGAGTCGCAAATGGCCCGAATCGCTATTTGCGACCCCGCAAAATCGGAAATTGGATGCAAAAATCCCATTTCCGACTCACAAAATGCGATGCGAGCCGTTACCGACTCGCAAAATTTGCGACCCCATTTTGCGACCCGCTAATAGGAAGTCGCAAAAAGGCCATTTTGCACGTCCAATTTACCACTAACTCAGAGCAGGTGGTAACCATTACCAAAGTATAAAAGGAGACCCAGAAGGCATCTGGGTTACTCAAGATGGCGGAGATATACCTGATAGCAGTGAGGAGGAGAGCCCATGCAGCCCAGCAGAGGAGGAGGAGGAGCCAGAGACAGGAGAAGATTTACAGAACAAGGCAGACACTCTTCCAGCAAACTGAGGAGGGAAATATATGACAAATACAGACTTAGCAGCGCAGCTATACTAGATTTAATAGATTTACTCAAACCACAGCTAGAACGCCAGACTGTGTGCGGCTGCGCCATCCCTACGCATGTGCAAGTGCTATGCTCACTGCACCTCTTGGCCTCGGGGAGCTATCAGGGGGTCATTGCTGTGGCAGGTGGGGTATCCCAAAGTGCACTATCAAGGTTCCTCAGGGCATTCCTAGATGCCTTACTCACACACATGTCCCAATACATATACCTACCCAGGAATGAAGCAGAAATTAACAGCACCAAGTTAGACTTTTACCGGATTGCCAACTTTCCCCATGTCATAGGGTGTGTAGATGGGACACATATTCAAATATGCCCTCCTGCAAACCTGGAATATCTGTTCCGCAATAGGAAGTGTACCCACTCACTCAATATTCAGGTTGTTTGTGACACCCATTATGTCATCACTGACATGGTTGCTAAATTTCCAGGCAGTACTCATGACTCCTACATTTTTAGGCACAGTGGGATACACCAACGCCTGGAACGTGGGGAGTTCGGAGACGGATACCTCCTAGGTAGAGCTGCATACACCTTGTAGACATGCACACAGATCAATGTGCAAACCAACCATGACTTGCTAACAGTTTACGTTTTGTGCCCAACAGGTGACAGTGCATATGCACTGCGGCCATGGATACTGACTCCGTACCTAACACCCAGCAATGAATGTGAGAGGTAATACAACAGTGCACATAAGAGGACCAGGAACATTGTAGAAAGAACCTTCGGACTGCTGAAAGCACGGTTCAGATGCCTCCACCGAAGTGGAGGTGCCCTCCAGTATACCCCCATGACGGCTTTCAAAATAGTTGGCGCATGCGCTATCCTGCACAACATTGCCACCGGACGTGGCCTACCTCTCACCCCTGCAGAGCCAGATTCGGAGGATGATGAGCAAGAGCAACCACATCGCCATCATGGGGATAGGAGCATCGCAAATCAAGGCAGACTGAGACGGGAACACATTGCAACCCAATACTTTGGAAGGTACGTGCCAACTTCTACTATACTCACCAATAGAACAAACACTCCATGTGTTAAGTGTAACGAACAAATGATTTAATATGTGCAAAAAACCCAAACTATATAGAAGGAAATACTGTTCAGGGACTTCAAAAGTCCACCTGGCATGGGACACATTGCCATCATGTGCCCCAACATCAGGGACAGTGTTTAGCTCACAGCCTACGGCGGGCTCGGCCAGCCTGGCTGGTACCAGGTGGCTCAGCAGTGCTCTGCCTTGTACTCCCACTCCGTAGCACCCTGGTGTCACCAGCAGAGACACTGCTGACAGTGGAGCCCTCCTCACTGTCTTGTGGGGTGTCACCTGTACCCCTGGACACCTGCCGTGCCTCCATGAGGTCTATTGCATGGGTGATCCGGCCCAGTCCCCGTGCCACATCACCCGCAAAGTGGCCCATGTCAACCTGGAGGCTAACTGTTCTCCTAGACAGCCAAGTTGTGTTCACTGCCAGTCTGACGATAGAGGAGGCCATCCTGTCCAGTTCGTGCATTGACAGGGCTAGGTCACCAGTGTTGTTCCCAATGACCTCCAGTTGTGCATGCACCTGCTGCATGCTGTTGGCATGGTTCATCTCGAAGCGTTGCAAAACCCTACTAATCCGCCCTAACTGTTGATTTTGCAGGCGCTGACCCCGTAGCAGTTGTGCCTCCGTTGGTGTTGTGGATGGAAGCCCTGACTCTGCCTGCTGCCCTGCTCTCATCATCCTGCGTCGCCTGCGCAGCGGTGGAGGCCCTGTGATGACTGATATGGCACTCTGGCTTATAGCTGGTGCAGGCTCCAAGACCACTGTTGCAACAGGTGTTGCCAGAGAGGGGATGGTGTTGGTGGTGCAGGTGGGAATGGTGGCTGGTCATGTTGTCTCCTCTCGGGGCTGGCTGACCATTGGCACCTGGCTGCTTTGGCTGGTGGGGGTGTCTTGTGGGAGACCTGTGGGACATGGGGAAAACACTGTCATTGTCTACTATCAGTTAACAACTTCCTAATAAACAATAGCCTATGAACTGCCTACTTGACTAGATTGCCCATAATGCATCATTCTGGTGTTTGCTACTCGGAAATGGAGCTATCTTGGTTGTGCATGCTCCTGTGTACATGGTGGGTGGGGGTATGGCATTGATGGGATACAGGCATATCACATGGTACTCACCGGTTGATGGTCCTGGCTCAGAGGTGTCCAGTTCTCCAAAACCAGTTACAGCCTCTGGCTCCAGGGTCTCCTCGACCCTTTCCTCCAGGGGTGTGGGTGGTGGTATGGTAGATGGTCCCCCTCCTGTGCCTCTCATCTCCCGGAGCCTTTCTGCCACCCTCTCCTTGGTCCGGGAGCGGAGGTCGTACCACCTCTTCTTTAGTTCGTACACACTCCTGTGGCTGACCCCCAGGGAGTTTACCTTCTCCTGGATTTCCTGCCAAATTCGTTTTTTGTCAGAGTCTGGCACATTGAGGGCTGCCTTGCCAAACAGCTCATTTGGTGGTGACAGCACTCATCCGTTAGCACCTCCAGCTCCTTCTCTGCAAACTTGAGCTTTCTCTTCCTGGGAGTGTCAGCCATGGTTGCTGGTGCTCTGTTAGCTGTGCTGCAGTTAAAAAGGGTGTGGTCCTCCCTCCTCCCAGGTGTATTTGTAAACTTCCTGGCTGTGATGTCATCATCATGTGCCAGGAAGTGTTTTCCTGAGTGTTCTGGAGTGGTTTCTGGAGTGTTCTGCAGCACCTGCTTTCAATTTTCAGCACAGTCGCAATTTGCGACACCCACTCGCAAATTGCGAGTCCGTTTTTTTGCGCAGTCGCAAAAAGCGACCTCGCAAACAGCGGACTCGCTATCTGCGGTGCGACTCCGGGTGTGAGTCGCAATTTGTCCGCGCACTTTCTACCTGCATTGCAGTTAGCGACACGCAATTTGCGAGTCGCACATGCTCGCAAATTGCGAGTCGCTAATTTTTTCCTACCTACATCTGGCCCAAGTCATTATAAGAGCCACCCCAAGTAGCCCCACTCCGTAGCCCTGCAAAGTGAAATGACCTTGCCCTGTTCTTGAAAAAAAAATTAGCAACATACATCTGAACTTTAAAGATTTTTAAGGAGATGCAGGTACACAATTCCCCAGGAATGAAGAGGAAAACAGGAATTAAAGCCTTACAGAAGTCTCAAGAATTTTGCTAGTCTCTTTGCGAAGGTCAAACAGGGTTCTCCACTTAACTCTGCCACCCCCAAGATATTTTCTTAAAAGCAGCCAATACCATCTTCCCAGTTAATGTAGACATGGTTAATATTTCCTTAGAAAAGGGAACTGTACCCATAGCATGGAAACACACTATGGTGACAGATATACTGAAATCAAACCTCAATACATGTTTTCCAGAAAATGTTCAACTTATCTCATTCCAGGGTCTGAATAATGTGTTTGGAAAATAAGTCAGCTTGTGCCTTTAGATATTTTTAGAAGCTAACCAGATCCTACAGCCTGCTCAGACAGAATAGTATAGAAACCACCCTCCTGGCAGTTGTGGAGGAGGCAGAAAGGCAACTTTACCAAGGAAGTCTTACTGCTTAGGCCCAGATATACAAAAATGTTTTGCAGCACCTCACTCTGTCATTTTCAAAATGCACCAATGCACTGTATTTACTAGAATACAGCTCACCACTGTGTTGCCCCCTGCGCTGGCGATAAATTTGCTGCAGAGTGCCAACGCAGCCACCCTTGAGTCAAAGTGCAAAGATGGCTGCGCTGTGGGGGAGTTTGTTTTTGTACAGGAAGTAACACCTTCCTGCACAAAAACAATCTTCAATGGCCTTTTGCTCGTTCGATTTGTGCTGCAGAATGCAGCACACATAGAAAGAGAAAAAAAAGAGGAGAAATTAAAACATGCTAATGCCACCCTTGGGGTGGCGTTAGATTTTGGTGCTGCCTCAGTTTATTAAAACACGTAAATCTGGGGCAGCGTCAAAATGCAATGGGTGTTGCTGTTGTATGCTCACAGGACCACCTATTGCACGCCCCTTCCACGCAAAGTGCTGCGTGTAAAGGGGCTGTACTTACAAGGTGGTGTTAAGCCACAAACATAGCTTAACGCCACCTTGTAAATATGGCACAGTACATAGCGCCACCGGAGCATCACTAAAAGTGACACTCCAGTGGTGATAGGCCCTTGTAAATCTGGCCTTTAGCTTTGCTGTGTAATTGGCTGCAGAACTATTCCAAAATGTCATGGGACGCATCAAACAACGTGTTATTAATGCATTTAACTACAGCAATGACATACTGATTTTTGGTGCTACAAAGAAGGGTATGACACATGCTCTTGCAATAGTCCAAGCCTTGACAAATGCTGAACCCTCACAGACAGTTTCAATGATATGTTTTTTGTATTTGTATTTGGTATTTATAAAGCGCATTCTGGCTGTGGCATCGAAGCGGTAAGTGTCAGAAAAACAAAAAAGAACTCAAGGGCTGAAGAAAATTTAGCGAGGAAAGAACCAAGTTTTTACTAACCCCATGAAGGTAGAAAAATATTGTTCCTTCTTTTTGGACAGAGGGAGTAAATTCCAGTATTTGGCAGCAGCTACCGTAAAGGCCTTATCTCCCCATCTAGCCCTACGAGTACGAGGAACATGGATCATGTGGGCTCCTGTTGATCTAAGTTGCCGACTCAGACTATACTAATGTAGCCTTGAGGACAAATATTCTGATCCACACCCATGCACAGACTTATAGGTCAGACATAGAGTTATAAACATAATGCGATTTGCGACCGGTAGCCAATGCAATCATTTCAGTCTACTGCTAGCAGATGCCAAACAAGGGAGATCTAATATGAAGCGGGCAGCAGTGTTTTGAATCAGCTGGAGCTTCTTAAGTGAGGAATTATCCAGATTGAGCAACAAGGCATTGCAGTAATCTAATATGGAAAGTACTAATGCCAAGATGCCTGTAATTCTTCACTCCATCTGTAAGTGAGGAAAAATCTTTTTCAACGTTTTCAAAATCCAACAACTAGATTTAGTAATGGAGTTCACATGGAACTTAAAGGAAAAACATTTGTTGAAATAGCACCCAAGTTTCTTGTGGCGGTAATAGGGACAGGAAGCTTGCCACACTCCTGAGGCCACCAGCATGAGTTCCACAACTCCTTACTGGAGCTGAAACACAACATTTCGGTTTTACCACCATTCAACTTTAGCCAATTCAGGCCCATCCAACTGTTGACTTCTCGCACACAATTATTGAAGCGGTCTGCCAATTCCTCCCAATTTTTAGAAACTGGAATGATCAGTTGAGTATCATCCGCATTGGAGGTGGGCATGAAGCCCAACAAACAAATTAGTCTGGCTAAAGGAGCAACATACAAATTGAATAAAGTGGGGCTCAGTGAGGAGCCTTGTGGGACACCGCATGGCAGATAATATGCTGGTGCCCTAAAATCTCTGCAACTCACCGTAATAGGTCTATCTCTCAAAAAAGATTCCAAAATCTTCAATGTCATATCTCTAATCCCTACTTGATGGAGATGAGATACCATAATCTGAGGCGAGATGGTGTCAAAAGCAGCAGATAGGTCCAATAGGGCTAATATGACTCCTTGCCCCTCATCCACCAATCTAAAAAGAGAGTCAGAAGTAGTAATGAGTGCAGATTCAGTACTATGGGCCTTCCTAAAACCATGTTGGGAGGGATCTAAGCCTCCTGAATTATGAAGAAAGTTGGCAATTCATTATTAATGTGCTTCTCAAAAATCTTAGCCTGAACAGGAAGTATAGAAATAGGCTGCAGATTACTTAAATCATGTGCTGCTCCGTCAGGTTTCTTTTTCAGGGGAACCACTGTCGCTTCCCTCCAAAAAGTAGGAAAAACTCCTGTGGTTAGAATTTCCTGAAAAACTGGAGCAAGGGCTGCAGAGACTAGTTCAGGACCCTGCTGTAGGATATGTGGGGGGGCAAGGATCGCTAGGGGAACCTGACTTAATTCCCATCATAATCTCTTTAATCCTTTTAGGAAGTAGTGACTGAAAAATGGTTAACAAAGGATGATCTGTATCTGAAGAGCTATTAGAGATATCAAAAGAGCAGAATGTCCCTTCAGAATGGTTAAAGCTCGAGTGAATTTGTAAAACATTATTTTTAACCGGTTCTGTGCCCAGGACGTAATGGTTACGTCCTGAAGCACAGTGCTGCTGTGCCCAGGACGTAGCCATTATGTCCTGGTCACAGAGCCCAGAGGGAGCGCTAGCACTCCCCCAGTGGGGTTCCCCCCCACCCTCCCAAGTCAGGGATGGAAGGGGAAGCCCTTCCCCTTCCACACCCGACCCCCCCACCCCCTTGTGATGTCAGCACGCAAGCGCGCCCTGACAATCACAGAGCCTCCCCCATATCGAAAGAGAAATGCTTTGCATTTCTCTTTCGATCACGTGGGGGAGGCCCGGAGAGGCTTCAAAGGGAAGGAAATGTATTTCCTTCCCTTTGAAGTCTCTCCAAGTGTTTCAAAAGCCGGATTGCTTGCAATCCGGCTTTTGAAACGCCCAATAGACACCAGGGATGTTTTTTTTTTTTTTAAATGAACATAAGGGAACGACCCCTTGGGCAAGGGTCGCTCCGGGGGGGGGCATTTTTTGGGAAGGCCTTTTCTGTCCCCCTGGGGGCAGATCGGCATATTATTAGGCTGATCTGCCCCCAGGGGGGGCAGAAACCTCTAGGCACCAGGGATAATTTTTTTTGTTTTTTGTTTACTTTTTTGTTTTAGGTGTGGGGAGCGACCCCTTAGGCAAGGGTCACTCCCCTAGGGGGCAAATTATATTTAGGCCATTTCTGCCCCCGTTGGGGGCAGATTGGCCTATTTTGATGAGGCCAATCTGCCCCCAAGGGGGACAGAAAGCACTGGACACCAGGGAGTTTTTTTTTTTTTACGTGAATTTCACGCAAGGGGAGCGACCCCTTAGGGAAGGGTCGCTCCCCTGAGGGGGGGGGGAATTATTTTAGGCCATTTCTGCCCCCCTGGGGGGTAGATCAGCCTATTTTGATTAGACCGATCTGCCACCAAGGGGGCAGAAACCACTAGGCACCAGGGATTTTTTGTTTTTTTTGTTTTACAGATGGGGAGCGACCCCTTGGACAAGGGTCGCTCCCCTGGAGGGGAAAATTGTATTTAGGCCGCCAATTTTTGCTACCCCAATCTGCCCCCAAGGGGGGCAGAAACCACTAGGCACCGGGGATTTTTTTTGGGGCGCCAATGTCACGCAGGGTGAGCGACCCCGTAGACAAGGGTCGCTCCGGGGGGGGGGTTGGGGGACAAATTTATTTTAGGCCATTTCTGCCCCCCCGGGGGCCGATCGGCCTATTGTTATTAGGTCAATCTGCCCCCAGGGGGGACAGAAACCTTTAGGCGCCAGGGCAATTTTTTTTTGTGTGTTTTTTTTTGTTTGTTTGTTTTTTTAGAGATGGGGAGCGACCCATTAAGCAAGGGTCGCTCCCCTGGGGGGGGCAAATTGTATTTAGACCATTTCTACCCTCCTTGGGGGCAGATTGGCCGATTTTAAGTCAATCTGCCCCCAAGGGGGCAGAAACCACTAGGCACCGGGGATTTTTTTTTTGGCGCCAATGTTACGCAGGGTGAACGACCCCGTAGGCAATGGTCGCTCCCTGGGGGGGGTTGGGGGACAAATTTATTTTAGGCCATTTCTGCTCCCCCGGGGGCAGATCGGCCTATTGTTATTAGGCCAATCTGCCCCCAGGGGGGACAGAAACCTTTAGGCGCCAGGGCAAATGTTTTTTGCGTGTTTTTTTTTGTTTGTTTGTTTTTTTAGAGATGGGGAGCGACCCATTAGGCAAGGGTCGCTCCCCTGGGGGGCAAATTGTATTTAGACCATTTCTGCCCCCCTTGGGGAAAGATTGGCCGATTTTAGGTCAATCTGCGCCCAAGGGGGCAGAAACCACTAGGCACCGGGGATTTTTTTTTTGCCGCCAATCTCACGCAGGGGGAGCGACCCCCGAGGCAAGGGTCGCTCCCGGGGGGGGGGGTTGATGGGGGCAAATTAATTTTAGGCCATTTCTGCCCTCCCTGGGGGCAGATCAGCCTCTTGTTATTAGGCCGATCTGCCCCCAGGGGGGGCAGAAACCTCTAGGCGCCAGGGCAAATTTTTGTTGTGTGTTTTTTTTTTGTTTGTTTGTTTTTTTAGAGATGGGGAGCGACCCATTAGGCAAGGGTCGCTACCCTGGAAGGCAAATTGTATTTAGACCATTCCTGTCCCCTTGGGGGCAGATTGGCCGATTTAAGGTCAATCTGCCCCCAAGGGGGCAGAAACCACTAGGCACCGGGGATTTTTTTTTTGGTGCCACTGTCACGCAGGGGGAGCGACCCCGTAGGCAAGGGTCGCTCCGTGGGGGGGTTGGGGACAAATTATTACAGGCCATTTCTGCCCCCCCTGGGGCCGGCTGAGCTAGAGGCCAAAATCCACAGGTAGGCACTTTGCAAAAAACACCTCTGTTTTCTGTGAAAAAATGTGATGTGTCCACGTTGTGTTTTTGGCCATCTCCTTTCGTGGGCGCTAGGCCTATCCACACAAGTGAGGTACCATTTTTATTGAGAGACTTGGGCAAACGCTGGGTGGAAGGAAATTTGTGGCTCCTCTCAGATTCCAGAACTTTCTGTCACCGAAATGAGAGGAAAAAGTGTTTTTTTAGCCAAAGTTTGAGGTTTGCAAACGATTCTGGGTAACAGAACCTGGTCAGAGCCCCACAAGTCACCCCATCTTGGATTCCCCTAGGTCTCTAGTTTTAGAAAATGCACAGGTTTGGTAGGTTTCCCTAGGTGCCGGCTGAGCTAGAGGCCAAAATTTACAGGTAGGCACTTTGCAAAAAACACCTCTGTTTTCTTTCAAAAAATGGGATGTGTCCACGTTGCGTTTTGGGGCATTTCCTGTCACGGGCGCTAGGCCTACCCACACAAGTGAGGTATCATTTTTATCGGGAGACTTGGGAGAATGCTGGGTGGAAGGAAATTTGTGGCTCCTCTCAGATTCCAGAACTTTCTGTCACGGAAATGTGAGGAAAACGTGTTTTTTTAGCCAAATGTTGAGGTTTGCAAAGGATTCTGGGTAACAGAACCTGGTCAGAGACCCACAAGTCACCCCATCTTGGATTCCCCTAGGTCTCTAGTTTTAAAAAATGCACAGGTTTGGTAGGTTTCCCTAGGTGCCGGCTGAGCTAGAGGCCAAAATCTACAGGTAGGCACTTTGCAAAAAAACCTCTGTTTTTTGTGAAAAAATGTGATGTGTCCACGTTGTGTTTTGGGGCATTTCCTGTCACGGGCGCTAGGCCTACCCACACAAGTGAGGTATCATTTTTATCGGGAGACTTGGGGGAACGCTGGGTGGAAGGAAATTTGTGGCCCCTCTCAGATTCCAGAACTTTATGTCACCGAAATGTGAGAAAAATGTGTTTTTTTAGCCAAATTTTGAGGTTTGCAAAGGATTCTGGGTAATAGAACCTGGTCAGAGGCCCACAAGTCACCCCATCTTGGATTCCCCTAGGTCTCTAGTTTTTTAAAAATGCACAGATTTGGTAGGTTTCCCTAGGTGCCGGCCAAGCTAGAGGCGAAAATGTACAGGTAGGCACTTTGCAAAAAAAAACTCTGTTTTCTTTCAAAAAATGGGATGTGTTCACGTTGCGTTTTGGGGCATTTCCTGTCGCGGGCGGTGGGCCTACCCACACAAGTGAGGTATAATTTTTATTGGGAGACTTGGGGGAACGCTGGGTGTAAGGAAATTTGTGGCTCCTCTCAGATTCCAGAACTTTCTGTCACGGAAATGTGAGGAAAACGTGTTTTTTTTAGCCAAATGTTGAGGTTTGCAAAGGATTCTGGGTAACAGAACCTGGTCAGAGCCCCACAAGTCACCCCATCTTGGATTCCCCTAGGTCTCTAGTTTTAGAAAATGCACAGGTTTGGTAGGTTTCCCTAGGTGCCGGCTGAGCTAGAGGCCAAAATTTACAGGTAGGCACTTTGCAAAAAACACCTCTGTTTTCTTTCAAAAAATGGGATGTGTCCACGTTGCGTTTTGGGGCATTTCCTGTCACGGGCGCTAGGCCTACCCACACAAGTGAGGTATCATTTTTATCGGGAGACTTGGGAGAATGCTGGGTGGAAGGAAATTTGTGGCTCCTCTCAGATTCCAGAACTTTCTGTCACGGAAATGTGAGGAAAACGTGTTTTTTTAGCCAAATGTTGAGGTTTGCAAAGGATTCTGGGTAACAGAACCTGGTCAGAGACCCACAAGTCACCCCATCTTGGATTCCCCTAGGTCTCTAGTTTTAAAAAATGCACAGGTTTGGTAGGTTTCCCTAGGTGCCGGCTGAGCTAGAGGCCAAAATCTACAGGTAGGCACTTTGCAAAAAAACCTCTGTTTTTTGTGAAAAAATGTGATGTGTCCACGTTGTGTTTTGGGGCATTTCCTGTCACGGGCGCTAGGCCTACCCACACAAGTGAGGTATCATTTTTATCGGGAGACTTGGGGGAACGCTGGGTGGAAGGAAATTTGTGGCCCCTCTCAGATTCCAGAACTTTATGTCACCGAAATGTGAGAAAAATGTGTTTTTTTAGCCAAATTTTGAGGTTTGCAAAGGATTCTGGGTAATAGAACCTGGTCAGAGGCCCACAAGTCACCCCATCTTGGATTCCCCTAGGTCTCTAGTTTTTTAAAAATGCACAGATTTGGTAGGTTTCCCTAGGTGCCGGCCAAGCTAGAGGCGAAAATGTACAGGTAGGCACTTTGCAAAAAAAACCTCTGTTTTCTTTCAAAAAATGGGATGTGTTCACGTTGCGTTTTGGGGCATTTCCTGTCGCGGGTGGTGGGCCTACCCACACAAGTGAGGTATAATTTTTATTGGGAGACTTGGGGGAACGCTGGGTGTAAGGAAATTTGTGGCTCCTCTCAGATTCCAGAACTTTCTGTCACGGAAATGTGAGGAAAACGTGTTTTTTTTAGCCAAATGTTGAGGTTTGCAAAGGATTCTGGGTAACAGAACCTGGTCAGAGACCCACAAGTCACCCCATCGTGGATTCCTCTAGGTCTCTAGTTTTCAAAAAGGCACAGGTTTGGTAGGTTTTCCTAGGTGCCGGTTGAGCTAGAGGCCAAAATCTACAGGTAGGCACTTTACAAAAAACACCTCTGTTTTCTTTCAAAAAAAATTATGTGTCCACGTTGCGTTTTGGAGCGTTTCCTGTGTCGGGCGCTAGTCCTACCCACACAAGTGAGGTATAATTTTTATCGGGAGACTTGGGGGAACATAGATTAGCAAAACAAGTGTTATTGCCAATTGTCTTTCTCTACATTTTTTCTTCCAAATATAAGAGAGTGTGTAAAAAAGACATCTATTTGAGAAATGCCCTGTAATTCACATGCTAGTATGGTCACCCCGGAATTCAGAGATGTGCAAATAACCACTGCTGCTCAACACCTTATCTTGTTCCCATTTTGGAAATACAAAGGTTTTCTTGATTACTATCTTTCACTCTTTATATTTCAGCAAATGAATTGCTGTATTCCCGGTATAGAATGAAGACCCACTGCAGGGTGCAGCTCATTTATTGGCTCTGTGTAGCTAGAGTTCTTGATGAACCTACAAGCCCTATATATCCTCGCAACTAGAGGAGTCCAGCAGACGTAACGGTATATTGCTTTAAAAAATCTGACATTGCAGGAAAAAGTTACAGAGTAAAACGTAGAGAATAATTGCAGTTTGTTTTCACCTCAATTTCAATATTTTTTTTTTTCAGTTGTTATTTTCTGTAGGAAACCCTTGTAGGATCTACACAAATTACTCCTTGCTGAATTCAGAATTTTGTCTACTTTCCACGGTTTCTGGGATCCAGCATTGGTTTCACGCCCATTTCTGTCACTGACTGGAAGGAGGCTGAAAGCACAAAAAATCATAAAAATGGGGTATGTCCCAGTAAAATGGCAAAATTGTGTTGAAAAATTGGGTTTTCTGATTCAAGTCTGCCTGTTCCTGAAAGCTGGGAAGCTGGTGATTTTAGCTCTGCAAACCCTTTGTTGATGCCGGTTTCAGGGAAAAAACCACAAGCCTTCTTCTGCAGCCCCTTTTTCCAATTTTTTTGAAAAGTACAAACTTTTCACTGTATTTTGGCTAATTTCTTGGCCTACTTCTGGGGAACCCACAAAGTCTGAGTACCTCTAGAATCCCTAGGATGTTGGAAAAAAAGGACGCAAGTTTGGCGTGGGTAGCTTATGTGAACAAAAATTTATGAGGGCGTAAGTGCGAACTGCCCCAAATATCCAAAAAAAGGCTCGACACAGAAGGGGGAAAAGGTCTGGCAGCGAAGGGGTTAAAGAAAGTTGCCAACTTGTCACAGAATTCTTGTGAGTTTTCCAGCCCTGGGAGAGTAGGAGGAGCCGTCAAGGAACGTACCACTTAAAAAAGTTCTCTGGGGACATTTGGGGCCATATTTATACTTTTTAACGCAAAACTGCGCTAACGCAGTTTTGCGTCAAAAAAATTAGCTCCGGCTAACGCCATTCTGAAGCGCCATGCGGGCGCCATATTTATTCAATGACGTGTGCGTGAAAAAAAATTACGTACACCAGGCAGCGCCGGCGTAGGGGAATATGGAGCTTGGGTGCCAAAAAATGGGGCAAGTCAGGCTGAGGCAAATTTTTCGCCTCAACCCGATTTGCGCCATTTTTTTCGACTCCCAACCCCCATTGAAATGACTCCTGTCTTAGCAAAGACAGGAGTCCTGCCCCCTTGCCCAATGGCCATGCTCAGGGGACTTCTGTCCCCTGGGCATGGTCATTGGGCATAGTGGCATGTAGGGGGGCACAAATCAGGCCCCCCTATGCCACAATTTTTTTTTTTTTTAAATACTTACCTGAACTTACATTAAGTTCCCTGGGATGGGTCCCTCCATCCTTGGGTGTCCTCCTGGGGTGGGCAAGGGTGGCAGGGGGTGTCCCTGGGGGCATGGGAGGGCACCTCTGGGCTCCTTCCGAGCCCACAGGTCCCTTAACGCCTGCCTTGTCCAGGCACTAAAAAACGGCGCAAAAGCGGCTGGATGTCATTTTTTTTGACCCGCCCACTCCCGGGCGTGAATTTTGCCCGGGAGTGTAAATACGGCGCACATGCCTCAGAGTCACTTTTTTAGATGGGAACGCCTACCTTGCATATCATTAACGCAAAGTAGGTGTCCACGCTAAAAAATGATGCAAACTCCATGGACTTTGGCGCTAGACGCGTCTAACGGCAAAGTATAAATATGGAGTTAGTTTTGCGTCGGAATTGCGTAAAAAAAAACGACGCAATTCCGGAGCAAACAGAGTATAAATATGCCCCTTGATGCCTACTTAATCTTTTGGGTGAAATAATCAGATTTAGCTTTAGTACTAGCAACTTTAGAAGCCCTCAGGATCTAACTTCCATCTCCGTTCTTATTGGCAATATTTTCTTTGTAGTTGCTTGAGGTCCTTAGTAAACCAAGGGCATCTATTTTTTTTTATTTCTGAAGAGACAGAGGGCTTAAGTAGGCCAAGTTGATTGATTGCAATATTTATTTATTCCATAATAAAACTGTCCATAGCTGACAGAGAGAGGCTTTTGGCGGCTGCCAAACCTGCAACTAGAGCTGGGCCTAGCTGTTGCTTTTTAATACGATTCCAGTATCTAGTAGATTTCCCATTAGAACTGATGTGCTGAGAGGGACAAACCTTCATAAACCTGAAGGTTAGAAGATGATGATCTGTCCAATCAAGCGGCGTATTTGTCAACATCACCTGATCCTGAGGACGGGCAAATATCCCGTCTAACAAATGGCCTGCTATGTGAGTGGCTGTTTGAACTTTCAATTCCCAATCCAAGACTGCCATAAAACGTAAAGATTCCTTAATATGAGGGTTCTGGCTGTCGTCAAAATGAAAGTTTTTCCTTCGAATGGCCAAATATAAAAGACTTTGGCGGTCATTCTGACCCTGGCGGTCGGTGATAAAGCGGCGGCCAACCCGCAAACAGGCCGGCGGTCAAAAAAATGGTATTCTAACTCTGGCGGGAACCGCCAACACAGGCCGCCACATTAACACTCCGACCGCCACGGCGGGACCGACAAACAGCGCGGCGGTCACCGCCAACAGGCAGGCGGCAGACAATGTACCGCCCACCCTATCACAACTCACCAATCCGCCAACTTTTCCGGGGCGGGTGCCCCGCCGATAAAAACACGACGGAAACAGACTACGAATGGGAAAACGCTCACCTATACACACTCCACGAGGACGGAGGACAGCATGGAGCCCGAATTACACATCCTACCAGCTATTGTCTACCTGCTCATCTACCAGGAGTACGATCGCCGGCGCAGACGACAACGGTGAGTACTGCACCCACGACACAGGGGAGGGGGGAGCAGAAAAGCTTACGGGCACACACATGCGCCATACACCCACCCCCCCACCACAAATACCTACACCCCAATGCCGAGCAACAAGTCAGAGTGACACCACACAAACCCCCCGGAATAATGCAAAGACACACTTTAAATGTTCGATAAAATATATGTATAAATAGCTCCATTGAAGGAATGGCAAATATGCCATATAAAAGATACAAAAATAAGGAATGAACATAGTCAACAAGATATCCATAGGCAAAAAGTCCTGCACATTCCGTCAAAGTTCCATAGTCCGTGGGCCAATGTGCACAAACACATGGGTAAAGCCCACACAGGAGACCAGATACCATTGGAGAGAACACTGCAGGGGCATCATATGATAAAACTACAGGCACCTCAGGGGGAAGGGAAGGGGGGGCACCTCAGCCACATGAGTCCACGACGCCAGATCCACGAGGGGCCTCCATGCCCACTGTCCCATACTGGGGGGTGCAAAGCCACAGTCCATCAGATGGATTACCGACTCCACTGTTATTGGAGGAGGCATGGTGCCCCGAGTGCTTCCTGAAGCCCTGCTCGACACAGAACCAGCACCGTTAATGGTCCAGCGGTGCTTGAGATGAAGGGCCCAGCGGAGCGATGCTTGAGATGAAGGGCCCAGCGGAGCGGTGCTTGAGACGGCGGGGCCCAGCTGAGCGGTGCTTGACAGGAAGGGCCCAGTGGAGCCGTGCTTGAGATGAAGGGCCCAGCGGAGCGGTGCTTGACAGGAAGGGCCCAGCGGAGCGGTGCTTGAGATGAAGGGCCCAGCAGAGCGGTGCTTGAGATGAAGGGCCCAGTGGAGCGGTGCTTGAGATGAAGGGCCCAGTGGAGCGGTGCGTGACAGGAAGGGCCCAGCGGAGCGGTGCTTGACAGGAAGGGCCCAGCGGAGTGGTGCTTGAGATGAAGGGCCCAGCGGAGCGGTGCTTGAGATGAAGGGCCCAGCGGAGCGGTGCTTGAGATGAAGGGCCCAGTGGAGCGGTGCTTGACAGGAAGGGCCCAGCGGAGCGGTGCTTGACAGGAAGGGCCCAGCGGAGCGGTGCTTGACAGGAAGGGCCCAGCGGTGCGGTGCTTGAGATGAAGGGCCCAGTTCAGCGATTCTTGTCCCGGCGGGGCCTGTTCAGTGGTTCTTGTCCCGGCGGGGCCCGTTCAGCGGTTCTTGTCCCGGCGGGGCCCTGTTCAGCGGTGCTCCTCCCGGCGGGGCCCTGTTCAGCGGTGCTCCTCCTGGCGGGGCCCGTTCAGCGGTTCTTGTCCCGCCGGGGCCCTGTTCAGCGGTTCTTGTCCCGGCGGGGCCCTGTTCAGCGGTGCTCCTCCCGGCGGGGCCCTGTTCAGCAGTGCTCCTCCCGGCAGGACCCGTTCAGCGGTTCTTGTCCCGGCGGGGCCCTGTTCAGCGGTTCTTGTCCCGGCGGGGCCCTGTTCAGTGGTGCTCCTCCCGGCGGGGCCCTGTTCAGCGGTGCTCCTCCCGGCGGGGCCCTGTTCAGCGGTGCTCCTCCCGGAGGTGCCCGTTCAGCAGTTCTTGTCCCGGCGGGCCCTGTTCAGCGGTTCTTGTCCCGGCGGGGCCCTGTTCAGCGGTGCTCCTCCCGGCGGGGCCCTGTTCTGCGGTGCTCCTCCCGGCGGGGCCCGTTCAGCGGTTCTTGTCCCGGCGGGGCCCGTTCAGCGGTTCTTGTCCCGGCGGGGCCCGTTCAGCGGTGCTTGTCCTGTGTGTCTAGGGAGCCAGGCCTGGGCAAGACTTCCCGCTCATTCACCATCCGAACTTGCGGTCGCGGCGCCCTCCTGTGATGGAGTCCTGGGCCCGTGGGTGTCGTCCGTCACACCCGGAATCGGGCTGGTGGGGCCCTCCTGGGCAGCTCGCCTGCTGCCTGACTTCTCTGCCCTGCTGCCCTTGCCCTCCTTCTCTGGAGCTCTGTGGCCCTTGCCTCCCTTGGATGATGTGGCAGGTGACGGGGCAAGGCTGCTGTCCTTGGTGGCAGCCATCTCAGGCTTGTCGCGCCGGGCCTTTTTCTTTTTTATCCTCTTCCCAGGGGGGGGGGCTGGCTGTCCCCTTGCTGCTGGCCGATGTTCCTTCCCTAGGATCTGGTGGACTCCAATAGCCCTGCACTATGGTCACAGTAGATGCAGGGCTGGTGGTGGCTGAGGTGCTTTTTTTGGTCTTACCAGATGGAGGGGGTGGGTCAGTGATTGGAACGAGTTCAAGGTTGGAAAGAAAAAGGACTTGGGGAGGACAGGGACGGGTAGGTGTAGTGGGTTTGGGAGTGGAGGAAGAGGATGTGGTTGTAGGAGAGTCAAGTGTGCTGTCTTTGGGTGCAGGTGCTTGTGACGGAGGCTGTCGTGAGGTGGATGGCTGTTGGGTGGGTGGCTGCCTGCGTTTTTGTGCTTTGGAAGAGGGGGTGACAGACACACTGGGAGAGGACACAGGGGACGTGTAAATGGCAGTGGGGGTGGTGACTGCACGTGTGCGGACTGTAATGGAGGGTGTGCTGGTGATGGAAGTACTGGCTGATGGTGGTGTGCATGCAGGTGTGAGTGGAGACGTCACAGGGAGGGAGGAGGGAGATGAGGAGGTGGGGGACACAGAGGTGGTAGTGACTGTTGGCATGTCTGCATCTGGATGTTGCTTGGGTGAATGCTTGTGGGATCTGTGGTGCTTATGTCTGGATGAGCTGCCCTTGGGTGTAGAGGTGTGTGCAGGCTGGTCTGATGGTGTGGATGGGATAGGCAGAGGAACAGGAGACTGGGACTGGGTGGAGGGAGTCAGAAGAGGGAGGCTGGAGACAGGGACAATGGCTGCCGTCAGTGCTGAGGCCAGAGCGTTGAACGATCGCTGATGGGCAGCCTGACCCGAATGAATTCCCTCCAGGTATGCATTGCTCCGATGCACCTCCCTTTCTACACCCTGGATGGCATTCAAAAGGGTAGACTGCCCAACAATGAGTGTCCTGAGGAGGTCAATGACCTCCTCACTGAGGGAAGCAGGGGTTACTGGGGCAAGGGCCTGAGGTGCCTAGGGCGAAGGAGATGCCCGCCTTCCTGGGCGAGCGGGCACGGAGCGAAGGCTGAGGGGCTGCTGGGAGGGCGGGGCTGGTGCGCTGGGTGGCGGCTGTACCTGTTGTGGCGGTGGGCACGGATGTTGCCGCCACCGCTAGGGAGCTCCCTTCCGAGGACGTGTTGGTGTCGCTGACGTCTCCACGGGTCCCCGTTGTGGAGCTCCACTCGCCCTCCGTCTCACTGGTGTACTCGTAGTCTGTTGTATGGCCCTCCGGGGCCATGTGAGATGCAGCTCCCTCGTGCTCCAATGCCACTTCTCCTCCGCCAGATGATGCTAATGCACACATGAACAGGAAGACAAAGAAAATGGGGGGGGGGGTGGAGAAATTAAGACAGGTTGAGTGCATGCATTGGCAACATCGTTGTCGGAGAGGACAGACACAGAAGCCCCCTGAACTAGGCCGCGCAATGGGGGTACACTACTCAGTTATTGTGACTAGTCCTACTGGTCTATGGACGACAAATGCACACATAGGTAAGGCCGGACCATGGATAGCTGTACTTGGCACCCTACAGAGGTGGGGGGCGGGGGCACAGGGCTGTGTCTAACGGAGGGGCCTAGCCTACAGAATGCGCCCTGGCCTGGAGATAGCCACAGCCCTCCTCCCCCACCCAGACACCTTCCCTGCGCGCAAAGATAGCAGAATATGCTGATACTCACCCCCTTGTGTCTGCTGTGATGTCCTCACGCGCCCATCCAAATCGGGGTAGGCCACCGCCAGGATCCGGGACATCAGGGGGGTCAATTGGCGGCTGGCACCCCTCCTACGTTGGGAGGCCATCCCCAGCAGAGACTCGGCGGTCTTTCTGGTCCTGCGGTGGATGTCATCCCACCTCTTTCGGCAGTGGGTGCCCCGTCTGTTGTGGACCCCCAGGACCCGGACGTCCTTGGCGATGGCACGCCAAATGTCGATCATCTGATGGGCGCTGACCTATGTGACATGTACAGGGTGGTAAAAGAAATCGCATCCGTTTTCTGCCTGGTCAATGTGAGTGGCCCCCCCTCCCCAACCTTGCCATGTGGCACATGCTCTCATCTTTCGTGCGTTGCAGTCCTCATTCGCTCCCCTCCCCACCATCTTACATACACCCCACTCAACACAGGCATAGCCCATTCAACGTGCACCTTGTGTACTAACCTGTTGGTCTGGAGGACCGTAGAGTAGCGCATACTGGGGGAGGACCCCATCAACAAGTTCCTCCAATTCTTCGGCAGTGAAGGCAGGGGCCCTTTCCCCAGTCGCAGCAGCCATTGTATCTCCCAGACCGAGGTCACAGCAGCACTTGCAGTATAGGTCCTCTCCGGTGGATGATCAGGTCTCGAGTGATTAATCAGATAAAAAAATGTCGGTCACGCCCGCGGCGGTGCGTACCGCGGTGGTGCGTACCGCGACCGCCAGCGCACATCGTCATTGGCTCCTGAGACCCATAGGGTTCAATGTTAACCAATGCTGCTTTGCGCCGCGGTCTTCGACCGCCTACCGCCACGGTGTGCCACGCCAGCGCAGTGACCTCACATCCCACTGTCACACTTCACAGGTCAGGCAGCCCCCATTTCAAGGGCCCACATGGCATGATTTCTACTGCGTCACACAGGCCTAGGCCTTGCATAGCCACTCATACAAGCCGTTCCATGCATAGCGATTCGTGTACTGTGCAAGCTGTGTGAATTAACCTGTGGGTTGCTTGACTCTGTGCTCCATGTTGTCCTTCCTAGGCACCGTCCGCTGGGACTTGCGAGGAGAAGGATGAATCCTCCTGTGTACCGACAGCTGGTGGACCTGTCGACAATGGAAGAACAACATATCATACTTACATACCGGCTTGACAGAGCAACTATACATGAACTATGTGCCCAGCTGGAGCCAGACCTGATGTCCCCATCCGCCAACCCACGGGGATTCCCCCTCTGGTGCAGGTTCTGTCAGTACTCCATTTTTTGGCAAGTGGGTCTTTTCAGACAACAGTGGCCATGTCATCGGGGATGTCTCAGCCTATGTTTTCTAAGGTTTTGTCCAGAGTGTTGTCTGCCCTGATGAAATACATGCGGAGCTACATTATTTTCCCAGAGGTGGGCGAATTGGCTACAGTGAAGGGTGATTTCTATGCCCTTGGACATATCCCCAACATCATTGGTGCCATTGATGGGACCCATGTGGCTTTGGTTCCCCCCAAAGACAGTGAGCAGGTGTACAGAAACAGAAAAAGTTATCATTCGATGAATGTCCAGGTGGTCTGTTTGGCTGACCAGTACATCTCCCATGTAAATGCCAAGTTCCCTGGGTCAGTGCATGACGCGTATGTCATGCGAAATAGCAGCATCCCTTATGTGATGGAACAGCTACAGAGACACAGTGTGTGGCTAATTGGTGACTCTGGTTACCCCAACCTGTCGTGGCTACTGACCCCAGTGAGGAATCCCCGGACCAGGGCAGAGGAACGGTACAATGAGGCCCATGGGCGATCTAGGAGGAGCATAGAAAGGACCTTCGGGGTGCTGAAGGCCAGGTTTAGGTGCCTGCATATGACAGGGGGATCCCTCATGTACTCACCAAAGAAGGTGTGCCAGATCATCGTGGCCTGCTGTATGCTTCACAATCTTGCATTGCAACGCCAGGTGCCTTTTCTGCAGGAGGATGGTCCAGATGGTGGTGTTGTTGCAGCTGTGGAGCCTGTGGAGAGTGAAGAGGAGGAAGACGACGGGGACGACACGGACAACAGGGATACAGTCATACAACAATACTTTCAGTAGCACACAGGTAAGAAACAGCCACCCCAATTTACATTTACTTGAGGCCTCATGCGTCTCCACTGTCTGTGTTTCCCCCCAGTTCCTGTTAACTGATTTGTGACTTTCCCTTCCCTTTTCAGAGCTGTATGACCCACTGCCTGACTTCAGCTTTGTTTGCCCATGGACTAAAGCTTATTGAAATTGGTATGTTGTCATCACAAAGTAACTGGCCATTATTGCACCGTTATGTGTAATACATTTGTTAAGAATACAAGCAGACTCCTGTTTTTTTAAGTGGAATAAGTGATTTATTTTAAGTGCTACATATAGGTAAATGATTGGGAAGCGGGGATGGGTGGGGGTGGAGTAATGTCCATGGCAGAGTCCAGTTCTCAGTCGCACAGGTGCATTGTCCATATGCCTGTGGAAGGATGGAGCAAGGGCAGTTCAAGGTTGGACAGGGTGACAATGTGGGACAGTGGGATGACATCAGGGGGTATCTTAGGCTGGCGGGGGTCTTGCAATCCTACTCTGTCTTCTTGTGAGATCTCAGGTTCCGCTTGCGGGGTGGTTCATCTTCTGCAGGAGGTGGGGTTCTGGTGGCCTGTCGTTGTGTGGGGGCCTCCTGTCCACTAGCGCCGGCGGAGGTGGTAGGCTGTTCCTGGCCTGGGCTAGTGACAGGGGCCCTTTGGGGTGCCACATGGTCCCGCAATGTGGTGACGATCTGGGTAAGGGCCAGGACGATGGTCCCCATTGAGGAACCGATGTTCCTCAGTTCCTCCCTGAACCCCATGTACCGTTCCTCCTGCAGTTCCTGGATCTCCTGGAACCGGGCCAGTACCGTCGCCATTGTCTCCTGGGAGCGGTGGTATGCTCCCATGATGGTGGAGAGGGCCTCTTGGAGAGTCGGTTCCCCGGGCCTGTCCCCCCCCTGTCGCAGAGCAGCCCTCCCAGTTCTCCTGTGTTGCTGGGCCTCTTTCCCCTGGCCGATGTGCCCACTACCACTGCCCCCAGGTCCCTGTTGTTGTTGGGGTGGTGGGTCAACCTGGGTGCCCTATAGTGGTGGACACACCGCTGATTTACGTGCCCTGGAGACAGAGGCATGGGCCCGCTGGGTGGGAGCTGTGCTGGTGTTCTCAGAGGGGGTTGGGTCTGGTGTAGCCTGTGGCTGTCTGTGGGGAACCGACTGTCCAGAGGTCCCTGATGGGCCGGGCTGGTCGTCTGGCTCCAGGGAGACAGAGCTGCTGTCATCGCTGGGGGCCTCTTCTGGGGGTGGGATGGACATCTCTGGACCCTCCGTGGCGGTGTGGTGGCGTTCGGGTCCTGCAGGGGTATAAAGGTATGGTTATTGCTTCTGTGTGTGGCATTTCGTGTGATGGGTGGGTGTCCGTGTACCCATGTGCAGGCATTTCCTTGTGGGGGCTTTTGTGAGGGTGGCTTGTGGGGGTGATGTGTGTGTGCAGTGGGCATGCTTTGGTGATGGGTGTCCATGCTTTGGGGTCGCATGCAGGGCTTGGTGTTGGGATGGGTGGGTTGTGATGGTGAGCCTTTTGCTAGGGGTTGGTGTGATGGGGAGGGGGAGAGGTTGGGGGTATGAGTTGGCGTGCAGGTGGGGTGGGGGTGGGAAGCAGTAGTGAAGATTTGCCTTACCAGAGTCCATTCCTCCGCCTACTCCTGCGAGGCTTCAGGATGCAGGATGTGCAAGACTTCCTCCTCCCACGTGGTAAATTCTGGGGGAGTAGGTGGGGGTCCGCCGCCAGTCTTTTGCACCGCAATGTTGTGCCTTGATACCATGGAACGCACCTTCCCCCGTAGGTCGTTCCATCTCTTCCTGATGTCCTCCCGATTGCGTGGATGCTGTCCCACCGCGTTAACCCTGTCCACTATCCTTCGCCATAGCTCCATCTTCCTGGCAATTGTGGTGTGCTGCACCTGTGCCCCGAAGAGCTGGGGCTCTACACGGACTATTTCCTCCACCATGACCCTGAGTTCGGCGTCACTGAACCTGGGGTGTCTTTGGGGTGCCATGGGGTGGTGTGGTTGAGGTGTGGGGTGGCGTTTGTGGTGCTGAGTGTGGTGCGTGTGGTGGTGTGTGGTGTTTGGTGCATGGATTCTGTGTGGGTGATGGTGTTGTGTGCCTCTGTGTTGTGGGATTCTCTATTCTGTGCTCTGTCTCTCGCCTTCATCAATGATTTTGGGTCGTAGGGGCTTGTGGGTGATGTGGGTGTGTGCTTTATATTGTGTTGGGTGTGTGGGAGTGGTATTAGTATGTGTATCAGGTGTGTGTATTTCGAACTGACCAATGTTGCTGAGTTTTCTATTTGTGTGTGTATTTTGACCGCGGCGGTGTGTACCACCAATGGAATACCGCGTTTGAAAGACCGCCGCGTGGATTTGTGGGTCAGAATGGTATGGGCGTTTTTCTGTTGGCGTGACGGTGGAGGTTTGGTCAGCGCCATTTTTTCGCTGTCCTTTGGTGTGGCGGATTTTTGTGGATGTCGGGTTTTTGGCGGTTTGCCAGTTGCGGGTCAGAATGACCGTGGCGGTTTACCGCGGCCGCGGCGGTGTTATGGCGGCCTTCTGGCCGGCGGTAAGTGACTTTTACCGCCGAGGTCAGAATGACCCCCTTTGTCACAATCAGTGCTCCATTACGAGAGTTAAAGAAAATGTTTCCTTGAAATGGTCATGTGAAAGTGAGGGAGTTTCACAAGAATCCGACACACAATTGAAAACCTTACAGAAATGGCATACTTCAATTCAAAGCTCCACATGGAGAATGTGGTTGAGGCTAGCCCCTTTGGGTTGTGCATTATACTTGCACGCCCAAATGCAAGACAGTATATTATAGCCTATGCTAGTAGAACTTTGTCTCAAACAGAATATGCTTATTCACAGCCTGAAAAGAAAAGTTTGACTGTAGTATGGGCTTGTGACTATTTCCATGTAGTCCTGTATAGAAATGATTTTAAGCTGGTGACTGATTATCAAGCTTTGCTGACCATATTGGGCAATCCAAAAGCCAAGATGCCTCCTCAAATTGAATGATGGGGCTGACAATTGCAAGGGTACCATTATGCAATAGTGCATTGACCAGGAAAGGATCAAAATCCTGCTGATTATTTTTTGAGAGTGCCTTTTCAATATCACGGTCCTCTATCCAAAATGGCTGAGGCCTACATCGATTTCATTGTTAAGTCAAGTACACCAGTTTCTATATCGTTAGCCCAGTTTGTCACTCCTGCGAGTCATGATACCGGCCTGCTAAAGTTAAAAGACATAATTACACATCAGTCATGGAAAAACATGTTCGACCTCTTAGTAATGATGGTGAATATCAAAAGTATAAGAATATCAAAGGTGAATTGTCCATAACTCAGGAAGGAGTTGTACTGCGGGGATCCTGATTCCATAGAGTCTATGTTAAAAGGTGATAGAAGTAGCTCACAAAGGACATTGTGGTGTTGTTGCTACAAAGGGAGCTATCAAAGACCGAGTTTGGTTTCCATACCTTGATGAGAGGGTTGATAGGAACTCAAACCTGCTACATTTGCAACTGTCTATCAATCAAAGTCACTCAATATACTCTGAATATGTCAGAACTCCCTAATCATGCCAGGGAGAGAATATCCATCGATTTTTTTGGTCCACCTGGCAATGGACATCATTTAATGATGATTGTAGATGAGAATTCACTTTTCCTTTGGTTGAATATTTCTCATTCAGAACACACTAGCGAGTGTTAGAAAAACTTGATGACATCTTTGCAACATGGGGCTTACCATCCATTGTGAAGTCTGACAATGGTTTACCCACCAACAACAAAGACTTTGAAGAATTTCTGGAGCATCTGGACATAAAGGATCAAAAGATCACACCTGTATGGCCCACATGCCAATGGACTTGTTGAGTGTTTTATGAGTACGCTTAAGAAAGCAGTGCAGTGTTCACCTTTTGAGAAGCTCAGTCTTAAAACAGTACTAAACTCTACTCTTCAATGTTATCGTTCAGCACCCCACTCAACCACATATGAATGTCCTCAGACTTTGATGTTCAGGAAACTAATGCCCACCAAGATACCCCAATGAACCGCAAAAAAAATAGCAATGAAAACCTGATTCATATGAGGGACTCAGTTCAAAAACATAAAATGAAAAGGTATGCAGACAAGAGGTGACCTGAAGGACCTCTCATTCCAAAGAGAAGATTTGGTGATCGCTCCAAAGCTGCAAAGGAAATCTGATGCAACTTACAATGCTGAACCTTTTCAGGTAGTGTTTACCAAAGGCACAATGACCTGGGAAGTCCCAGACCATAGACTCTTCTCACTTCAGGTCTGTGTTTTATTGGTCTTCAACTCGAGATGTTGAACGAAAGACTGATTCAGAAAGCTCAGTGTCTGTTGTAGATTCCTTATCATCATTGTCAATCTCCGATATGGAAGACAACTGTTTACAGCTTCCAGTAACCAGATTGAGTCAACAGATCAAAGCTCCCAAAAATTATTTGAAGAGATATAATTGCACATGTTTCTCTATAAATGTAGATGTTTGTGTCTGTTTCATGATTTTCTAAAACAATGTGTAACATTTCAAACATTGCATTTAACAGAGAGGGAGATGTAAGCCCATATTTATACGCAGTTTGCTCTGAAATAGCAGCATTTTTTTTACACTAATTCAGCGCAAACTTAACTCCATACATACATTTTAACACTAGGCATCTCTAGCGACAAAATATTGCAGCTAAAGTAATTTTTTGGATGCGTGAACCCACCTTGCGTCAATAAGATGCAAGGTGGGCGTTCCCATCCCAAAAATGTCTCAAAGGCCATAGTGCCTTATTTATCCTCCCGTGCAAAAATGTTGCACAGGAGGGAGGTGGGCCTAAATAATGGCGCTAAGCCTGCTTAGTGCTGTTATTTAATACATGGGTGAGACCAGGCGCTAGGGGACCTGTGGACCCATTTCCATGGTCAAACACCATGGAATGGGCCCACAGGTGCCCACCCCAAGCCTCAGGAACACACCCACTCACGCAAGAGGGACACCACAGGATGGGGGACCCCATTCCAGGTAAGTAGGGAAAGTAGAGGTAAGTACTTTCTTTCCTTTTTTTAAAGTGCAATTGGGAGCCCTGAAATGGACCCCCCTACATGGCAATGGGTGCAATAGCCATGCCCAGGGACACTTGGCCCTGTGCTGGCCATTGGGTTGGTGGGCACAACTCCTGTCATGTGGTATGGATGATATTGTGTCAGGCTGGTTAGAGGCATTTTTTTCCCTCTAACCTGCTTAACTTCATTTTTTGTTGCAAAAACCCCTTCTCTCATACCACCACCCTCACGCGGCTAACATAATTTTTATTGATGCTAGCCCACCCTTTGCACCGGCTTGCGGGACTCCATAAATTTGTCGCCAGGCTGGCACCCGGGAATCACGGAAGCTTGTGCTATACTTTTTGACGCATAACTGGGTTTGCGCAGCACACACAGAAAAAGCAAAAAAAGCTAATTCTACAAAGCACCGGACTAGCATAAAAAATTCTGATGCTGGTCCGCCTAACTACCGACATGGTGTACCGTATTTTAAATACGGCGCACACATAGCAGCGTTAGAGAGGCACTAAGGAGACAAGAAAAGTGGCACTGCACTAGATGCAGTGCCACTTTTCATATATCTGCCCCCAAAACATATTTTAGCTTCAAAACAAAGGTTCTAGCCATGAGAAAAATTAAAAGACACTGAAGTGTGGGTGGGGTTTTTATTGTAGGAACCCCACTAATCTAAAAAGCACATTGTTGTAAATGTTTTGGTGGTGGTCACATTCTCCTAGGACCGGCACAGACTGACTTATGAGCAAACATTTTTGTAAAAGTAATGTCCTGGAAAGTATTTTAGGGTAGGTTTCAATACCATGAATATTTTAGTATGCTGAAATGAGTGTAATGTTTAGAACAGCCCCTAGAGAACACCACAATAATGGGCATATTTATAATGCCCTATCATCACCTTGTGCCACATTAACGTCATTATTCTTACGTTAATGTGACCCAATGAGGCCGAAATCTCTGCAGTGTATTTAAAGAGTGGCGCAATGCATGCCTTGTACCACTCTGTAAACCTTTGCGCTACATTATGCCTGCACCAGGCATAATGCATGCAAGGGGGACATTCCCCATTTAGGGAAGCCGGAAAAATGTCATTAGGAAATCTATGAGATTTCCTTGTGCCACTTTGTATGGTACTTTTAACACCTGCCTAGGAGCAGGCGATCAAAGGGGTCTTCCATTGTTTAGAATGGGATTCTATGTACTCTGCAGGAGTAGTGCCAATGTTTTGCTGCTACTCCTGCAGAGTACATCAATATTGTCATGAGAAATTGCTCTATTACCCCCTAACCTGCACCATGGTGCACCATATTTTACATAACCATGTATTCAGCCTCTAGAAAACCTAGTGCAAAACACAATTTCAGAAGCACTAAGGCTCATATTTATACTTTTTGACGCAAAACTGTGCCGGTGCAGTTTTGCGTAAAAAATATTACCGCCCGCTAACGCCATTTTGGTGCGCCGTGCGGGCGTCATATTTATACTTTGACGCACGGCGGCGCAAACAACAGGTGGGAATCATTATTTTTGAAGCACACCGTGGCATCAAGTCGTAAAGGAAAACGATGTTAACGTGGCAGAAATGACTGTGGGTCGATTTACGAGACCGCAAACCGGATATGCGCCATTTTTCTTTACGCAAAAGCGTAAAAAAAAACACAGCGAACACAGCCATTTCACCAGAGGAGAGCCAAAATGGATCCCAGATGCTACTACAGACCCCAGGAAGATGACAGCAGACCAGGAACCAGCCAGGAGGACCCACACAAGAACCAGGACACTTTTAAGAAGAAAAGAAAGTGTCGCTTCAGTGCAGAGGAGCAGGAAATCCTGGTTAAAGAGGTGACGGAACACCAGCACCAACTGTTTGTCACATCAAAGTTGCCAATCAGTAGGAGAGAGGCTATATGGCAACAAATTGTCGACAAGATAAACAGTGTGTCAGAAGTACGCAGAACAGTCATCGAGTGCAAGAAACGCTGGCAGGACTGCAAACGCAGGACCAAGGAAAAGATGGCCAGGAACAGGAAGGCAGCACTGCAGACTGGAGGGGGGAGTCCAGCACACCAGGAGGCCCTGGACCACTTGGAGGAGATGGTCGGAGCCGTCATCCCTGAGGAGATCGTCACAGGGATTCAAGGACAGGACAGCGCAGACTACCAGGAGACAACGCACATGCAGGGTAAGTCGCATGGGGAATTATAATGCAATACTGTAATGTCAACTGTGAGCATGGGGGGGATACCGAAACTAAATGCATGGAAGTCATCTAATACATGGGGTGGCATGGGTAAAGGGGCACGGCATGGGAGTATGGCCCGTTCTGAACAGACCTGGGGCACACCATTACACAACACCAACAACAGTCCCATGGGGGCATGTTGTCATGCCAACGATGGAGCAAAGGGAAAACCACAACAGGAGGGAAGGCCACTACGTCAAACTGATATCCTGGCACTCGTCAGCCAACATACCTCCTACATTAACTAGGGCCCTATTAGCAATCCTCTAGCCAAACCAACAACTGCAATGTAACTGCGACAACAGTTGCCACTACCACCTCTGATCTGTGTGCATCTCAAGTAGCCAATGGCAGTAACCTCCCCATGGAACATACACAGCTAAATTAGGGGGTGAGGATGACATCTGCAAAAATCTCCTGAAACAAGACAAAGGCCCCAGTACACTCAAATGTCAATGCCCATAGTTGTCACAAACATCAGCCAAAGTAAACAACAATAGGAGCGACACAGCACTAAGGACACACCCATGCTGCATATGTCAGGGTCCATCCTGTGCCTGGGTAACAAGGCAACATCACAAATGTCATACTGCTCAGACAACAGCATTGAGGAGGGGACACATGTAACTGGTCACTAAAATACACCTGCACAGTCAGAGGATGAAATAGGACACTGATACGACTATCAGGGCAATCCATTGTAACACACATTACCCAACATCAGCAGGACACATTAACAATGTCAACATCCATATCAGATCATAACATTGCCATGCATAGGATATGCAACATGTCAATTACATTTAAGTCGATGTGAATGATCAGGGATTGGGGCAGGTCCTGATAGTTAAGTGTGCTGCCAGGGCCATCAGAACACCCACAGCCAGTGAAAGGTCTCACCATGAGAATGGATATACACGGAGGGTCAAGTAGGACAAGAAGGTGGCAATTCTCTATTTGGCATAAAGCAACACCTAGAGGCAATGAGGCTGACAAGTCTGATAACTCAATAACATACATGTGACACACAGGTGGGCCATAGGCCTGAAACAATGCCCATCTGAAGGACTGCAGATATTAATACAAAACAAGATCAAAAAGTGAATTCATCAAAATGCAGGCACGTCACATCAAAATTGTCACAATACAGAGGAAGATGGATCTCCTGCCGATATGCCTGTCCCAGATTTCCCTGATGACATGGATGACAAGCCGATAAACATTCCCCAGGAGACTATCCAAAAGGTCCTTGAAACCCTCCAGACCCCACCTTCAGTCACAAGGAGGAGCACAGAACAAGCAGCCATCGCAGAGGATCCACCCACCACCCCAATTGTAAGACCTGCCAGCTCCAATACAGCTGAGGACTCAGACGACACTGGCACCAGCTTTGAGAGAACTGTAGTTGGAGTACAGCGGGAGCTGGCCAAGGAGGTGCGGGTGGGGATGCAAACTATGGCAGCCAGCCTTGAGGGGGTGCGTTCGTGCATGATGTAATCTGCAGATCAGGCAACAGCTATGCAAGCCCTAACATCTATCTTGCAGGAACTGCAGAAAACCCAGAAGGAAATCAGCACAGCTGTAATACAGTTGACCCAACACCCACAACAGCAATCCTGTCAACGCGTGCACAAATGCAACATTGAACCCCTCAGGGCCGACCTGGCTGCCTACCATCGTGATGTGGATGCTATTCTCAAGAACCAGCAGGCCCTCCTTGCAGCAGTACTGGCCTTAAGACTTTCACAGGGAGCAGCTACCGGGATGTCTGACTCCACGTCTTCCAACACTGAGGTGTGTTTACCCCTTCATAACCAACAACAACAAGGACAAAGCAGGCAACACACACATCAGAAGAAGAAGACATGGAACAGATCACATTCACAAGGAAAATGACCCGGAAGCACTAGTCCCTGCCACATGGCCAACTATTACCAAAGTCCTGCGTTTTGAAACATGACAGACTTACAACAACTGTACTCAAGCACTGTTCTGCTAACCACTGTATAACTTGTCACCCAGCCCAGTGATTGTCTCTCTCCTACTCATTGGCTAAGTCTGTCCCTCTGCACTGTCTGAACCAGCAACCCCAGCATGACAAAAGCATTTTGGTAAACCCTTGTGTTGGATCACACTGGAAGATATCACTACAATGGACTCACAATCATGGACAATGTACACATAGCACTACTGCACTTTTCAATAAATAGCACTTACACCACAAATCTGTCTCTGGGTAATGTGACATATCAACTGCGCAGTAGATAATTGAAATGTCCCTACTGTCAAATAATGTGGCTTGTCAATACAACTGTCCAGATATTATGTAGTTAGAGAAATCTGCACAGTGACCATGATTGCATCATACTCTGCCCATCCTGAGGGAATAATCTGATGAAGTGAGAAACCATACACCACCATGCTGTGTTGGACAGAAGAATGCTTCCTCAGGGGATAACTAAGTCATCAAATAGTGCCTGCTAAATGTTGTCAACATGCAAAAATAACACAATATACATGCCACACTAATCTAAGTAAACACTAAAAAAACTGCACAAATGAAGTTGTCTGAGTTAACATACAAATAGGTAATCATGCCAAACTGTGTCACAAATAATGTATGAGGGTCATGAAGACAAGAATACAAGATTGCCAATGAAAACTCATCTTATAAGGGTGTGAATGATCATCACACTGCAGTCAGACCTAAAACTGTTTCCCCAATATCAAGTCTGGAAGCACTGTTAGTGACTTCGAAAACACACTTATCAACAGAAACACATTGTCATCCATATTAACTGTGATTGGTGGTTACAACAAAGGGTAGACACTTTGCAAGGTAGCTCTGGGTTAGCTGCCAATCGTACAGCTCAGTTGGGATTTGTTTGTAGCATTGGACACAGATGTTATAGTACAAAAGAGATGTACACGGAATCCAAACTCATGATCAAGTACCATTCAACACATACTGTTAAGGGGTAACCAAATATTTATTAAAAGCTAACCATAGATGAGGAAACTGAAGGAAAAATCTTACCTATCCTAATCTACCCTGACTACTCATTACCCACAACTGTCCCTAACTAACCTAAGCTACACTTACTTATCACATGTAACGAAACGTTCTAAACATCTACCCCCCACCCCCCTTATGAGACGGAACACATTGAGGACAACACATACTAACCTAAACACATACTATACTATCCTAAACAAACATATATTTTATTTGTAATTTTTTTTTTTAATGTTTTTTTCTTTTTTTTTCTTTTTATTTTTTTACACACAAAAACCCCAATATAGCCCCTCACCCACCCACCCACACATGTAATAAGTCAAAAAAGAAACAAGCAGGACCCCCTACCCCCCACCCACTAACACTTACTAAACTAAAAGCCTATACTAACCTAACACTAAGGGGGTCATTCCTACTTTGGCGGGCGGCGAAGCGGGAACCGCCACTTGGCCGCTCCGCCGTCAAAAGACCGCGGAGGCCAATCTGACTTTCCCGCTGGGCCGGCGGGCGCCCGCCAGCCCAGCGGGAAAGGCCCTGCAACAATGAAGCCGGCTCCGAATGGAGCCGGCGGAGTTGCAGGGTGCGACGGGTGCAGTTGCACCCGTCGCGATTTTCACTGTCTGCAAAGAAGACAGTGAAAATCCTGCTGGGGCCCTGTTAGGGGGCCCCATGGCACCCGTTCCCGCCAGCCTCTTCCTGGTGGTGAAAACCGCCAGAAACAGGCTGGCGGGAAGGGGGTCGGAATCCCCATGGCGGCGCTGCAAGCAGCGCCGCCATGGAGGATTCTCCCAGCCGGGGGAAATCTGGCGGGAAACCGCCGGACCCGGCTGGGCGACCGCGTCTTTAACAGCCGCGGTCGGAATAGCTAAGGAAGCACCGCCAGCCTGTTGGCGGTGCTTCCGTGGTCGTCGAAGCCAGGGTCAGAATGACCCCCTAAGTCCCCTAAGCCCACTAACTATAAGAACAAGGAAAGAGGAGGGAGGGGAGGGTATCATGTCCATCTATTCAACTGTCTAGAGGTTGGCCCTCCGAAGGGTCCTCTTGATATCCTTGACCCGCCGTTTAATGTGCCGCACGTCCCGGCTCAGGTGTCTCACCTTGCGCAGCACTTTGTCCATCTTGTGTTCAAGTCTATTGAAGGCTGCAGGGTCAACAGCTGGAGCAGTGGCAGTCTGGGTACCGGTGGAGGAGGTCTGTGTGGGCTGTCCTGCACCGGTGGCAATGCTGGGGCCAGGAAGTTCAGCAGATGTAGATTCAACAGAGGCAGCTGTGGGTGGGGCCACCTGGCTCTGATTGGTGGTTGTTTCTGTGGTGGCTGTGGTGGGCACAGTAGGCCCACCCTGTGGGAAGGCTCGCCATGCCCTGGAGGCACGTTCATGGCGATATCGCCGGGCCATCCTCCGGAACCCCGACTCCACCAGCAGGATGTGCTGGTATTGCATGGCCTGACGCTGAAATTCACGGACCTGGTCTGGAGTCATGTTAGCTGCTGTGAAGACAAATGCAGATATGCCACATGAGTAACTGCATTGTGTGAAACAGCACAGCAAGTTAATCAGATATTACATCTACTGTACTTCTAACAGGTCATATCACAATACAGAGCATCGAATGTCCCTGAGGCAGGCCAGACAACAAAGGTCACATCACACAAAGCACATTCATAACCCACAAGATGGGTAACAACTGGCCTTGACTTGCAATCTGAGTTCTGACAGTTAACATCTAAGAATCATGCTGCATATCCACCACCAAGAGCTGGGCTACAAATGTCAGTGTACGGAAAGCAAAACTAAAGCCACATGGTCTGCAAGTTATAACTGGACTTTCCAGTATGGTACCAAGTGCCAAACCTGAGTGTGTATACTACTATGCAACCAAACCGTCACTTATTCACAGGTATGTGTAACATACTTGTAGCATCAATACTAGGTACCCCATTCACAAACCCATGCCTGTGTTTGAGGGGGGGGCGGTGAATACACAACTATAATTTGCCAACAACATGTACACCGAGGAGTGTATAGGCTAATCCACACCTGTTTGTCTCTACAGACACACCACAGGTAAGGTCTATCTACAATTTGGAGTCAGCAAACCCTAGAGCACTCATAGGGTCAGACATGTCAGGAAAATCAGAACTTAGTACACAACATATACTTCCAGTGAGGCCTCACTTACATCAGACACAGAGTTGCTAGAACACCCATGATCATGAATTGCATGCACACCTAGGCCAATACTCTCAGGTTCCACAGACTTGATGCACTACATGTGGAAGTACATGCTGCTAGGAGGTTCTACCTACTGTTTCAAAATTACGTAGGTAAATAGTGAAGCAGATGTCTATTGGGAAGCTATTAGCTCCACCAATCTTAGATAATGTGGGTCTGACAGGCTGACTAAATAGGGGCTGACTTCCATTGCGACTCTTGGTGATACTAGTGTCAGAGACATGACTATCCCCTGTACTCACAGTGGGGCCTACAGGGATGTCCTACAATCCCTACATGATACCATTGGATACGCATTGGCTAACTCAAAACATGTGAGAACTGCATTCCCACTCATGGAACAAGTGAAAAACTTGCTCACAGCATCACACCTTGCTATGCGTCCAATTCACATGAGTCCATAACCAGCAAACACAACACATAACAGACACATCAACACTTACTGTAGTGGTCGGGGTCCTCAAATGTCGCCACCTCTCCCACAGTGTAGGGCGCCGGTCCACCTGTAAAGTATGGAAGGAAGAAATGTGCTCAAAATCTGTGCACAGTGCAACATTTTCAGTATCATTTACAATGTGTAGGCTGAATAAGTAAATGTCAGCCATTCAGACATGATGGTACTGCATCTGATATTTCACGGCCAACTTGTACATAGCATGGGTCTCCTGTGACAGTTACACACATATCTGCACACATACATTGGCCCTAACTATCATGTGGTTGCAAACTTGCCCCATAATTGGTGAGCACAAAAAAAATGGAGTGTAATCGTCTCATCATGTGCATCCATGAGAAACATCCAACGCCTGGTTACTTGAGGACTGCATTACCAGTCAAACATGCATTGTGGCCATGACACATTTAGTGCACATAGGCCCAATGTATAGAGGGAGGGGCAGGGACTCCTGTAAGCCATCCTGTTGTTACAGTATAGTCAATTGATGTGGCCCAGCTATGGTGATTTGCACCAACCATGGAGATGTAAAGCCATGTGCATACACTTGGACTGCCATCCATATTTGGATTGTGGCTCAACCGATTCCAACAAACATCTTAAGATGTTAGCTGAGGGTACCTTACACCTTTTTACAATGTTTTCAAATCATGAACTGACATGTATCCAAAAAGATCAAGCAACACAATAATCCCACACATTCACAGTACTTCTGTGAACGCTTTCCTTCCACACTCACCAGACTAACATGAGACCAATGTCTGAACCACTTTGCTATTATAAATTGACGTGAAGGCAGCACTCATTTTCAGCATCATGTAGTGATTCTAAAGTCAGTCTAGCAATTGCGTCAAAATAGTTGGCCTAAATGTTGGTACATCTGTACTTCTCTGTCAATAATACCCTATATAGACATGATTGGCTCCTATTTTGTTAGCTATGCTGACAAAAAGCTTGCACCAATTTCCTTCATGGTAAACTTACCTGTAAGTTTGCTGAGCACGTGCTACCTGACAGCTAGCAATTGTGATCCTTGCCATAGTGCATCAATGATCCCCTTATATTTCCCCAAAATTACACACAGTCATCAAGTTAGCTGGCAGACATTGCACTAATCCACTGATGTCACTACAGAGCATTTAATTGTGCACAATAACAATAGTCGTACTCACCAACAGTGCCACCAATCATGATTCCCAGGTGGTCCAAGAGATCCTGCTCCATGGTGATGAGGTCAGCCCACCGGTGCTTCAGCTGGTGGTCACTCCTCTGGCTGGCATTTACACGCTGCAGGTGATGCAGCACCTTTCCCCACCGGATTCTGCACGCCTCTGTCGGGTACCCCTGCATGACCCTGCCCCCTGCCTGGATCATGAGCGGCAAGAAATGTGTCACCAGCCAGATGAAGCCACCCAACTCCTCTTCCCCCATCCTGTCAAGACGTGGCCTACCAGACATACTTATAATTGAGGAGAAGGAATAGGGATAAACAAAATAGAAAGGGGAAATGGGTGAAAGTAGGGGTAAAAATACAGAAAAAAAGTAAACCTAAACGCTAAAAGAGCCCAATTATCCCCAAACTAACACTACCCACAACAGACTCCCACAAACAAGAAATACACAAGATAAATGGACAAATGTAGACAAAACACAGTACTACAGTATACACAAACAAAATGTATTTCACAAAAGGACTTTACAGATAGCACACAGGACAAATACAGCACGACATCTCTGGACAACACTCTCTACACAGCCACACAGTCTAGAAGGATCATAGACTGCAAAGTGAAAGTGAAAGTACACCCACTGTAAATGATCTGTAAACAGGATATCCTATTACATCACTTCCTGTATGAAAAGTCCCGCCTTTTTCACTTTATGCGTCATTTTTTGTTGCACAAAACTGTTTTTGCGTCATTTGTTTTGACGCACAGACGTGAATAAGATCCCGCATCCACATAATGATACATGGACTGTACAAATATATGGATGCGGGCTAAATTTAACTCCTGTGCGTCAAAAAAAATGTCGCAAATACAGTTTTGGTAAACAAAAAATTAAGCACATCGCTAGGGACGTCAAACTTACAGTGCATTAACTGGTTTGGGGCATTTTTACTTCTTTTTTGGTTATTTTACATTTGGAACACATCAGAGATTGCCTAATTGAAGACAGTATGGTGTTGATGGTGTATGCTCACATGTGTGACATCATACTGCAGCGGAACATCATCCACTACATCCTTCACAGTATGTTTACAGTTGGCTGACGTCATAGATGGTCATAAGAGTGGTCTACATATATGTGTGGCACAAATTGTGCATGTTTGCCATAAGGAGAGGATAGCAATGTGACACACATATGTACAATACCTAATTGCCTTTGGCTCAAAGTGTGTGCTTTGACAACTAATTTGTTGGTTGACCAAGTGTGTGTGTACATCACTTGAAGCAATATTGTACATTTGGTTGTATGAATGTGACGTCCATGTGTCCAACCCTAAGATGCAAGTAAAAATTGGAATGAGCAAGGGCATGTGTTAGTCATACATGTAACAACACCCGCAAAGTATACTTCCAAGTTTTAGGGTCACGTAGACACCACATGTGACATAGCATGCACCAGATGGATGGCAGACACATGTTCATGTCAAAGGTCCACAATTTTTACATCCTATGTCCTAGAGTATTGGTAACAGCTTCCTAGGCACTAGTTGAGGAATCCCTTAGTGAGTCATACACATGCATTGAGGAAGTGGGTACCATGTTGTGTGCACAGACAGACAAGGGTCAATCTCATATGTATGATGACACCACGGTTGAGGCCATAGAAGTAAGCCCCAACTATCAAGTGGCTGTGGTGGACCAGCATACAAGACAGCACGGTTCCACAGATTTCCAGTGATCAATTGCACATAGGTGTCTTGTTCATGTGAGTGGTCCAATGATGATCCTGTAGATGTTTTGGGATGTAATTTGTCACAGTTCAGACCAGGACTCATCATGAGTCAGTGGCAGCTATTCCTGTAACTACTGAGTATCCTTTGCTGATCAATGTGAGTAAAGTAGATGTGGACATGTGAACCAACATGTGGATGGTCCCACCCTGTCACTAAAAACGTGTAATGAAACAGTCAACAGGGCAACCTTGGTGTGCAGAGTGAGATAATGTCTCAATTGTCATGTTCCGGCAGGTGTCATTACACCATTTGTACACAGGTTGGCCTCTGCACTTCCCACTGCATCTGGGAACATCATCGCCTCTGTGCTGTTTATTCTCACAGCTATTCACCACACACGGCCCATCACTATGTTGTGCGCACTGTGATGCTGTGTGTGAACTGTCATGGGTCTGACATTTGTGTATTAGTCATGTACATTATCAGAGGTTGCTGGTTGTGCTGAAAGCCCCGTACCCAATCTCTGCCTATGACCCTGGGACACTGTCACACTTTGTCATTCATGCATAAATGCAACCCAGACAAGGGATGGGCCATGAATTTTGCATTGAGGATTTAACTCAAATGGTACAGTTAAAAAGGCAGATGATGCTATACAATGTATTTGTGTATGCATGGTAGAAGCCCATGCCCAATGCCCCCTGATGAATGGCAGGTTTGCTAACGCAAGTGTGGTATATATGTAGACACAGGGTTACTTTAGTGTGATGCACAGATAGTTGCCAGTCAGGTTGACAGGATCAAGATGATTCTGGAGCCAGCTACTGGACGAGTTACATAATCAGTGATCTGACTGAGACTCTTTTGAGGACAAACTAGACAGTTGACATGTCAATCTGTGTACGTCCTGTGTTTTTGAAAGTGACAAATGAACCCAAGGGCTGTGTTACACGGCTTAATTACTATCAATGGTTGACGATGTATTTGACATAATGGCAACTCCCATGCTGTTCCAGGCATCATCAGGGGCAGTGCTTTTTGTAATGGGTGGTGTGCATGGAGGTGATCACAGATGTGGGCTGCATCTGTTTCTCACCAGTCCTGTAGGTGAGACTTGCATTCTAAGGGCCAATAGACATTTTCACAAGGGGAAGCAATCTACATGTGCTAACAGGGTTTTGAAACTAGAAGACAGTGTATAAATTGACCTGACGTCCATGCAGTCAGATGTTCTTTGACAATGGCATACCTTAGGAAAAGGTGTAGCACACTGGTTTGCTAATGTTGGTCTGTGTTTGTAGAGGAGGTATTAGCAGGGTACACATCTTAGTATTCCAGGGACCTCTTCCGACAGGTGGGTTGTGACCAGGTGCATGGGTGTGTCAGGAGTTAGGAAATGGGCTGACATGTGCATGGAATGTCATGTGCGCAATGCATGTCATATGTGTGGCACTTGTGCTGTCTATGTTCTGCTTCTATGGAACTCTAGTCACAGATATTCCTTGCAAATAATGGATGCAGTTGGACTAACTGCTGTCAAGGGTCTTGTCAGACATTCCTGTTAGTGATGCCAAAGCAAATTGACATCCTCATGTATGAGGCTTGTTTTCCCCTTATTGAGTGATGGTGTCATAGTTGTGTGCCATATGCTGCGTTTGACCTTGCTTTCAACATGTATGTGTGAAATAGTTGTGGTCCTCTGCTATAGGCCTTCAAAGGAGGTATGTATATGATATATGTCATTAAGAGTGTGTGTGTCTGTGGCCATTGTATGTTAGGAATCACATAAGCTCTGGGATGTTCCGTGTCCTACTCAGTATCTCAGCAATGCTCCATGAGGCAACACTCTTATTCTGATAAGTAGAGATGAAGGTGTGTAAAAAGGAATAGCCAGACCATGATATGGTGATTATAATAAGTGTTTATTTAAATTAGTTATCTAAAGTGGTGAAGGTGATCATATTCAGAAGAAATTATTTACAATCTGTTGCCGTCTGTGTATACCACCAGCTGTGTTCTGTAGTTCCCCATCCTGTTGCAGGCCATCATCCTCCTCTTCCTCCTCTTCAGGCATGTGTGGCTCTGGTTCCAGGAGGGGAATGTTTCTTCTGATGCAAATGTTGTGCAATATTGCACATGTGAGGATGATCCTACAGACCATCTCGGGGGAATATAGGAGGCTACCACCAATGATGTCGAGGCACCGGAACCTTGACTTGAGGATGCTGAAGATCCGCTCGACAATGCTGCGTGTCCTCCTATGGGCCTCGTTGTATGCACGCTCTGCAGCTGTACTCGGGTTGCCAAATGGTGTCATAATCCATGGCTGGATGCCATACCCCTGATCAGCTGCAAGAGAAAATGAATGGGATCATGTTGATGTAGATGGCACTATTGAAAAGACCTTTAATGGCCTTAGTTGTCTTGTGTTGTCTGTGACTCTTTTGTGTACTAATGTGACATCCTATGCTTCTAGGCTATACCATCTGCATTGTGTTGTTTCCTTGGCTGAACAAGTGTTTGTCTGCTAACCGTTTGTCAGCAGTATGTTTTGGGATTTGCAGTACAGTGTGCCATCCCTAGCATTGTGACTTGTGATACAGGTGTCCGTGTCTCTTCACTGGGGGTGAGATGATAGTTCCATGCACAGTTAAAATTGAAAGTGTTGTTAACACCTTCATATCAAAGTACCCTGCACATCCCATACCTTTAGACTTAGGCAATGTATTATTGTAAAGGTCTTTGGGACACTTACAATTTGCAAGGTGACATTTAGGCAACCACACTCATTGACGTCTTCACATTAGGCTGTACAGTAAATTCCGATGTGTGACAGGTTCAATGGTGACTTAAGAAACATGGCTAGCGATGTCACGACCTCAGTGTGTTCCTGTCTAGATGTTGCTGTTGTGGTGCATGTGTTGTGTGTCCTAGAGGGTTGCTGTGCAGTGTGTAAATAAGCAGGTTTTAGTACTTACCAACAAGTAGTCCATTGCCATACCGTCCATCCTGGAAGTGTTCATTGATGGTGCAGTGACGGAAGATGTATGAGTCATGTACACTCCCAGGATATTTAGCCACGATGTTGGTGATCAATCCTTGGTGATTGACTATGGCCTGCACGTTGATGGAATGTGTGTGCTTCCTGTTGCGGTAGAGGTGTTCAGTTGCAGCAGGTGGCACAAGGCGTACATGTGTGCAGTCGATTGCACCAAGGACGTGTGGGAAGCCACTGATTGCGTAGAACCCCTGTTTAGTATCCTGCTGCTTCTGCAGTGTGTTAGGGAAGCAGATGTGGCGGGTGTCAGTCGAATGATGGCATCCAGTACTTTGGGCAAAAAGGCGGAGAATGATGGTTTTGAAGTACGGCAAGCAGCTTTGTTTCTGTTGGGATGGTGCGGGGTGTCACCAAAGTGGGGGCCAACTGCTGTTCAATGTTTTGCAGCAGCTGCTGAATGACCTGCCAGTTCAACCGGTACCTCTGTATGATGTCGTGTTCCCTGAGGCCCTGAAGGGTTGTTCTTGGGCGGAATATCCTCTCCTGCCTTCTGTACTGCCTTTGGGGTCCCTGCTGGTGTTGTTGTAGCTGCTGTTGTTGCTGCTGGGCTCTGCGTGCACGCTGGATTAGAATCACCTCCATGGCTCCCTGTTGCTGCTCTGCTGCTCTGCTGCTTGTTCTGTGTGTTCTGATTAAATACAGGTGTGTTTTCCCCATTTTAACGCCTGCCCTGACCCAGTTGTTAATTTTTGACGCAAATCGGGCTGTGCGTCATTTTCTGGCTCCGCCTCCCGGCCGTGCGTCATTTTTGCCTGAAAGCATAAATACGACGCACGGCCCTTTAAGCCATTTTTTGGACGGGAACGCCTACCTTGCATATAATTAATGCAAGGGGGGTTGCCACATCCAAAAAATGACGCACACTGCGGAATTTTGTCATCCGTGGCTTGGGCGTCAAAGTTTAAATACGGGGCAATATTTGCGCGTCAAGATTTTTGACGCACAATCAGCGCAGAGGGAGTATAAATATGCCCCTAAGACTATAACAATTACATTACAATATAAGCTATTCCACACCATAAAAATCAAAGGTCCAACCATCAAAGTTTTTAAAAAGACAGTGAATGATGGTAGGGGTTATTATTTTGGAATCCCCACTAACATAGTGTGGGGACCCAGAGATGAAGTAGATAGAAAGAGCACATTGTGGTCAATGTTTCAAGGTGGTTCCATTGTCCTAGAACCACCACAGGCTGAGTTATGTTATGAGCAAAAATGTTTTTCAAAAGTAATGCCCTGCAAAGCATTATGGGGCAAATGTCCGTGCTGCAAATATTTTTGTATGTTGATATGACAGTAATGATTAGAACAGCACCTAGAGAAGACCACAATTAAATTAGCAAGAAATATAGTCATGTAACTATATAGGTAGCTCCTAGACAGCATAACCACACAAAAAGAAAATAGCAATAAATAATACAGTGTAATCATATATTCAGCCCAAAGAAGGCATGGCACCTCATAGACTGTCAGGAATAAGAAATCTATAGCAATCAAATTATAAACAAGGCACTTAAAACACAGATTTTTCCTAACTATGAAACAAAAGTTCCAACTTTAAAATATATTGAATAGTGGGAGGGGTTATTATTTTGGGGTCCCCACTACCCTAGTGTTGGGACCCAGAGATGATGGAGATAGAAAGAGCACATTGTTGTGAATGTTTCGGAGGCATTCCCATTGTACTAGGATCACCACAGGCAGAAATATAAGCAAAAATGTTTTGTAAAAGTAATACCCTGCAAAGCATTATGGGGTTAAGTGCCCGAGTACAGTGACTATTGTAGTATCGACCATTTCACTGTGCTGGAAGAGACACTTTCGCTTTGGGGATTTCTGTTTTATGTAATACATTTACCAATTTCGATTGTTTTAAGGGGGGAGCCACAAGAAATAATTCTGAAAAGGTAACTGGGAACAATGTGATCAGCACTCTGATTCCGTCGATGGAGTTCATGCTGTTGTTACTGTTCACGCTGTGAGCGCCATGGCCACCATGCAGCACAAAGGGGAGGGACAAAAAAAAACACCCCAAGGTGGGATAAACGTAAAGCGATTACCAATGACGACAAGTGATTTTTGCAAGGCAAGCCCACAAACAAGTGAAAGTGATGGATGTGAGATGAGTGTGGTTAAAAGCCCACAATACTTATAACAGGTCAAATTTATGGTGCGCTCCACCTAAAAAAGAACAAGTATAATGAATCATACATTGTCTTCCAACATAAAACAGCTAAAATGAGATGCACTGAGCTCTGTACTGATCAATTTGTTATCACCACGGACCAATGTTCCCTAATTTCTTAGGGGGGGGGCAGTTGTGCGGCAATACAGGTTTTGTGTGTACACTTTTCGGAGCTGTGTGCACATCTGAGACGCAACAGGACTCATCATGTCAGCAAGCATCATGTCTCAAATAAAAGTGATAGGGCGGCAACACATTTTAAATGAAATGGGCTTGAACTAAAATTTTAAATAATATTGTTCCAATTATAGTAGCTGAAAAGGCAATGGTTTTCAGAGAACTTTTGGGACCAATAAAATAATCCATCATTTCAAGATCTACTGCAACACCCACAAGTATTACTGTGCTGTAGCAGAAAATGTCTTTATGTAGTCTTTCGGATTGTTTCTACAATCAGCTTAGGTAGCCACCAGCAGAGCGAAGATTGAAGGAGGTTTTGCCTACTTTTGAGCCATTTGTGAATAAAACCTTTCCATAATTCTAAAGAAATTCCATCAGCAGTCTAGTCTTACGCATTTAGGGTAGTACAAGGTTTGTTAATATTTCTGTGGGTGACATTTTGTCCATGTGTGAAATATTGTTGCTTGGTTAAAGGCTGTGTCAGCCTCTGCATATCTCAAGGGGAGTAGCAGGCAGGCACATGGCATGATGGGACAGAGACAATAAAATAATAATAATTTTTATTAAAATGTATCTGTTCATCTGTTGCCACAGCCACCGGCTGCCTCGCTCTTTTCCTGATGGTGTCCCAGCCATCCCTGGTACACCAGCACAGGCCCCCCATGCAATTCTGACACTGCTCTCATGCTACAGTTAGCATAAGAGCAGCACCAGGATTGGTCTGAGCGGCTTGGTCTGCCGCTCAGACATGGCACTGGGGTCTGTGCTGTTTCTCCAACCCAGCTGTGCAGCACAGTCAGGCTGGAGAAACCTAAGTGCGCATGTCAATTGTGCCTGCCTGAAAGGAGACACCCATGCAAATGGATTTACACCCCAATACATTTCCAAGCCTTCTACTGGCAAAGTTGCATGTTGCAGGCCAATTCTTGAGATTTTTTATATTTGATTGTTTTTAAGCACAGTGTTTAGGGAGGTGCGTGTAGTTCATTGGGTTAAAATGAAAATGATTTCAGTGAGAATGGGACATGCAGACAGTGTACAGGCAAAAACAAAAGACGTCTGTAATGTATGTTTCTGTGTTGCAGCAGAAGTCTAATTAGTTGTACAGTGCTTTGCTTGATCAGATATGACCTTATCTGTAAGATTAACACATGAAGGTGCCTCTCGCAGACATACTGCATTTTTAAGTAAGGAGAAGCAGCTACCCCACACTGTGTCTCATATGGATTCTGGCTCTATCTTCTTTTATTTTCAGCTCGGCTTTCACCATTTAGGTAGCACATAAAAAAGCTATCTTGCTGATCTGCGAAATGACGCTTGCAATGCACACTCTTGGTTAACTCCTGCCTGGAGATAGATGTCAATAAGCCCGGCTGGCCATTACAGGTACCCTAGGGGCAAGAGCACCACCAACATTACATTGCTCAGGCCCTATTTACGAGGCCCTAGTGGCACAATGTGCCACTGGAACATCATTTTTTGACGCTCTGGTGGTACAGTGTGCCAGCCCATTTAGGAAAGGCCATGTACAGCCACCTTGTGTGGCTTTTCATGGCCTTGTCAATATGGACCACTTTCACACATAACACGGCGTGAAAGGGGTGTTCCATGTGTGTTGCTTGGGATGTTCTTGTGCAACACTCATGGAATCAATTTATAGGAAAGAGCCTTAAATAGTGTGATTTGCAGTTATTTAACATCTCATTCTACCAAAAAGAATTGGTGGATCTATAGGTTGAACACACACTTGTAGGCAATTCATCAACTCTTATGATGTGTTTTGAATGTTTTATTATCAGATGAAAAACCAACCTTGAATGACTCGTAAAGTAAATGGTCAATGTAATAATGCAAAGTGAACAATTGATCTTGGTGCAATCAGTAAGAGATGTAACAGTATTTGAATGACATTAAAGATATGAACATTCTCCGTAATTACAAAACAGCACTAAGTTAACAACCATCAACATTTTGTGGTGTAATTCATTATTTTTGTGGCGGTGCTCCTAAACAAGCAGAGTCATAGAACTCTGCTGTTTTGCTGGGTTTTACAGTTACATTGTGGTTACTCCGTGTCTGACATTTACAACATGGCCCCATCCTCCACAGCATTCTGCAGTACCTTGTCAGTATCAACAGTCAACAATGTCTTCCAGTTGTCATTTTGAATGATCCTCTAATTCTGTTTGAATCCAGCCTGAGATATGTTTCAAAATCTAGTGTTTAGATCGGGTCATTATGACCTAACAGGACAATATGGAGGTGTGTACTTTTTTGAAGCACTGTCATCTTCGTTTTAGTGGCATCAGGTAGAAAGGAGCAGGAGAAGGTGATACCGTGACATGCACTTAGAGTCAGACCACATGTGATAGAAGCAGAGGAATGTCTGAAACTGTAGTTATACTGTGGATAAGAACTTACTTTGAAAATGCCGAGAACATGAATAACAAAGCTCAAATAGTTAAAATAATGTTGGTTCATCGTATCCAGTTTATCACCTCATGGAAGCATATACTTTGAGGAATATTTTGCCTTGCACACTCTAGAAATAGAATGACAAAAGTGTTCTTCAAGATTACGGTTCAGCAGTATGCTTAAATGTATTTGTGAGTCTGTTGCTTTGCATAAGACCTCTGTGTAATGAACGCTGTCTTCCATATCTTAATATGGGGTGTCCTCTGAGTGACCTCATGTAGTTGCATTTTGATAACCTTTATAAACTTAGTTAATTTTTGGTTTATGTCTGTAGGACCATGTCCCCCACTGAGTTGCAGTTTCTTGACTTTATCTTTACTATGGGTGCCAGCACAGATCAGAGATTGATTTCTAGGGTGAATGTTCATGCAGAGTGCACATTGAACTAGACTTGATGTATGTGATTGACTTGGAGATTTTCAAGGGAGTATATTTAAGTTGTTTCTAAATTATTTAACAAATGACATTGTGTGATATGACTCTCACAATTCTTTTTATGCTTAATATTGGTCTTAGAAGCAACCGGTTTTGTGAACTAAAACTAGAACTGAGTATTATTAAGTTGGGTGTTTAAATTACTTCGATGTATTATTCCTCAATAGACTACCTTTATTTGAATGTTGAAGATAAGCATTTATAAAGACTACAGCTTCAACACAGACATCAAGTTGGTGCAGAATGGATGAACACACTAGGATGATTTTGATATTGAGACGTACAGAAAGAAGAAGATTCATGAAGAGAATGAGTGTTCCAATCTTCTGATAGCACCAGAGGCACATAGTAAAATGTTGGCTATTTCTCTGTGTTAACCAATTAGGGTTTAGTAGGTTAAGGAAGTAAGGAGATTCCAGTCCAAAGTTCTCTTTCGATATTAGCAGGCATCCAGACTCATAAGTGGTTCTAAAAAAACTGCAATTTTTTCAGGAGTCCTCTAATGATGACTTAATCTCAAAGGTGGCCTGTAGCTAAACTGACACAGGTGCTCTTGACTGAAGTCTAGAATAAAGAGTGGTATTTGGAATTTGAAAAAAGCCAGCTGGTTGTGTGGTTGACTGGAGATGGACAGGAAGTTCCAATGCTTGACAGTAGCAATGGAGAAGGTTTGACCATCGACTCCCTGATGGTGGAATCTAAGAACAACAAAGACTTTGACAGCACCAGATCCTAGAGAGCAGGAAGGGTGTTAGTGAGGAAATTTGAGCTGAAAATATTGTGGCCCAAACCCAATAAAAGACCAGATAACTATGCAGCGAGATTTGAATATAATCCACACATGTATTAGAAGTCAGTGGAACGCATTGAGAATGCCCAACGTGGATGAGTGGGTCGAATAAACTAAAATAGAGGGGCCACGGCATTCTGTATGCACTGGAGATGTGAATTGGTACCTTTAAGGTGAATGTAAGTCTCTTGTAATGGTGCATAGAGCGTGTGCCGGCAATATTGTTGTGATTCATAAGCAATACAATTATTTGAGTAGGCATCAGTGGTGATAGCATTAAAGGCCTGATGTTTTTAGACTCCGGCTGTTTTCTATGCTGCCAACCACTGAAAGATTGCCTCACCCAGGTCTTCTATCCCTGTCACTTCCAAATTTTATTGGTATAATTGATTCAAACTCAGAAAATGAAGACCATCACTTCTGTTTTAGGATTGTTGACATTTGTGAATGATCCACATAATCATGAATGATGACTCATCAATTTATGAGATGAATGAATACATACAACTCATCATCCACCATGCGTGTGACTGAAGTTGCCTCAGATAAACATCCACCAGCACCAGACCTTCAACCACTATTCAAGAATGATTTAAACCCTTCTATTGCTGAGTTCAGCACTTTCATAATTCTCTCATACTGCTGGAGTGACACATATTAGTTTAAATGACTTACCATTTTGATTGTTCAGGAATTATTTTTATGAATATAGTTGTGCTGTCTCTGTACGCCTTTGGAACAAAAACTCTTTATTTGCCTCAATAATCAGTTGTCCACCTAGAACCTCTACAATTGGATGGTTGCTGTTTCCTCAAGGTTCCTTAAAATGAGATATGGATGAAGTGGTATGGTACACATATTCCAAGATGATGCCGGTTAAAAAGAGGACAACCAACACCAGTTTCATTTATATTTGTTTTACTCAAAGCCTAAATTAACCTTTTTTGAAATTCATAATAAAAAAAATTACATCCTCTTTCATTAGATAATGGGGATGTGAGAATCAGGATCTCCCTAGAATATTATTTATTATATTAATCCCTAATATTAATCACCAGTGGATTTGTTCAGCACGATGACAGAATTTAGGATGCTTTTATTCTTGAGGGGATTATGAATAACTATCACATTTCACATAAGAATTATTTTTATTCTATTAAAATCACTCTTTTTTACTGTTTTTCATTGCTGGTTTTCATTTGAAATGTATGACAACCCTATTGCGTAGGTTGACAAAATCTGATGTTTTCCAGCCATTATTCATTTCTATCATAGTTGTGACTCACTAGATAGAATATTGCAACATTGCAAAAATGAGATATAAGTAGAAATAACTGTTATGTTTGAACTCACATTCTCAGTTACTTATTAAAGAAACATTTTGTTTAGCCATCAATTACATAAATAATAATTATATTGGTTTTATAGAATTGAGCAATAAAACTAGGAGTAGATTACCTAGAGCGACTGATTAAGTTCATATTAATTTCAATAAATAGCCTTATTCTGTCTAGACTTCATATTCATCATTCAGTTTACCAAGCGTGTAGGCCATATTGAACTTGGTGGAGTGGGTGCACCACTGTAAAACAGTGGTGCTTGCAGCCCACCAAACTCTTGGCTTGCGCTGCATGTAATTGGGATTTCCTCAGCACCGGCTCAGTCAAGTCCACCGGCAGAAACATTTGCCCAGGCAGCCAATATGCCACTGGGCCTCATGATCATGGCATCTCACACCCCACAGGCAGCTCACCGTTACAATTTTTTTCTTCCTGGAACTGCTATGCAAGACATGGTAGTACCAGGATTAAAAATGCTCAAAGACCTTTTGCCTGCGAGAAAACTCCCTGTGTGTAACAAATATTTGATATTTGCTTTCCAGCACACATTCATACATTGGGCTTTTATTGCTTAAAGGTCAAATAAAATGCCAATTAGGCTTCTTATTCCTGGAAGCTCTCTTTAACTTCAACAGGGATGAAATTGCATGTGTTATAATGGCAGCTGTTCTTTGTTACAGAGCTCCACAGCAGGCAGATGGGTATTTATCAATGTACTGGGTGGGCCTCCACCTAGGTTGTAGGCTATGGCCTTTACTGGTCTAGAAGACAGGCATGCCACACACCATTTGTTAGATGATCCCCTAACTATAATGATAGTCGATATGGGAACCAAAGCTATCCCTTCATATTTCCCTCACTCCTTTTAAAATAACTGCTGGATGAAAACCATCCACCTAAATAGACTGACTTCTAACAATATGTTAGGCATTTCAGTCTACTATATTCCATTAGTTTTAGAAACCTTTGAATCATGAGTTTTAACCTACGTGAATAACTCAGTTGGATTTCAAGACACAAAAACAATGTAGGCTCTGAGCTCCTAATTGTGACTTCTTAACTACATCCTACATTTCCCTTGCTTTTAACCCTTAACCCATCTACGCAACATGTATGCATTATACATACCCATGACATTCCCACACTCCCGCAGACAACCTACAGCCTTTTGCTTTCTCCATCTCTTTTTGCATACTACTGCTATTATACAGCTCTCTGAATTCTGTACAACTACTTGGATACCTACAATATGACATTGCCAGTTGATGAAAGCACCCAGATTCACTATCAAATGCATTCAACTTTGATAGTAAAATTGAAAAGGAATATAGTTGAATGTGTTCATTGAATTGTATAATATGTCCTTAAATGTTTTCAGACAGAAGTAGCCTACCATAGCATCAAAATAAAACAAGCATTGCACTGGCAAAGGCAGTAGGTCTGATCTTGGCAGGCTTGAGCAATGGGTAATCTTTTTTGTTTTTTATTGCAGAATAGGTTACAAAAATAGAAAGGAAAAAAGGAAAATATGCAGCCTCATAAACATGGCCATCATATTGGTTTTTTCCACAATTTAATTATAACAATGAAGATGGTAGAGGCAAAGGATTGTGAATGTCTGAATCTTCATCAGACTAACTCCAATGCCAATAAATTAAGCCTTCTTAAATTCAAAGCCATAAAGGTCATTACAGGTCAGCACAGAAGGCAAAAACTTGTCAGTTTATTTAGAGGTAATCAGCAAATGAGCGTCAAATAATAAAAATACAAATATGTAAGAATATTAACATAGGGTTAACGGATAAAGCAAGAGATCAGCCAGGACCATCACATAGTTCAGTAAGAGGTCTGAGATAAGGTTTACCTCAAAGGCATTAGGCTAGGTATAAGTCTTAACCAAATGACAGACTGATATCGAGTCTGCACAGCTAGGAAAGTTAGAAAGTTTGAGCATGCAGTATGTAAACAGACTAGCACAGAGTCTGCTCAGTTTAAACGGTATAGAAAGTCTAAGTATAAATCAGTGTACAGGCTGACATCGAGTCAGTTTTGTAAGTATGTGGAAAAAGCTTTGACTCATTTCCCAAAAATATTATCTTTTATTGGGTTTTAGACAAAAAAGCTACACATTCAGTATGATCTGATCTAATAGGATTGGATCAACAAAGGTACATTCATGTAAACCAATAATTTTTCATATACACAAGATACATCCAATAGGATACATCGAGTTATCACCTAATTTACTGCATAGTATTAAATAGCTTGGCATAGGAAGTGAAGGACATGACATTTATATAACAGAAGGATAAAATAGACATATAAGCTATTGAAACGCCCCTAAAAAAGGCCTTAGCAAAGGACATTGAACGATACAAAGACAGGAACATTCTAAACATTGCTTCATTGTATAAATACAAATATAAAGACTTCTATTTTGCTGATTTTCTGAAATTGAAAAATACACTCAGAAACACATACATGGGATGAATTATTGTTCACATAAAATAAAAGTGCCCTTTCTTTCTGCAAATGTGAATGAATGTCAGTTCAAGCTGGTGGTGGCCTAATCCTGCCAATATAAACAAATCCTAATAAAGTATTATGTTCTTTTTATTCAAAACGCTGCCACACTTGCAAAATATAGTTTTACATTTAAAAAATATTCAATTACATGTCTTTTTTGCCAGTGATGTTTTTAATATGGTAATCCTTCAACTAAATAATTTTTTTCAGAATAAATGTTTGTGAGGGAGTCAAGAATAAATCACAACTTAACCAATCAGTTAACTCACGATTTTACAATTTCACTTAAAAGCTTCATAGGGTGGTCTTCCCCAGACAAGTTGTTTGCCTCCTGTTGGACTTGGCATCCTTGGCGTGGTCTCCCCTAATGTTTTGCCTCTGTTTCCCAAGTTGTTGATGTGTTTTTGCAGTTTTTGTTACTCTGGGCACTTTACCACTGCTATCCAGTGCTAAAGTACAAGTGTTCCTATGTAAAATGTATGTGTAATTGGCTTTCCATGATTGGCATATTTGATTTACTCATAAGTCACTAGTACAGTGCACTAGAGGTGCCAGGGCCTGTAAATCAAATGCTACTAGTGGCCTGCAGAACTTGTTGTGCCACTCACATTAGTAGCCCTCTACACATGGCTCAGACCTGCCATTGCAGTGTCTGTGTGTGCAGTTTCAAACTGCCAATTTTACTTGGCAAGTGTACCCACTTGCCAGGCCTAAACGTTCCCTTTTCTTACATGTAAGACACCCCTAAGGTAGGCCCTAGGTAGCCCCATGGGCAGGGTGCAGTGTATGTTAAAGGTGGGACATGTACTTAAGGCCCATATTTATACTTTTTGACGCACAACTGCGCCAACGCAAAAAAAATGACTCACACCAGGCAGTGCCGGCGTAGGGGAAAATGGAGGTTGGGCGTCAAAAAATGGGGCAAGTCAGGTCTGAGGCAAAATTCAGGCCTCAACCCGATTTGCGCCATTGTTTTTGACGCCCAACCTCCATTGACATGACTCTTGTCTTAGCAAAGACACGAGTCATGCCCCCTTGCCCAATGGCCATGCCCAGGGGACTTATGTCCCCTGGGCATGGTCATTGGGCATAGTGGCATGTAGGGGGGCCCAAATCAGGCCGCCCTATGCCACAAAAAAAAACCGAAAAAAATACTTACCCCAACTTACCTCAACTTCCCTGGGATGGGTCCCTCCATCCTTGGGTGTCCTCCTGGGGTGGGCAAGGGTGGCAGGGGGTGTCCCTGGGGGCACGGGAGGGCACCTCTGGGCTCCTTCTGAGCCCACAGGTCCCTTAACGCCTGCCCTGACCCAGGCGTTAAAAAATGGCGCCCATCAGGCTGGGTGCCGTTTTTTAAGGCCTGCCCCCTCCTGTGCGTCAAAATGACGTCAGAGTATAAATATGGGGCACAGGCCTTAAAGTCATTTTTTGGAAGGGAACGCCTACCTTGCATATAATTAACGCAAGGCTGGTTCCCCCTGCTCAAAAAATGATGCACATTTTGGAACTTTGACGCCCGCGGGGTCGGACGTCAAAGTGTAAATATGGGGCAGGGTTTGCGCCGATTGTGCGTCAAAAATGTTGACGCACATTCGGCGCAAACAGAGTATAAATATGCCCCTATGTGTTTTATATGTCCTGACAGTGAAATACTGCCAAATTCATATTTCACTGTTGCAAGGCCTATCTCTCTCAGAGGTTAACATGGGGACTACCTTTAAATATGATTGAAGTGTAAATTCCCTTTGGGAGCAGATGGACATGTGGAGTTTGGGATCTCTGAACTCACAATTTAAAAATACATCTTTTAGTAAACTTGGTTTTGAGATTGTGTGTTTGAAAATGCCACTTTTAGAAAGTAGGCATTTTCTTGCTTAAACCATTCTGTGACTCTGCCTGTTTGTGGATTCCCTGTCTGGGTTGGTTTGACAGTTGGGCTGTTTGTGTGTATTGGGCTGTTTGAGTGTATAGCCTGCATATCTTGATGAGCCATCTGAGCTAGGAGGGAGGGAAGGAGTGGTCACTTACACCTGAAAGGGCTGTGCCTGCCCTCACATAATGCAGTCTCCAACCCCCTGGTGTGCGTCTAGGGACTGGCCTGGGCAAGGCTGGATCTCACAAACAAGAGATACTTTCCTTTGAAGTAGGCCTACTTCAAAGGTCATAATGGGTATAAGAAGAGCACCCAAACCCCTGAAAATTAGATCACTTCTGGACATCAAGATGAACCTCTGCCAAGGAGAAGAGCTGAGGAGAAGTGCTGCTGTGCCTGTGACTGTGCTTTGTAGAGATATCCTGCAGTTGCTGCTTCTGCCAGTGAAAGGGGACAAAGACTGGACTTTGTTGTGCATTCCTGCTTGTGAAGAAATCTCCAAGGGCTTGACCTGAACTTGACTCCTGTTGTTGAAGTCTAAGGGCCATCAAAGACTTCCCCTGCCAGCGCCTCGACTCTCTGCTGAGACTCCTGCCCTGCCAAGTGGTGCCCTATCCAGTTCCTATACCCTTGAAAGGTGAGGCTGGCAGCCTAAGACTGAAAATCTATGCACAGACTGCTGTGAGGGGAAATTTTCGACGCACCTTCCGAGACACGGCTGAGAAACAACGTGCAACACCCGCTGACGGAGGCTGTTAATGCCGCAAACCCACATAGCGCAGTTTTCTGATACCGGCGACTAGATTTTTGATGCAAACCCTGCTGGGTGCAGAAAACCAACCCAATGCCTGCCTGGTCCCGAGGTGCCTGTCCGGATCGACGCATCGCTCTCCTGCGGAGAGGAAAAACTACGCACGCTGACCCGACCGGAGGAGGAACGGCGCACGGACTCGCTTGCGAGAGAGAAATCGACACATCACTGCCCATTTCCGATGCACACTCATACAGGTGGTGTTATTTTGATGCAACCCAGGTACGTTTTCAAGCTAACAGGGATAGCACTGTTTTCTAAGGATTTAATACTCTTTTTGCTTTTTAATTCATAACTTGACTTGTGTATGGTGGATTATTGTTGTTTTGGTCTTGTTTTGTTTAGATAAATATTACCTATTTTTCTAAACCTGCGTGGTGTCATTTTGTAGTGTTTTCACTCAGTTACTGTATGTGTTGGTACAAATACTTCACACCTAGACTTTGAAGTTAAGGCTGCCTGCTTGTGCCAAGCTAAGAAGGGGGTGAGCGGAGGTTAACTGAGGGTGATTCTCCTTTATCCTGACTAGACTGAGGCTCCTTGCTTGGTCAGAGGGTAACCTGACTGCCAACCAAAGAACCCATTTATAACACCTCCTTTCATTTTTCTGATCTACTTTTTGCTGGTTTTAGGACTCTGCACACTTTACCACTGCCAACCACTGCTAAAGGGCTTGTGCTCTCTCCCCTAAACATGATAGTGTTGGCTCTTACTCAATTGGCATACTTAATTTACTTATAAGTCCCTAGTAAAGTACACTATATATGAGCAGAGTCTGTAAATTAAATGCTATTAATGGGTCAGGGCAACCATTGTAAGGTCTGTGTGTGCAGTTTCACTGCCACTTCTACTTGGCATTTAAAAATACTTGTCAAATTTTAACTCCCCTTTTATTACATATAGGTCACCCCAAGGGTAGGCCTTATGTAACCCACAGGGCAGGGTGCTATGTAGGTAAAAGGCCAGCAAGTACTTGTAGGTTTACATGTCCTGGTAGTGAAAAACACCCAAAGTTGTTTTCACTATTGTGAAGCCTGCTCCGTTCATAGGACAGCATCGGATCCCCCTACATACATTTAAGTGGCAAATTCTAATCTGAAAGGAGTGGCATTGTCATGTTTGGTATGGTGGGAATCGCAGGGAGAAATCCTGCTAACTGGTGAAGTTGGATTTAGCACTAATATTTTAGAAATGCCAGTTTTAGAAAGTAGGCATTTCTCCGCACTTGCTGCTCTTTGTGTCTTACAGCCTGTCTCCAATCCACGACAGCTCCCCTTATGCATCCCACCCAGACAGCTGTAAACACACAGGACAATCAGCTGCATCTGCATTCAACTGCACACTGATGGGTCTTCCTGGGCAGGAAGGGTGTAGTGGCTCTCACTTAAACTTCACAGTCTAGTGGCCTGACCTCACCAAAAAGTCTGATAACCACCCACAGATCTCCTGGCAGACAGGACTGGGTTAAAAGGGGAACTAGTGCACTTCAAAACCACTCTTTGAAGTCTCCGCCACTTCAAAGGCAATTTTGGATATATAAACAGGGTCTGTGACCCTCTCAAATCAGACACCTCTGTACCTACAACCGCGCTCTGTCAGAGGGACTGCCGTGCTGTCCTAAGGCTCATCTGGACTGCTTTCCTGGAAGGACTGCTCTCCAGCTTGTTGCCCTGCTGCAAGCTGCTCCCTGACTCTGCTGGAAGGACTTTGCCTTCCCCCCAAGAGATCTCGAAGGGCTTCAACAGAGCTTGCCTCCTCTTAAGAAGTCTCAGGGCCATCAGCGAATTAACCAGACGGAGAAAATCCACAGTGCTGGAAAACCGATGCAACGCCTGCAAAAATCAAAGGATTGCCTACGGAATCGATGCACCACCTGTCTTGCAGGTCAAAAATTGCTGGAGCACCTCCTGAATTGACACAGTGCCTGTTTCATCATCTCAGCACGTTTTGGAATTTCCATGCATTGTCCCTGGGCATTAAACTATCCCTGCACTGCAGTAAGGAGCCAAGGCTGTGCACCCGGAAACCAATGCACCAACTTGCCCCTGAGAAAAGAATCAATGCATCTCCTCCACCTCTCCAGAAAAATCAATGCATCATTTTACTTTCTGATACACCACCTCCTCAGCAGTGGTAAGAGGAAGCAAATCTCAGAGCAGGTTTGCATATCTTGCAGTACTGCTTCTGTCAGTCTCAAATAAAAAGCTGGAAGCCATCTGGTATTTTACGGCATACCATATACCTAAATGTATCCATTCTCCCATCCCATTACATAAGTCTGTAACAAAATAGGTAAGCAGGGACAAGCAATCCATGAATGGGCTGCCCTACGCCAATCAAAAAGGTCTAACCACAGAGATCTGTTCAAATTGTCTAGTGGCAACCAACTTCAGCAGGTGAATCAGCCTGGAACAGTATAATGTTTCAGCAATTCTCAGTGGCTGCAGCCAATCAGAATGGATCTCTGTAGTTAGAACTTCGGGCCTTATTTAGATATTGGAAGAGGAGTTACTCCATCACAACGGTGATGGATATCCCATTCCCCGAAATATAAATCTCATTGGATATAATTGGATTTAGAGTTCTGCGGATGGGATATCCTTCACCATTAGGACAGAGTAACCCCTTCTCCAATATCTAAATCAGGCCCTTAATGTGTAACTAGTGGCAGTGCATTCAGATCAACTCAAGCAAGCCAACGCCTTCCTGGACTACTTTACAGTTCGATGAGGTGTGGGCCAACCCAACACAAAAGGTTTTCACTGTGTTTGGAGGATAAATCCACCCTTTTTTTACTCTGTAAAAGTAGCAAATGTAGGTGTTTTTTACGGCTATGACAGCTACCCAGTTGAACCGAAAAACAAGCCTACTTCACAATTTTGCCAGCCTCTGCTGGCATAATGAATTTCAAAGTAGAAGTAGAGAATGTGGTGTTCTTTCTATTATGGTACGTTAATAGATTCAGTTTCCATTAGTTGCCTGATTTAAAAAGTCTCTCAAGTGCAGGCTGCTTTTTTTTAATAGTTCATATCGACGCTCCAGTAGCCATACCGTAAATTGAGCTGTGCAGAGCTCAACGAATGAAACATTTATGTTTCATCCAATGTTAGGAATGCAGGCACGGCTTGGAAAGAACATGGCTTGATTATCAATTGGGATTCAGGTCAGGGTTTGTGATTCTCTGGGAGCTCGGTATGTCACTGGAAATATCAATTTGTGCTGCTTAGCCTAAAAATATCCCCAGAATCAGAAGTACTGCTGAACTGAGATAACAACAGCGACGAATATATTCAGGCTTGCTTCGTTTGACAGTGGCAGCCCTAGCACGGACGGGAAAAGTATAAAACAGGAGCTGCTCTGTGCAAGGACGCGAGGGAGACAAAGCTCATTGATCGGAAGTGCAGTGAGCTTGACAAAGGCACAGAGATTTAACAAGAGATGCCGGTCACTTGGCTGAGTTGCTCTGATAATGTAAGAGCTCTGAAAAAGACTGCAAAAGGTATATATTTTCAATGGCTGCAAATGCTGTTCTTTTTCTTCTTCTAAAATGGATACATGGAAGTATTTAATGGGAAAGACGTATAATGAAAGTGAAATAAATACTGCTTCATTAGTGAAGGGAGGCAATACTAAAACAAGCATTGGCAATGCTAAATAGTTTTGGCTTTCAAGGAAGGTTGTATGGTAATGTGAGTTATTACAATTAGGTAGCATGGGAATTGATATGTATTTGTGTGGAAGCAACGAACGGTAGAATAATGTTGGTGTAGTTTAGGTGGTCACGTGACAGTTGCACTCTAAATCCAGGCCTAAAAATCCATGTTGGTTAATGTCTTCTGTCCACCCACCTGGGCACTTTCAGAAAAAAACATCATAAATTATAGTTATCTAAGAAATGTTTATAGCTATACAGAGTCATGTGTGTGCCATTGAAATTTCAAGCTCAGGCAGCTGGATAAATAAACAAAATGGTCACAGCTGTGTGGTGGGCAAGCACTTTTTTGGGGAAGCACACCTCTTCTGCCCAATCAAAACATGTACCTCTGGCTCCCAACATGTGGATGGAGTCAAAACCACTCTTCTGGCGATTCTCACATAATGTTCTGGCAGCAGCTGCAATATCAAATGAGACAAAAAAGAATGCATGCTAAGGACCCCCAATGTTTAACTTGTTGCCCTTTCACAAATGCGCTTTAGCATCTAGTATGCTTTATGAAGAGCTATATAAATGCAATTGCAATACATGTACATCTACATATAACATTATGACATATACCATTTGTTAGAAATGGGGTTTTTGGTTGGCAGTCAGGTTACCCTCTGTCCAAGCAAAAGCCCTCACTCTAGTCAGGGTAAGTCACACACTATCCAAGATTATCCTGTGCCCACCCTCTGGTAGCTTGGCACGAGCAGTCAGGCTTAACTTAGAAGGCAATGTGTAAAGTATTTGTGCAATAACTCATACAATACCACCATATAGCACCACAAAAATACACCACACAGTGTTTAGAAAAATATATATAATATTTATCTGGATAATTGTAGGTCAAAAAGAATAAAGTTGCAATGGAAAATTGTAGAAATATCACAGGGAAGTGATATAAAGTGTCTTAAGTCTTTAGAATTCAATAAAGTGTCTTTCAAGCACAAAGTACCTGGTTTCTGGTGGAAAATCTCCTCAGAGGGCCACAGGCGGAGAGATGCGTGGAAAAAGGGGGTGTGCGTCGATTTCTCCTCCGCACACAAAGACTTGCGTCGGGAAGTCGGGCGTCGTTTTCCGGCGCGCAGACAGTCTCTTTTTGTGGATCGCGGGGATTACCAGATGTCCCGGGTCTGTGCGTGGATTCTCCTGCTGTTTTTCCGGCTGCGCGTCGTTCTGCGGGGCTGCGCGTCGAAGTTTCGATCTCACGGTCGGCGTCGCGTCGATTTCTCCTTGGAAGTCGGGCGCCGGTGTCCTTGCGAGGCCGTGCGTCGAAATTTTGGTCTCACGGCAGGCGTCGCGTCGATTTCTCCTTGGAAGTCGGGCGGCGTTGTCCTTGTGAGGCCGTGCGTCAAAGTTTCGCACTCACGGTAGGCGTCGCGTCGATTTCTCCTGGAAAGTCGGGCGGCTTTGTCCTTGCGAGGTTGTGCGTCGAAGTCTCGATCGTCCCGAGGGCGTCGCGTCGATCAGCGTCGGTGTGCGGCGTTTTTCTCGCCGCGAAACAAGCTGTGCGTCGAAATTTTCGGCGCACGGAGCGTCCAAGTGAAAGGAAGAAGTCTTTTTGGTCCTGAGACTTCAAGGAACAGGAGGCAAGCTCTATCCAAGCCCTTGGAGAGCACTTTCACAGCCAGACAAGAGTTCAGCAAGGCAGCAGGGCAACAGCAAGACAGCAGTCCTTTGTAGAAAGCAGACAGGTGAGTCCTTTGAGCAGCCAGGCAGTTCTTCTTGGCAGGATGTAGTTTCTGGTTCAGGTTTCTTCTCCAGCAAGTGTCTGATGAGGTAGGGCAGAGGCCCTGTTTTATACTAAGTTGTGCCTTTGAAGTGGGGGTGACTTCAAAGAGTCTCTAAGAAATGCACCAAGTTCCCTTTCAGCTCAATCCTGTCTGCCAGAGTCCCAGTAGGGGGTGTGGCAGTCCTTTGTGTGAGGGCAGGCCCTCCACCCTCCCAGCCCAGGAAGACCCATTCAAAATGCAGATGTATGCAAGTGAGGCTGAGTACCCTGTGTTTGGGGTGTGTCTGAGTGAATGCACAAGGAGCTGTCAACTAAACCTAGCCAGACGTGGATTGAAGGGCACAACAAGATTTTAGTGCAAAGAAATGCTCACTTTCTAAAAGTGGCATTTCTAGAATAGTAATATTAAATCCGACTTCACCAGTCAGCAGGATTTTGTATTACCATTCTGGCCATATTAAATATGACCTTCCTGCTCCTTTCAGATCAGCAGCTGCCACTTCAACAGTGTATGAGGGCAGCCCCAATGTTAGCCTATGAAGGGAGCAGGCCTCACAGTAGTGTAAAAACGAATTTAGGAGTTTTACACTACCAGGACATATAACTACACAGGTACATGTCCTGCCTTTTACCTACACAGCACCCTGCTCTAAGGGTTACCTAGGGCACACATTAGGGGTGACTTATATGTAGAAAAAGGGGAGTTCTAGGCTTGGCAAGTACTTTTAAATGCCAAGTCGAAGTGGCAGTGAAACTGCACACACAGGCCTTGCAATGGCAGGCCTGAGACAAGGTTAAGGGGCTACTGAGGTGGGTGGCACAACCAGTGCTGCAGGCCCACTAGTAGCATTTAATCTACATGCCCTAGGCACATGTAGTGCACTCTACTAGGGACTTACAGGTAAATTAAATAGTCAAACATGGATAAACCAATCAATAGTACAATTTACACAGAGAGCATATGCACTTTAGCACTGGTTAGCAGTGGTAAAGTGCTCAGAGGTCAAAAGCCAACAACAACAGGTCAGAAAAAAATAGGAGGAAGGAGGCAAAAAGTTTGGGGATGTCCCTGTCAAAAAGCCAGGTCCAACATGACCCCCCACCAGCCTAAAGCCAGGGGAGAACAATCACTATCCTGATGTACTTCCCTGTTTGAGGCGACAGAACAAGGACCCAGGCCCACAACAGCAGGGGCATGTTCCAGTTCTTCGCCTTCCTGACTCCAATTGGATCCCTCTGTTCATACTCTCAGGGCCCACTAAGCCAACCCATGGGGAACCTTTCTCCTTACCTGCGGATCCCATCTGTGCAGCACCTAACCTTTCTTTGCTCACAGATGTATCCCAGGAGCAGGATAGTACCACCATGACCAACACAGTGGTGTTGCCCACTCTACCCCCGGGGTGTGACACTTGTCCCCTCCCCAGGGATAACTCTGTCCGCCCGGACAGCAAGCCACAGTGGTTACTGACAGCTGTCAGGGATGAGAGCCAGGCCTCAGGCCTCTCAAAGCTCTCCCACCACTGTGGCTGTGGAGAGTGGGGGGCGGTAGCCCCAGGTGCTGGGCACCCTTTAACCACTCTCCCTTCCACCAGGTCAGGGATGACAGCCTGAACCTGGTCCTCCCCTCTGGGGCTCTGTACCCTCCCTCCTGGAGCGGTACCCCCAGAGTCCAACATGGTCAGGGTGCTTATAGAAGTCGCCCTGTACCATTCCTCCACCAGTGCAGGGCTGTTAACCTGCAACTGGCCCTCCAACCTGGGGTCTGTACCTTCAGGTTGGACTAGGGCCCGGGGTGAGGCTTCCCTCCCCCTGCCCTCTCTTCTGGGGTCCAGCACCCCCCAACTAGGAGTGGCCTCCTCAGAAGACAATAGGGTAGGGGCACTGTTATCAGTAGCCCCTCTCTCCAGGTCCGGGGGGACACCCTGAACCTGGTCTTCCAGCCCAGGGTCTGTACCCTCAGACTGGATCACTGCCTGGCAAACCAGGACTTTCTGGGAGGCACACCTACCCCCCACCAGGTCAGAGTTTAACCTCTGCACCTGACCATTCAACTCAGAGTCGCCACCCTGAAGTTGAACAATTGCCTGGCACGCCAGGACTTCCTGGAGGGCACACTGACCCTCCACCAGGTCAGAGTTTAACCTCTGCACCTGACCATTCAACTCAGAGTCACCCTAAAGTTGAACAATTGCCTGGCGCACCAGGACTTTCTGGGAGGCATACCTACCTCCCACCAGGTCAGAGTTTAACCTCTGAGCCTGGTTCCCCAACCCAGGGTCACCACCCTGAGGTTGGGCAATTGCCTGGCACGCCAGGACTTTCTGGGGGGCACACCTACCCCCCACCAGGTCAGAGTTTAACCTCGGAACCCGGTTATCCAACCCAGAGTCAGCACTCTGAGGTTGAACAATTGCCTGGCACGCCAGGACTTTCTGGAGGGCACACTGACCCTCCACCAGGTCAGAGTTTAACCTCTGAACTGGGCCATTCAACTCAGAGTCACCACCCTGAAGTTGAACAATCGCCTGGCACGCCAGGACTTCCTGGAGGGCACACTGACCCTCCACCAGGTCAGAGTTTAACCTCTGAACCTGGTTCTCCAACCTAGGGTCACCATCCTGAGGTTGGACAACTGCCTGGTACACCAGGGCTTTCTGGGGGGCACACCTACCCCCCACCAGGTCAGAGGTTAACCTCTGAACCTGGATATCCAACCCAGAGTCACCACCCTGAGGTTGAACCACTGCCTGGCAGGCCAGGACTTTCAGGGAGGCACACCTACCTCCCACCAGGTCAGAGTTTAACCTCTGAGCCTGGTTCTCCAACCCAGGGTCACCACCCTGAGGTTGAACCATTGCCTGGTATACCAGGACTTTCTGGGGGGCACACCTACCCCCCACCAGGTCAGAGTTTGACCTCTGAACCGGGTTAGCCAACCCAGAGTCACCACCCTGAGGTTGGGCAATTGCCTGGCACCCCAGGACTTTCTGGGGGGCACACCTACCCCCCACCAGGTCAGAGTTTGACCTCTTCACCTGGTAAGCCAACCCAGAGTCACCACCCTGAGGTTGAGCCATTGCCTGGCATTCCAGGACTTTCTGGGGGGCACATCTACCCCCCACCAGGTCAAAGTTTAACCTCTGAACCCGGTTATCCAACCCAGAGTCACCACCCTGAGGTTGAATCTTTGCCTGGCATGCCAGGACTTCCTGGGGGGCACTCTCACCCCCCACAAGGGACACGCCGTCCCCAAGGGCCACACAAGAGTCTGGTTGGCGCAGGTCTCCCCACCTCTGCCCATCCGGCAGAGTCTGGGTTTCCCCCAAACCAGAAACGGTCTCACCTGGGTCATTCCTGGGGGGCTCTGCTCTCAGAGCTGACCCCTGACTTTCAAGATCCTCCACTGGGGTCTGCCACCCCCTCTCAACCCTATGTCTGGACTTCTGCACCCCCTCACTAGGAGTGGTACTGCCAGACACCAGAACTGTTGGGATGCTGTCTACAGTCATCCCCCACGTTCTTCTGACACTGCGGGGCTTCCCTCAAAAGGTGGCCCTACGGTACAGGTTAGGATCTGAGACCTACCTGGGACACTACAATCCTCTCCCACCTCACTTGGTCGGGAACCACCTAGACCACTCCCTTCAGGAGCACCCCCAAATGCCTCTTCAGACTCTCTGGTACTCACCCAAAAGTCTGCCTCCACTGTAAGTTCCCTGCGGTCAGAGAACTCACACTCCACCTGGTGTTGGCGTAGCTCTGGAAAATAAGGACCAGACATATGCTCTCCAGCAATTACATCACTCTGCCCTTCACATGTATTAACCACAGTACCCTTCACCCAACCACCCAGTAACTCAGCCTTGGAAAAGCACTCTACATCACCCTCTTGAGACTGGTGAGACAGTTTCTGTCTGTCCCTGACACTCAACCCATACTCTTCTGGGATGTCTCTACACTCTATATCCAGGACGTCCACCAGGGGGGAACCCTTTTCTCTGTCACTCTCTGCTAGAGTCAGTAAAGTGTCCCTCCCCCCAGTAGGAATATGACTCCCTTTGCCAGTTCCCCAACCCTCCTCAGGGACCCTGTGCATAACGGGAACTACCTCATACCCTTGAACCACCCGGGGTGTGTCAACTCCCTTCTTCAAGTTGGGCACCACATCTCTGGGATTGTGCCCTTCTTCAGCATTACTAGATGCAAGATTTTTGCTGCCACCATCTGAACTGGACTCAGCCCTTCCGGCCTCCAGTTTCAGCTCTTTACAGCTCAGCTCTTGAGCTGCAATCTTTTCTTCTTCCAGGGCTAAGAGACTTGCTGCCTCAGCCCTTTCAAGAAACTCATCTAGCTCTTCCATCCACCGTGCTTGAGCCATGAGCCATTCTTTTCTCACTGGGTCTCTTTCCTCATCTGAGTCGTCTTCCTCCTCATGTGAGTAGTCCTCGTCCTCCTCTGAGGGGTACTTAGTCATTTGGTTTCTTGCTGCCTCTCTCTCTGCCCATCTGTCTTCCTCCCAGACTATGTAGGCATGTAGCATCTCTGCTTTAGTAGATCTCTTTGCTACAGGAAGGCCACATTCTCTGCAAAGCTTCCTTAGGTCAGCCTTAGTGAGGTGGTCAGTAGGCAAAAAGAATAAGTAGGTAAGCGATCCCATTCTGATAGGATCTTACCAGCAAAAACCAAAATCCAAAGTCCAAAATATCAATAGTATATCCAGGAGGACATCAGAGACCAAAAGTCAAAAGAGATGAAAAATCAAGTTGACCTTCAACTGTGGGTAGGTAGTGAAATACTTAGCTAGTGTATGTCACTGCACAAACACAAGTCCTATCCTCACCGCTGATCACCAATGTTAGAAATGGGGTTTTTGGTTGGCAGTCAGGTTACCCTCTGTCCAAGCAAAAGCCCTCACTCTAGTCAGGGTAAGTCACACACTATCCAAGATTATCCTGTGCCCACCCTCTGGTAGCTTGGCACGAGCAGTCAGGCTTAACTTAGAAGGCAATGTGTAAAGTATTTGTGCAATAACTCATACAATACCACCATATAGCACCACAAAAATACACCACACAGTGTTTAGAAAAATATATATAATATTTATCTGGATAATTGTAGGTCAAAAAGAATAAAGTTGCAATGGAAAATTGTAGAAATATCACAGGGAAGTGATATAAAGTGTCTTAAGTCTTTAGAATTCAATAAAGTGTCTTTCAAGCACAAAGTACCTGGTTTTTGGTGGAAAATCTCCTCAGAGGGCCACAGGCGGAGAGATGCGTGGAAAAAGGGGGTGTGCGTCGATTTCTCCTCCGCACACAAAGACTTGCGTCGTTCTTTTCCACGCGGGGAAGTCGGGCGTCGTTTTCCGGCGCGCAGACAGTCTCTTTTTGTGGATCGCAGGGATTACCAGATGTCCCGGGTCTGTGCGTGGATTCTCCTGCTGTTTTTCCGGCTGCGCGTCGTTCTGCGGGGCTGCGCGTCGAAGTTTCGATCTCACGGTCGGCGTCGCGTCGATTTCTCCTTGGAAGTCGGGCGCCGGTGTCCTTGCGAGGCCGTGCGTCGAAATTTTGGTCTCACGGCAGGCGTCGCGTCGATTTCTCCTTGGAAGTCGGGCGGCGTTGTCCTTGCGAGGCCGTGCGTCAAAGTTTCGCACTCACGGTAGGCGTCGCGTCGATTTCTCCTGGAAAGTCGGGCGGCTTTGTCCTTGCGAGGTTGTGCGTCGAAGTCTTGATCGTCCCGAGGGCGTCGCGTCGATCAGCGTCGGTGTGCGGCGTTTTTCTCGCCGCGAAACAAGCTGTGCGTCGAAATTTTCGGCGCACGGAGCGTCCAAGTGAAAGGAAGAAGTCTTTTTGGTCCTGAGACTTCAAGGAACAGGAGGCAAGCTCTATCCAAGCCCTTGGAGAGCACTTTCACAGCCAGACAAGAGTTCAGCAAGGCAGCAGGGCAACAGCAAGACAGCAGTCCTTTGTAGAAAGCAGACAGGTGAGTCCTTTGAGCAGCCAGGCAGTTCTTCTTGGCATGATGTAGTTTCTGGTTCAGGTTTCTTCTCCAGCAAGTGTCTGATGAGGTAGGGCAGAGGCCCTGTTTTATACTAAGTTGTGCCTTTGAAGTGGGGGTGACTTCAAAGAGTCTCTAAGAAATGCACCAAGTTCCCTTTCAGCTCAATCCTGTCTGCCAGAGTCCCAGTAGGGGGTGTGGCAGTCCTTTGTGTGAGGGCAGGCCCTCCACCCTCCCAGCCCAGGAAGACCCATTCAAAATGCAGATGTATGCAAGTGAGGCTGAGTACCCTGTGTTTGGGGTGTGTCTGAGTGAATGCACAAGGAGCTGTCAACTAAACCTAGCCAGACGTGGATTGAAGGGCACAACAAGATTTTAGTGCAAAGAAATGCTCACTTTCTAAAAGTGGCATTTCTAGAATAGTAATATTAAATCCGACTTCACCAGTCAGCAGGATTTTGTATTACCATTCTGGCCATATTAAATATGACCTTCCTGCTCCTTTCAGATCAGCAGCTGCCACTTCAACAGTGTATGAGGGCAGCCCCAATGTTAGCCTATGAAGGGAGCAGGCCTCACAGTAGTGTAAAAACGAATTTAGGAGTTTTACACTACCAGGACATATAACTACACAGGTACATGTCCTGCCTTTTACCTACACAGCACCCTGCTCTAAGGGTTACCTAGGGCACACATTAGGGGTGACTTATATGTAGAAAAAGGGGAGTTCTAGGCTTGGCAAGTACTTTTAAATGCCAAGTCGAAGTGGCAGTGAAACTGCACACACAGGCCTTGCAATGGCAGGCCTGAGACAAGGTTAAGGGGCTACTGAGGTGGGTGGCACAACCAGTGCTGCAGGCCCACTAGTAGCATTTAATCTACATGCCCTAGGCACATGTAGTGCACTCTACTAGGGACTTACAGGTAAATTAAATAGTCAAACATGGATAAACCAATCAATAGTACAATTTACACAGAGAGCATATGCACTTTAGCACTGGTTAGCAGTGGTAAAGTGCTCAGAGGTCAAAAGCCAACAACAACAGGTCAGAAAAAAATAGGAGGAAGGAGGCAAAAAGTTTGGGGATGTCCCTGTCAAAAAGCCAGGTCCAACACCATTACTACCCATTCTTTTGTTACCTAACATTATCTACATTGAAACCTAAGTAATGAATTGTGATATTACAAAGAAATATGCAAAAGCTCAGAAAGCCAGCATCAGTAGCTACTCTGCTGTTCCCCACTAGGAATATTAACTATTGCAGGGCCTGTCTTTCACCACTGGTTTACAGAAAAAAAAACTGACTGCGTCATTTTTGGAGGCTTTTCTTCTTTGAATTGTCACCTGTTGTGAGCCACCGATGGTACTCTACTACTTGATTAATGAATAAGATAAAATAATATGGCTGTGTCGTTTCTAATATCAACAAGCTGAAATGGATGCTAAAACGTGGGACTTATCTTGACATGGTGTAGCATGGGCAAAATGTACAGGTATGAAGGCACAGACACTTGCCATTAAACATTGAGACCTACATTTGGAGTTTGGAGGAGGGGATGAGTCACCATAAATTGGTGTTTCACACGCTTGACAAACAAGGTTCTTCCACCTCATTTAGACCTGTCAGGTCATAATGATGACTGCCTTGCTAGTTTGCTGCCCAGAAAACATTTATCCAAACAAGCAATGAAAACATGTAAAAACACTTCTTTACTTAATTGGGGCCTGATTTAGAGTTTGACATAACAGACACTCTTCTACAAATGTGCCCTAGTTAGAACACATCGTTTGATGTACTTTATCTTCTCTTCAGGATCCTAAAGAAAAGCCTGATGTCCCTAAGTGGAAAAGGAAAAAAGACAATTGTCCCCATATTCTTGGGGAAGTCTTCCATGGGGTCAGGGTCATTATTATTTTGTTCCACAAAACGAACTCCCATTTCAGCATACTGTGAATGTATTCAGAGGAGCCATGGAGGTGAACACTCCTATGAAGTCTCAGAAATCTTGCTAGTAAAATAGAGATCTCTAATAACTGTGAGTAGGTGTCCGCTTGTGCAGCAGGGGACATTACCTCTAGCCCTCTGGTGAACATGGGCCATCCACTAAAGCCTCATTTAGGCTGTTTTGTGTTTGAAACAAAAGCACAAATGTTAAGCAAGGCCAAAACAACATGGCACCCCCTGGTCATTTCCGCCAGCCTACAGAAGTGTTGCAACACCATCAGCTTCACTTTAATCTCAGATGTCCTTCTAAGGTAGATAGGGATCTCTGAAATGGGCCAATAGTCTTCTGTGAGGGAAGCATGGCACTGCTGACGTGGCAGGCTGGTTGGCTCACCCCAACTGTCTAAATGATCCTAATAAACTGTCTATAAAGAGCTGCAGTTGGTCTCAAAGGCAGAGAGAGACATCTTTTAGGGGTTCGCTTTGCTAATGGCACAGGGTCAAACTGTTTCCTCCATCCTTCACCCATCACATATATAACAAGCAGTGTGTAACCAAATAAACAGAAATAGTTGTTTCATGCTAACAAATTGGCCCTCACAGAGTCAAACATGCCACACACCAGGATAAAAAGCCAACCCTGTCCATGCAGTAACTAAATGCCTGCATTAGCATTTGCTGTTTCAAAGGATCTCAAGAGTATGAAAGAACACTAAGAAGCATTTCTAAAGCCTACACATACGGTTTTAATGTGCTAACACATATGGACACAGGCATGCACAAATGCAAACAAACTATTTGAGCTGTTTCACTAAGCTGCTGCCTGGCAGTGTGAGCTTAGAGAAGAAGAAAAATACGGCATAGACAATGAAAAAGAACAGAAAGAAGATGGTTGCAACGGGATGAGGCACAATTAGTCTGATCATATATCTGAATCTGGTACCACAATAGAGTCTCCACAATTGGCTTTCCCAAATGCTTGTCTGTTTTTCTTGGCGAGATGCTCTGAGTGCAAAAGGGTTTCTTGTGCTGCCATTCAGAGAGGACCTAGCATGGAAGTAAGGGCTGGACTGTTTCTATTGGAGCAGGGTCAAGGCTGATCTGTATTTCTTTTGTTCCTGACTGAGGTGGTCATTCCGAGTTTGGCAGTAACCTGACCGCCATGCCGGCAGCTGTGTTGTGACTGCTGCCAGGGTGGCGGTGCAGGCCGCCATATAACAAGTAAGGTGGTGAACCCAATGCAACACAGACAACTGACCACCAGTACCGCCACCGCCGATGAGCAGCATCTGGCAGTGGTAGTCAACTTCAGGCTGGCGGAAACCAATGTCCCGCCCGCTATATTCCGAGTCACCATACCGCCTGGATATCCTGGGCGGGCTGGCCGCCATGAAAATCCTAGTGGAAACAAAATGTACGAAAGAAGACACCCACCTCCAGGCACAGAGATGTGTCCTCAGCCGCCACTGCAAACAAACTGCTAGTTTTCCCAGCGTTGTATCTCGCCATACACCTTCATGGTCAGTGACAATGGCAAAAGCGATAACCGTGAGTACGGGTAGCACAGAGAGGTGGAAATGGCAGTGATACACTCCCACACTAAACAGACATTCCCACACAGACAGTGAAGGCCACACACACAGGCACACACAAAATACGTCAAAGCCAAGTACCCAATACACACACAAATCCAAGCAGATACATGCCAAACATACAGTACAACGCACACAAACACCACCAACACAGTCATACACATCCATACACACCACCCCATAACCACACAACGACAACTAGACCACAAACACCTCAATACAGGCATAGACAGGCACGCTGTGAAACACCACACATACACACACTCCATAATCTGTATGTAGCAATGACACACAATCAATAGCAGTGAACACACATCCAATCAATGACACAGACACACACAACACCCCATACAATCCCACAAGCAAGCAGTCAGACATATACGACATGCACGTGGCACAAACTATCTACCCAGCACATGCAACAACACAGGCACAACCCATACACAGACCACACACACCACTGCACGCAGATGTCACACCACCATGTAGAAGGAAACCAGGACAAGCTTCTCAACTTGCCAAGCACAGCAATGTGGGCAGATGTCTTTTTAAACAAAATAAAAAAATTAACTATATACAAAATGTGCCAAATGGCAAGTCCAATGCCCGTAAATGCAGGACACATTGTCCGTATATCATGGCCTGACAGCAAACAGGCCTCCAAGTCATAGGGGCATCAATGGGACAGGCAGACACCTCAGGGAAATTAGATTTGGAAGGGGCATGTCTCGGTTTGGGCTTGGGAGGGAGGACTTTGGCTTGGGGAGGGGTGTATTTTTTTGCTGGCTGGAGGAGCAGGGGAAACAACAGAGGGGGCACCCGAGGAATTGGAGGTAGAAGGGCCTGTGAGGGGCAGGGGACATGACGTTTACGGGTAACATGGGGTGGGAGAGGAGTAAGGAAGAGGTCAAGGGTGGCAAGGAAGACTTTTTTAGGTAAACTGAGGTGGTCAAATGATTGAGGGTTGGGAGTGGAGGTAGAGGGAGTGCTCGTCTGACATGTTGGTGTGCTGTACGTGGATGCTGGTGTGTGAAATGTGAGCATATCAGTGGTGGGTGAATGTTAGGTGGGTGAGTGGGTGCATGTGCAATCATTGGGAGGAGGGGGTAGAGATGCAGGGAGAGGGAATGGGAGATGTGTGAGTGAATGTTGTGGTGGGGTGTGAAAGTGAGATGGATGTGCTGTAGGTGGCAGAGAAGGTAGTCGTGGTGAGTGTGGATGTGGTGTGTGGTGTGGGTGTCTGTGATGCTGCTATTGTGGTGATTGACGGTATGACAGGAATGCTAGCAGAACCAGTGTGTGATGATGCAGTGCTGGCAGGTGTGAGTGGTGATGTGACTGTAAGGGAGGCAGTGGGGAAGTGTCTGATGTGCATGCAGATGTGTGTTGTGTGTGTGCATGCCTGTGGTTTCGTTTGTGGTGCTTATGTCTATCGTTGTGCACCTTGTCTGTTGTAGTGGGTGTATGCTGGTGAAGGGACACTGGCTGCCATCAACGAGGAGGCCAGAGCCCGAAACGATCTCTGTAGGCCAGACAAGGCACGTCAAGGCACAGTGAATGCCTTCTAGGAATACACAGGACTACTGCTTCTGGGATGCCAGTCCCCTGATGGCATTCACAACGGTTTTCTGCCCCACAGAGATGGACCTCAGAAGGTCAAAAGCTTCCTCATTGAGGGTAGCTGGGCTGACTGGGGGAGGGGAAGAAGTGCCTGCGGCGAAAGAGACGCCACCAGCCTGGGTGAGCAGGCACAAGAAATTGGGTGGGGAGCTACAGGAAGGTCGGTGCTGGTAAGGGGTGGCGGAGAAAGATGGTGCTGAGGTGGTCCCAGATGGGTCCCCCACTGCCAGGGAGCCTCCATCGGAGGAATCTGTATCAGATATGATGGTTGCTCCAGTCTCCCCCATGGTGCTCCCCTCTCCCTATGTCCCACTGGTCCCCTCGGCTTCGCTGGTGCCAGTCTCCTGGGTCCCATTGGCTGCAGTATCCCCACTCACCGGTGCCCTTCCTCCTTTGCCAGATGGTGCTAATGCACACATAAACAGAGGTGGAGAGAGAAGGAGGTTGGGAGAAACAGAAAGGGAGGAAATGGTGAGAACCCATACATCCACTTCACATACAAAAATACATACATTAGCCCCTGCCAGGAAAACAAAAGACTATTTTGCAGTCATGAACAATAGAGTCATGCAACCGATACCCAGACTTATCAGCGATCACCTCATCCCTGATTGAAAACTCGTACATGCCTGTTAACTGGCTAAATGACTGATCCAACAATTCAACCCATTAACATACCCAACCACATGTCAGTCATGACAGGATGAAACAAATCTGACCTCAGAGGAACTGTGCACACAAACTAAATGAAAGGAATGTGTGGAGTACATTTGGTACAGAGGTCCATTGATGTTGCAATTGAAGCAATTGCAATGTTAACAAAACACACCTGTCATTACCCAATTATAGTGCCAACAAGATCACCTTGTACTATTACAGCACACGCAGAGATGGAGGGTGCAGCCAGTGAAATGATAGAACATTTGAGCAATCCATATGTAAAGTTGAATGTTTGTCATAATACCACCACTTCTGTTCCTGCATGGCTCTACATAGCTAACGTATCACACTCCTACATGATTGGTGTGACAACCAGGACTGTACACTCCCCAAATGTCATCTGACCATGTAAATCCCAAATCAAGTGAGGGTCACAGTACACAACCATGCAGAAGTCAATTAACAGTCTCCACTTACCCCCTTGGGGCTGCTGTGCTGCCCTCAAGCACTCATCCAATCTGGATGGGCCAGCGCCAGTATTTGAGCCATTGGGGGGGTCAGGGTCTGATGGGCACCCCTTCCACGTGGTCTTCCAGGCACAGCGGCTCAGGTCCTCCGACCACTTCCTGCAGTGGATGCTCCGGCAGCTATGGACTCCCAGGGTCTGCGCTTCCTTGGCGATGGCTCTCCAGAACCCTTTTTTTTGCTGGGTGCTGACCTACATGGGAAACATCCTGAAAATGGTAGACATGATGTAAATGATGCCAATATAGCGGCAACCTTTGGTGACACACACCATACACAGACCATGCACACTTCTAATATACCACACACATCACGTGCATGCAAAATCCCAAATCAGTCATAACATGTCAATGTGCACACACATTCATTGTCAAACACCACCCGAAATATGGGACTAAGGATGTTGTACTGACCTGTTGCCCTGGAGCTCCGTACAACCACCTATACAGGGGTAGAACCCCTTCCACCAGTCTCTCCAGCTCCTCACTTGTGAAGGCTGGGGCCCTATCCCCTGCAGTGTGTGCCATTCTTGCTCCAAGATTCAGGACATAGCAGCACACAAAGTGGATATCTTCCTTGCCCGAATGCCAGGAGTCAAGTGAGCTGGCCCATAGAAAATGGCGGTTAGGACCGGAGTGGTCATGACCGTCACCACCGGCGGTGATCGTCATTGGTCTCAGTTTCCCATAGACATCAATGTTAGCCAATGAGGAGTTGCATGGAGGTTCTGACTGCCTTCCGCCATGATGACTGCCGCTGGTGGAATGAGGTCACTTCCATCTGCCCGATACATTCAGGGCAGGTGGATGCCATTTTAGTATGTTACATGACTGTCCTTGGTTCACACTGCGTTATTACCTGCATATTGTCGCAAATTGATTCATTTAGGTTACACTTTGTGAATAATCACATACATAGTGAGTGTCAGGTGAGATCACCACACTTGACACCACATTTGTCAGTATTGACAATCCGTATGGTGGAACACGTGGAAGGTGTATGTTTACATGTCCTGTACACGTCTATTGTCACAGGGATTATGTGGCATTGTCTGGTTAGGAATGGAGTGTGGAGTAATGTGTATTCCTACAACATGACAGGGAACTTACATGACCAATACTTTGTGATTGTCGCATGCCACACTTGGTGCACAACACTGTGAGAGGTTGCCAGATTGTTGTTTGTCTCCCTGCCTATATACTGCCAAAATGTAACGACAAGGAATGCACCAGTTTACCGGCCACTCGTAGATCTTGAAACCATGGAAGAGCGCCACATCGTCTTGATCTATCGACTGAACCGTTTGTGCATCAGGGAACTGGTCGCCCAGTTGAAGCCATACCTCTTGCCGGCTTTGAGAAATCCCCATCCCATCCCTCCAATGGTCCAGGTGTAGTCAGTCCTGCATTTTCTGGTGAGTGGCCCTTTTCAGGTGACTGTGGGACTTGCTGCAGGGATGTCACAGCCTAAGTAAGGTGTTGCAGGATGTGCTGATTCCCTACTCAAACATGTGAACAGGTACACTAGGTTCCCACAACATACAGACTTGGACTGTGTTAAAGCACCCTTCTACAATATATCAAATGCCCCACATGTAATAAGGGTCATTGATGGGCCTCACATCATCTTGGTACCTCTGAGGGCCAATAAACAGGTCTACAGAAACCAGAAGAGTACACATTTGCTCAATGTACAAGTGGTGTGTCTTGCAGATGAGTACATAACACATGCAAATGCAAAATTCCCTGGATCAGTACTTGATTCCTACATACTGAGGAACAGCAGTGTCCCTGCATTGATGTCAGTCACAGCTACAGGGAGAAAGGGCCTGGCTCATAGGTATGTTTACTGCTCTCCATGTTAGATGTTTGTACCCCTCCCTACACAGTCTGCACTCTGCCTAGAGTTGTTACCTATAGTCATGTCCTCTTTTCCACACAGGTGACTCCAGATATCCCAACTTGCCCTGGATCCTGACACCTGTAAGACGTCCAACTACAGAAGGGGAGAACCAGTAGAATGAGGCACATCGCCGGATGAGGCGAATGACTGAGAGGTCCTTTGGTCTCTTGAAAGCTAGATTTTGTTGCCTCCTTGTGTCCGGTGGTGCCCTACAATACCGACCAAGGAACGTCTGCAAGCTCTTTGTTGAATACTGCATGCTGCATAATCTGGCCCTCAGAAGGCATATCCCACTGTTGGAGGAGGGGGACATTTATGCTGGAGCATTGTTTGGGGCCGGTGACTCTCATGCTGAGGAGAAGGCAGACGAGGACGAGGCACATGACAAAAGGACTGACCTGATTCGTCACTACTTTCAATGATGAACAGGTATGTGTGATTTGTATGTCATCTGAAAAACATGTATTGTTAAAGCCAGTCTGTACCCAGATTTTGCATGCATCAAGGCGTGTGTGGGGACTACAGCCTTCCATCTTGGTTTCCGACCCTGAAAGGTAGCTGACTTACCATGAGGGGTAGTGGAAATGCATTGCTGCTAATGACATGTGTGGAATGCTGGTGCCATTACGGAACATCCTTATGGTTGTACCAAAGATTTTGAGTCTTCAGTCGGCCAGTTTGGGTAAATATAAGGAGACTTATCAGTCTTTTTTTGCTCTACAGGCATGGCATGATGCATTGACAGCTGCTGTGTGACAACTACCTGTTCTTGACTACTCAAGGAGGTGAACAGTAGAGGATGTTACCTATGTAACATCTTTGCTGTCTTTCACATGTGTGTTAATGACAATTCAGGCCCTTACATATGTGGTATCATAGCTTCTGGGACAGTCATACTGTGTTTGTGTTCAACTGCTGATGATGTATGACTGTGGATTACATACTTTACAACATTGTGCCTAATTCCATGTAATTTTCCCTCTTCAGGTCACATCTCTATTTGCACTCTGCTTACTGAATTTAATGTTGGCATCATTGACACTGGGTGTTACTACAATATGGATGTACTTAGACGCCTTCTGGAGTATTCCACTACTTCTATCACTTTAACATTATGGTGGTGCCGACATGTGTGTATATTTGTTGCGTGTAAACAGAATTGCCACTGCAAACAATGAAGAGCCATGCACAATGACTTGTGATAATTGGTGTTTATTTAGTGTATAGCATCACAGTCCAGAGGAGTGGGTTAATGGTCTAGGTGAAGATCAGAGTGGGTGGTACAGATGTTTGTTTCACAGGTCCTGTATCCATTTACCTAGGAATGATGGGAACTTGGTACTGGACAGCCAACAGGGTGTAACAATGGCACACAATGGTGACAGTTCAGAAGAGGGATCACTTCCTAGTGGGGGGATTGGTCTTTGACTCAAGTCCTGCAGGATGTCTGGATGGCTGACTTCTTTTATGGGGCAGTCCCTCAGCTGCAGAGGTAGGGGTGCTGGTGGCCTGTGGGTCCTCCTGCTCGGCCTCCATTCCAATAGCAGGTGCTGATGTTGAGGACAGTGGTGTTGACTGACTACTGGATGGGACCTGCTGTTGGGTGGAGGATGTCTGCAGGATGTTGTTCAGTTCCTTGAACTCCCCTAATATGGAGACCATGGTAGCACTGAGTGCCTGTTACTGTTGCATGGCCCACTGGTGGTATTCCCCCTGCAGTCTTTGTGTGTCCTGCAAGGTGGTCAATATCTGGCCCATCTTGTCCTAGGATTGCTGGTAGGATCCCAGGACTCTGGAGGCGGCCTCCTGGCCAGTCGTGCCCTGTAGCTGCCTCATCCCTTGGCTCACGATTGCCCTCCCACTGGCCTTTGCACCCTGTGCCTGTGTCCCTGGTACAGTGTGCCCCCTCCCACTGACACCAGAACCATCACTGTATTCAGTTTGCACCGCTGACTCCTGCTCCTGTGGGGCACACTAATGATTGATGTGACCTTTGGATACAGGTTTTGGAAGGTGGGCTCTGCTGTGCAATGGATGCCACAGGGGAGGTTGTTTCAGTTGTGGGCAGGGTGAGGCTGGTGGTGTTAGACGGACCACTCATGCCTGATGGGCCAGGTTTGTCATCCATACCCAGACATCCAGGGGATTCATCCACTATTGGACCTGCCTCCAGTCCTGGGCTTTCTGTCACTGGCCTCCTCTGCTGTGTGGCAGTGCTTGGGAGACCTATGGAATGAGAGGCATTGTGTCTCATGATGGTATTGTAGAAGTGATACTCATGGTTGTATGCCACATTTAACTGGATTTTCAGGGCAGTTTTAGCATTGACCGTTACTAGACCACAGCTTGTGTTTCAATCAGTGGAATGTTGCAATGGTCCTATTTTGGGGATTAGTTTATATTTATCTTGCTACTGTCATTGCCATGTACTGATGTGCATTCCAAATACTTTTTGGTGAAGGGGAGTGACATGGTTTAACATGCAAGTGCAGAGATGTGAAGTGGATGTAGCAGTCTTGCAAGGGTAGGGAGGTAGGGAGTGTTGCATTGTGGTAGGTGTAGTACTTCCTGCAGTGTGGGATATTCATGCACTAGGTGGGCCTGTGAAGCAATTGTGTCAGTAGGGAGCTGCGGCATGCAAGGGTGGGTATTGGGTCCATGGTGGGTTTGTGCACGTTAGGGTGGTATGAGGGAGTGAGAGGGTGGTGGGAGTACATGCTGTGCATGGGGACATGTTGGCCAGGGTATGTAGTTGACTTATCAGTGTCCAGTCCACTAGGTATTCCTATCAAACCTTCTAGGTGTAGGATGGCAAACACCTTTTCCTCCCATGATGATAATTCTGGGGGAGGTGGTAGGGGCCCACCACCAGTCTTCATGATGGCGATTTGGTGCCTGGAAGCCATGACCCATACCTTCCCCCGTAGGTCGTTCCATCTCTTCTTAATGTCCTCACTTGTGTGTGCATGGTTCCCCACAGTGTTCACCCTGATGACTATCCTCTGCCATAAGTTGGTTTTCCGGGCAATGGATGTCTGCTGGACTTGTGCTCCAAACAGTTGCATCTCCACTCGGACGAATTCATCAATCATTACCCTCTGCTTCTCATCTGTGAATCTGTTTTTTTTGTGGTGCCATGGTGGTTGGGTTGTTGGTTGTGGGTGGGAGGTGTGTGTTGTGCAGGGATGCTGAGTGTGCTATTTGGTGATGTGATTTTGGGTAATGGGATGTGTGTGTGGTTTGTGGTGTTTGTGTGCAGTTGTGTGTTTTGTGATGCGTGTTCAGTGTGATGGTGCCTGTGATATCTAGGTGCAGTGCCTTCTTTAAGTGTTCTCTTGACTCACTCTAACAAAGTTTCTGGGTGCAAAGGGTTCAGGTATGTGTGGGGGAGTGTTTTGTAGTGCTGTGGTCAGGTGTGTGTATGCGTATCAGGTGTGGGGTAATGGAATTGTCCAATGTGGTGAAGTGTTCTGGTGGCGGTGCATTTTTTCCCGCTGGAGTTCGGACTGCCAATGGAATAGTGCTGTGTTGAGACCACGTTGCAGATTTGTGATTCGTTATTTGGTGGGTGGGATGTTCTCGCCGTGGCGGTGCTGGTGGTGCAGACACCTACTTCATGCTGTCATTTCGGCCAATTATGTCATTTTTTGGGGGAGTTGTGTTGGTGACTCGTAATGCTGCGGTCTTTAGACTGCCATCACTTGTGGCCTTTCGGCACCTGCTTATGCGGCGGTCTTTAGTAAAGACATCCAAAATAAGAATGACTACCTGAGTTGGTGTGATAGATATAAAAAGCATAGGCTGGGTGTGGCTAAAGTAATTACCAGTGGCTAAGAGTAAATCAAATATTCCAGTCATCTTTTCTGTTTTCATTAAATCATATTCGTTGATCTGTTGTGTTTCAACTAATCTTGAGACACATTGCCTTATAAAATTTAGGTTTGGCACCATCCCTCACCCATCGACCTCTGGGTGTATGGTTGAGGTTACTTTTTGGGATGTTAGAATTTAGGGGTTATAATGCCCAGACTATGAAGAGGCAAACAACATTCCAAGTCATACAATTTTTATAGTCTGATATGAGCTGTGTCTGACAGTTAAACCAGTCTCTCACCAGGCCTGAAAATGGCTGTATCTTCAAATATTTACCACAAAATTGCATGAGGCAAATATATTCTGTCAAGTATACTAAAAGTAGCTAAAATTTAAATGCAAAAATATCAAAAAACACAATGTTGTCAGTAAAAAATATTTAGTACAGACACATCAAATGCAATAATACAGAGTTCAGAGAAATAATCTTTGAAACTATATTGCACCACTATATAGTTTTAAAAATCTATACCATGTAAAAATAATGAAAACCAATTATTTGTACAAAAACCTCTTTAATAAATTATTAATATTATTCATTTATGAAAACTATTATTTTTTACGTTTTTGCCATGTAAAAATATTTAATGTTTTCCGTCAATACATTTTCTATATCATATACAATCTATGCATTCAAATTTAGTTTTTTTAAAACTGTTTGATAATTATGAAAAGATTGTGTGTATGTAAAATATTTGTTTTAATTATAATAGTTCATTTATGTTTTGTTTTATTATATATAATAATGTATTAAAATTATTTTAATATAACATTTACACTATATTCATTTTATTATATGAAAAAAATTGTAATAATGTCCACATTTCATAGTGATTTTAACAATATACCATTATTCATGATTATCTTAAACATTTATAAAATATTTATAAAATATTCAAAAATATATAAAAGTAATCTGCTGAAAGCCAGTAAACTAAATGTATCACTTACAACTATATAAACATTTTGAATTTTGGAATATTAATATTTGTTAATCTCAAATAAATTCCACAACCACTTTAGAAAAATAAATTTAAAATTTTACTTATTATATCAACAGCTCCCCATAAATGTTGAATAAACCATACATATGAAGTAGGCTGAATTTACATTTCTATCTATAATCCAACAAACACTGATGAAAATGCACGTATTTGGGTAGGTATGATTTACTATTCAATTTCAAATCCCACAAACATTAGATAAAATGAGTGCATCGGAATATTTTACATTTACCATTCAAACTCAAGTCCCACAAATATTGATGAAAGGTTATTTATTAGGGACAGAATTGCTATTCTGATATCAATGACAAACACTTTGGGAAAGTGTACTTATTGATAAAGGTCAAACTGACTATTCAAAGTCAAATGCAACACACATTGATTAAAATGCTAAATTTAGGGTGGGTGTAATTTAATATTCTAACTTCAAACCCATACACATTTGGGAAAGTGCATATATTATTTGGAATTAAATTACTATTCTAACACCAATCTTGGGCACGATGTTGTGAGAAGGTGGTTCTGACCACCTAATCTCCCTGGACTTTCCACTTTTTTATCACCTGGTTTTAGACCTTTTACTGCGGTGGAGCCTCAAAACCTGGGTCTCATCTACAGGAGGCTCATGGTAAAATGGACTGTGTCTACTGCCTCTGCCCTACTTTTAAGATAAGGCCACTGCAGTGCATCTAAGGAATGCCAGGCACTTGGCTGGCTACACATGAACATGTGTGCACATGTGTACACACGTGAGGGCTGCTTGTGAGAGGCTCCTGTTGTGCTCAGTCAAGGAACTGCGCACAGTAGCCTGGTGCAGAAGGAACAATGGGTATTGACCTGGATTAGGCCTTATAATGTGGTTGTACACAGATAGGGATAGTCAGTGTGGTTTACTGTCTTGCCTTCATTGACACTCCATTGAACACTTATAGGGAAGGCTGCCTTAGGGCCCAGCTTTGCTCTCCTTTGGTCCACAGACTCTGGAGTCGTACTGATGTACAGTGAGGCCTGCCTGACAAGAGCAATTCTGTGAAGTCCCAAAACATATTTGTACAGCATATGGGTCATCAAGGAATATCATATTTCTCTTCCTCAGTTCTGGATCGGAGCCCAGTCTATTTGTCATCCGGCTGGGCTGGGTTAAATGCTTTTCTCTCCAGTTGCAGAAACAAAGGCCTCCCCCCACAAAAGGAGCAAATGATGCAGCTTAAGTCAGCTCCTAAGAAGGAAAGGGATGGGGCAGACTGCTCTGGATCAATCAGCCATCTGTGATCCTGTGCCAGGAAGAGGGCCTGCCACAGGCCACTAAACATAGATGAGAGTCCAGACCTCTAGAGCCAAACCAGGAGGAGGGCTCTTTTGAAGATTTTCTTGGGAAGGCTGGGCAGTGATGTCAGTGAGGGGTGGAGTTGGGGCCTCCAGAGCACATCTGGCAGATGACTCCTGGTGATGTCATTTTGAGTTATCCCAGAAGACTGTGCAGGGAGGTATGGCTAGGGTAGAGAGATGATGTGGCACATCAGGATAAGCCTGAGGTGCTTTCCTGATGGACACTTGTGTCCCCACTTAAAGAGATCTCTCTCTTGGCTGTGTTTTTCTGTGTTTTTGAGGTGGACACTGGAACTGGAGTCAGTTGCCATTGACCAATGGAAGACGGAACCTCCTGACTGCCATCAGGCATAAGGATTGTGACTCTGTGTGGCTTCAGGACCAGCTTGGCACTCGCCAGAATCAGAGAAGCTGGTCCTCTTACAATCCCTGGAACCCACTTCAGGGAAAGAGAAACAAAAGAAGAAAGGCTGTCAGAAGGCCTGAAGAAAGTGCTCTAAGTGGCCAGGGCTCACCACCAGGAGCAAAACAAGGCCAATATCATCCAAATTGGCCCAAAGGAACCTGAGTTATGGCAGTACAAAGTTGGGTGACCTTTGACCTACTTTTCCCTCACTGAGAGGAAAATATCTCCTGAGAAAAATTGGACCAGTGTGGGGGCATGTGTGGGCCCCCCTCCCTGATGTTCCAGAGGCCCTGGGGTCCCCAACCCTGAGGCAGGGGTCATTTTTATGGGACCTGGGACCCCATCTCCAGGCCCTTGATCCTGAAAAGTTGCTGGTGCAGTGGGGAAAGCGCCGTCCCATTTCCCCATAATTGCAGGAAGGGATCAGACTCCATCCTTGGGCTCCAGAAGGAGACTGCTGTGGGTGCATGACATCGCACTCCCCCGTGCAGAGAAAGGAGGGGCCCACAATTCTATTACAGGGGCCTTGATGAAAAAAAGGAGGAAGGGGGCCAGCCCTCCCTGCTCTTCGTGCCTGTGGTGGAGCAGGAGGCCAGCCACGAACAGCACATCGGCGCGCTGGAGCAGGCAGACCACACAGAGGTTGCTGGCTCCAGTGGCAGCACACTTATGTACTGGCCATGAGGGAAGCCACTGAGGACAGCTGGGGGTGGGCTCCCCCAGCCTCCAACAAGGCAAGTGTCTAGTGCAGTGCCTGATTGGGACCGGGCACACTTAAGAGAAACAAGCGTGGCACAATGCCTCATATAAAAACAGAAAGCATGGCACATGGCTGTATATAAAACCCAAGAGTGTAGTACAAGACCACATATAAAAACAGAAGCACAGTGTGAGTCCGCATATCAAAACAGAGGGGAAAGGAAAGTCTGATGGGAACTCCCTGGTGCAGCAGGAGAGCCGCTGATCAAAAATGCAAGGAACGTGCAAAAAGCACCCAGCAGGACTTAGGCCCATATTTATACTTTTTGACGCAAAACTGCGCTAACGCAGTTTTGCGCCCCAAAAATTAGCGCCGGCTAACGCCATTCTGAAGCGCCATGCGGGCGCCGTATTTATTGAATGGCGTTAGCCGGCGTTAGCCGACCGGCATGCCTGGTGTGCATGAAAAAAACCACGTACACCAGGCACGTAGGGAAAAATGGCGTTTGGGCGTCCAAAAATGGGGCAAGTCAGGCTGAGGCAAAAAAATCGTCTTAACCCGATTTGCGCCATTTTTTTACGACGCCCATCCCCCATTGAAATGACTCCTGTCTTAGCAAAGACAGGAGTCATGCCCCCTTGCCCAATGGCAACGCCACAGGACTTTTGTCCCCTGGGCATGGTCATTGGGCATAGTGGCATGTAGGGGGGCACAAATCAGGCCCCCCTATGCCACAAAAAAAAATAAAAAAAAATACTTACCACAACTTACCTTAATGTCCCTGGGGTGGGTCCCTCCATGGGTCCCTCCATCCTTGGGTGTCCTCCTGGGGTGGGCAAGGGTGGCAGGGGGTGTCCCTGGGGGCAGGGGAGGGCCCCTCTGGGCTCATTCTGAGCCCACAGGTCCCTTAACGCCTGCCCTGACCCAGGCGCTAAAATCCGGCGGAAATGCGGGTTTTTTAGACCCGCCCACTCCCAGGCGTCATTTTTGCCCGGGAGTATAAATCCGACGCAATAGCATCGGAGTCATTTTTTAAGACGGGAACGCCTACCTTGCATATCATTAACGCAAGGAAGGTGTTCACGCAAAAAAATTACTCTAATTCCATGAACTTTGGCGCTAGACGCGTCTAACGCCAAAGTATAAATATGGAGTTAGTTTTGCGTCGAATTTGCGTCGAAAAAAACGACGCAAATTCGGCGCAAACGGAGTATAAATATGCCCCTTAGTGATTTTTGACCTGTTTTTGCCTATTTCTTCGTTTGCGCCCTCAGTAGGAGAGGGTCACAACCAATGATTTCAGGAGGATGCAGCATTTCCTCCTGAAAAGGTTCCCAGAGTGTCCACCCTTTGTTGGGTGGTGCTAAAAAGATAACCCCTCAAGGGTTTTCCATTAAGTTTCAAGTATTCCCCAGGGTGGAGCATGTGGCCTACAGCTGGAAGTGTTGCACTTTCTAGGGGAAAGGACTATTGCTGTAGTATCTGTGACCTGAAAGTGTTTAACTTACATTTTTATGTTGTGCAGACACTGTCTGGGGGTGGGAGGTGATAATTACACATTTGTGGTTATGAATATGTTTTAATTGCGCTTCCCATGCTAGATGGTATTATAAGCGCAGAAATAATTTTAACTTTCAGATGCAGTTCCTGTTTAGGTGTGTTATTGAAATAATGAGACTTGACAGTCACTTGTAATCAGAGTATTTATGCTTTATCGCCAGTACTAAGTGCCTTCATTCAAGGTGATATTCAATTAGTGCTTTTTAATACAAGTTAATGTTTTGCCATGTGATTTGTAGACCTAGACTTCCCTTTGGGAGGGGGAAGAATGATTATGCAATGTCATCAAGAAGTATTTCCATCCGCTTATGTATATTTGTAAATTGTTGCAAAGTATTGAGTATTATGTGTGTAATAAATGTACTTTTTCCTTTTTCCACAGAAAAAGCACAGACTGGACAATAATCTATTGAGTGTTAATACTGAAACTCTGTGAGTGAGGATTACCAGCCCAAACCACCTCTCTTAAGTAGGCTTTGAACAGCTCCACTTCGCTACCCTACAAGAGTCAAGTTCTACAATGGGGTGTTTGGTTCCCAGTGGAGGCAAAATGTTGACCCAGTACTATTGCAGGCCACACAACTAATGACCCATTTTCTTACAAATGTACATTTCAGGAAGGTCAGAAATCCTAATGTAACTTCAATTCCCAAAACTTTTACTAGTGTGCATATAATGGTTTTAGATTGAATATTCAACTTCTGAACATGGTAAACAGTGCACTTATTAGGAAACTACTATGAAATATTGTAAAAGATTATAATTCCTACCCTAAATGTGTGTGTTAAATTGTATACATAAATATCTCTAACATATTATTATTGTTTAAAATTATTATCATTGATAATTTCAATATTTTATTGGCGTTCACATATTGTAATTGTAATTACATTCATATATTTGTATTTATATGAATCCAGATCAAATTAAATTTAGACAACAAATTACAAACATACACACAAATACAAAAAAAAAGAAAATTCTGAACCTTATAGATCAGTGTTTCCCACACTGTGGGTTGCGACCGAATGGTGGGTCACTAGCTGATTTTTGCTGGGTAGTGGAAGGCCAAGCAATAATAAAGATGTCATTAAATACTGTATTCTGCTTGTCACACTCTCTGTGCTTCAAAGACAGAGGTCAAATGTTAGGCTATATCTTCTGCTTCCTCTTTTTCTAACATGGGGACTGGTGTTAACAAACTTCTCTCACTTTCCAGTCAGAAAAGGAAAAGTAAACTGAATTATGTGACAATCTTGCTGAGGTGCATGAAGAGGACAAGAATGTAAATTTTTTGTAACTCAAACAAAATGTAAATACTTGGAGGTGAATTCTACACCTTCAATACTTAGGAAAGCAAAAATGAAGCACATTTTTTGTCATTCAGAAATGTGATGGAAGCAAAGACTTTATTAGGATCAGAACAAATAAATATTCTTAGAAACTCGATTTCCACACATTATCATTTGTGTGCAAAATAGATGTATCGGAAAAACTGTATGCCTGTGCAAATTTAGTGACCATTTCAATGTGAAATGTAATGTCTTTCAATGCCAATGTGGTTCTAAATGATGCTTTAGGTACATTTCAGAAATTGCCCGCCTAATGTCCATTAAATCTAGGTAGGCTGAGAAAATTTGTCATACTAAAAAGTGGAACATGGTTCTAAAAACGTTCAAAGCATTGGAATAAGTATTTGTTACTTAAATAATTTTTCTATTAAACTTATTTATTCACTTTAATACTGAATCTGAATGAGTATTTTCCAATAATGTTTTTTTTAAATGCTGCAATATTATTTCATAAGCACAAAAATACTTTAGACTCTCAATGGGTGTAACTGTCTTTTAAAAAATATATAAAAAGCGCTCAAGTACATATTTAAATAATATTCACGCAATGCAAAATAACAAGCCACGTTACTATGCTGAGTGAAAGGGAGAGGGCAGGTATGCTCAGAATTAACATGATTCCTGCTCTATGCCTGGGCTGGCAAACACACTGCTGGCTAGCGCCACTACAGACACCCTTACAAAATGGTGCAAGGGTGCTTGCGTTGTAGGCAAGATAATTTGTTGTGCCAGAAGAGGATCCTTCCAGCGGAACAACAGTCCTCAGAGGCATGCTCCTCTTTCTATGTGTGCTGCACAATGCAGCACACTTAGAAACAGGAAACAACAAAGAGAAATAAAGATTTCTGTATTTCCATTCCAGTACTGGTAACTCTGGGAATGTGTCAGAATGCATGGGTGGATGTGGGGAAACACCCATGCTCCACCCATGGCATTCCTCCCTGCCACAGAGTAATGCTAACAACAAAAACATAATCACTTTAGAATGCATATAAAAAATTATTGACATTTCCCACATTTCTTTGCAAAATATTTCCAACCAACTACCCCGAAACACCCATCAGCACCACCAAAATTGACATACCAAAAATATAAAATTATCTAAATAACTTATTGAAAACATTATGTATATGTACAATTATCACAAAAATGCATAAAAAATATAATATATGAATTAATATTGATATTATGGATAACAATAAAAGAGAGACACCTATTACTTTCATATTATGTTCCACCATTTTGCTAGTCACAATATTTTGACAATGCTATTATGGTCAAATAGTATGTAGGAGTCAGTATTTAGGTGCTGTGTTACTAAAAACTAATATATATGTCTTAAATGTGTTCTTATATTTATCTCAGTGTCTACTTTGTGATACATAAAGTTTTGAAATAGATGCAAGTATATAGAGAGTGCTCTTTCTACTGTTCATTTTAAAAGCGTATCACTTTAGACCGCTTAACACAACTAAGATATTTCTTTAAAAGAAGGCAGGCCAGTTTCTCCAAAGCCAGACTGCCATTTTACAGGGCCTCAATTTAATATCTTATTTTAAAGTGTATTTAAAAGGATATAAATTATAATTTGGGGAAATTGAATTCATGTTTTTGTGGCAGTCCTCCATTTGTAGACCCCTGAAGTAGATTCACTTCATCAACCTTTCAATTAGGAACAGCTTTTTATAATACGTTCAGGTGAATAACACTTTAACCCCTTCGTTGCTGGGCCTTTTCCTCTTCAGTGCTGAGCCCTTTTTTGACTATTTGGGGTAGTTTGCACTCAGGTCCTCATAACGTTTTTTCCACATAATCTATCCACACCAAATTTGTTCCTTTTTTTCCAATATTCTGGGAATTGTAAAGGTACCCGGAGTTTGTGGGTTCTCCTAGAGAAAGCCAAGAAATTAGCCACAATACAGCTAAAATTTGGGTTTTTGGGAAAAATTTGAAAAAAGTGCTGCTGAAGAAAACATCTCTTTTTATCCCTGCAAATGGCATCAACAACGGGTTTGTGTTGCTAAAATCAGCATATTCCAAACTTTCAGGAACAGTCAGACTTAATCAGAAATCCAAAATTTTCAACACAGTTTTAGCATTTTACTGGGACATACCCCATTTTTACTATTTATTGTGTTTTTAGCCACCTTCCAGTTAGTGACAGGAATGGGTGTGAAACCAATGATAAATCTTAAACAGATAAACATTTCTGAAAAGTAGATACAATTCTGAATTCAGCAAGTAGTCATTTGTGTATCCCTTTCAATATTTTCCTACAGAAAGAGCAACAGTTGAAATTGGAAAATATTGAAATTGAGTTGAAAAAAACCCAGCCTTTTCTGTCTATGTTTTGTTCCGTAACTTTTTCCAGCTATGGTAGATTTTCAAAAGCAATATACCGTCACGTTTGATGGTCACTTCTGGATGTGGGGATATGCAGGTTTTGTAGGTTCATCAAGAGCCCAGGGTACGCAGAGCAATGGGTTTTCTTTGTATACCGAGTATATAGCAATTCATTTGGTAAAATATGAAACACATTTTCCTCACATTTTGGTGCTGCGAAGTTCTGGGATCTGAGGGGAGCCACAAACTTCCTTGTCCTTCCGTACAGCATTACCCCAAGTATCCTGATATAAATGGTACCTAACTTGTGTGGGTAGGCCTAGTGTCCACAACAGTAAAAGCCCCAAAACAAAATGTGGACACATCACATTTTATCTATGAAAACGGATGTGTTTTTTGCAAAGTGCCTAGCTGTGGATTCTGCTCTCTAGCTCTGCTTGAACCTAGGGAAACCTACCAATCCTGTATATTTTTGAAAATTAGACACATGGGGGAATCCAGAATGGGGTGACTTCTGGGGCTGTCACTGGTTTCTGTCTCCTAGAATCCTCTGCAAACCTGAATATGTGGCTAAAAAAAACATTTTTTTGTAACATTTTGGTGCTGCAAAGTTCTGGGATCTGAGGGGAGTCACAAACTTTCTTCCACCCAGAATTTCCCAAAGTCTCCCAATAAAAATGGTACCTCACTTGTGTGGGTAGGCCTAGTGCTCACAACAGGAAATGCCCAATATTTTCTTTACCCAGAATACCCTGCAAAGGTGAAACACTAAATACTACAGGAATATGCATGGATCCACAAACATCTTACCACCTAGCATTCCCCAATTTGTCTCGATAAAAATTCTACCCCACTGGTGTGCCTGGGCCTAGTGCCTGTGACAGAAATCACACAAGGGTCAATAGTAGTCCTTTCATGAGGGCTACTGTTGACCCAGGACTAATCCCTTCCTGACGCAGGCACTAAGCACAGGCACACAAGTGGGGTTATGTTTTATCAGGGCAAGTGGGGAAACACTGGGTGGTAGGCATTTTGTGGATCCCTGCACATTCCTGTAGTTTACGTGATGAAAAAACAAGGAAAAATTGTGTTTTTAATCAATGTTTCACATTTGCCTGGTATTCTGGGTGAGAAAACTTTGTTGAATCCAAACACACCACACTTTCATGGACTGCCCCTGGTGTCTAATTTTCATAAATGACTGTGTTTGGTAGGATTCCCTATATGGCTGCCGAGCCCAGGACCAAATACACAATTGACTGTCTTATAAAACAAGGCTGTTTGTGGTAAGTAATTTTGATGTCTCCTCAATTCGTTTTGGGCACTTCCCTGTCACAGTCACTTGCCCACCCGCAAAAGTGATACAGGGCCTGATTACAACTTTGGAGGAGGTGTTAATCTGTCCCAAAAGTGACGGTAAAGTGACGGATATACCACCAGCCATGTTACGAGTCCATTATATCCTATGGAACTCGTAATACGGCTGGTGGTATAGCCGTCACTTTACTGTCACTTTTGGGACGGATTAACACCTCCTTTATAGTTGTAATCAGGCCCACAATGTTTTTCTCTGGAGACTTAGTGAAATGCTGGGTGGTCGAAAGTTTATGGCTGTCTGCTGATTCCAGGAATTCCCCTCACTGAAATGCGAGGCAAATATGTTTTTTAAGCAAAGTTTGTGATTTCAAGGGGATTCTGGGCAAAGGGAAACTGGTGAGAATCACGCAAGTCCAGCATGCTTGGACTCTCCTGGCACTAGTATTTTAAAGTTAATCCACCACTCACACTGGTTGGTTGTAACAGCTCCAGAAATGATGGTTTCAATACATCAATACTTGGCAAAGAATCTGAATATTGAAACCAAGCCTTCTGAAGGTGAGCCACAAAGCCACTTCAAGGCACCAACTGCTTTGTGGTCCACCTACATGTCATTAATGCACAAGAATCAACACTTTCATACCGCTGGCCACTGGCACAATCCAAGCAATCACTGTACTCACATCAACTTACTGCTGCCAGACAAGGGTCCATCATAGTCATGCGCCACAGGACAGAAAAAATTATACTACATTTTACCAGCTGTCAAGTAACTGCCTCCTTCTTTGTGAACATTACCGAAGGCATGCGTAAGGAACCTTTACTAATAACTCCCATGACAGCCACCTGAGGCTCAGGAAGACATATTTTTTATGCGCTTTTAGCGCACTTACTGTGCCATATCCAACTCCTTTCAGTTTGACGATGCAAGTTGGGGGTGTCTGAGTTTACTTTGGGAGGCCTAGTCCTCGAACTGAGTGAGAACTCTACCATTGAAACTAAGGCAGACATGATGGTGAATACATGCTAAGGTCTCTAAAGTGAAAAGTCAAACAAATATCCTGTGGGACTCAATCACCAACACTTCTACTTTTGCTTTGAAAGTGAAGCTACAAATTGAGTTTGCACACTTTCAAACAAGTAGAAATGTTAGTGAAGATGTCCGACAGGACATTTGTTTGCCTTACTACACTTTTTCTGTTCTTGTTGGCAATCATGGTGGTCCTTGTGTAAAATACATAAGTTCCCTAACAAGCACTTCAAAATTCATTCATGCCTTTAAAGTTTTGCCACATAGGGTACTCTGTGACAATGTGGCATATGTTCTGTCTACTAGTATGTGCAGTGTGGGGACTATAATGCATGTTAATCTAACAGAACACCTACCACGTTTTGACAGTGGATATAGGTGTCGAGCAGGCCATAAGGAAGTCCATGATTTCCTAAAGCAGATGAAGTAAAATGCTGTGGCTGCTTGCCTAACGAAGAAGTGGCCCATGAGCGTTTGGTATCCATGCACAGCCACTGAAAGGTTTACCCAATGGCAGCTTTACCTCAGTCGATTTCCCAGAGCTTTGCTTTTGTATGATACATCATAAAGCAAGTAGGGACACAGAGGCCTGGCTGAGATGAGCACTGGGGACAGTAATAACAACTCTCCTGCCGCTTTCCATGCTTTGAGCACACTTTACAGCTCTTTACAGCAATGACATGGATGATCCTTTTTGGGTGTTTTAGGAATGTGATCAGCAAAGTGTTGCTCCTGCAGCCTTGCCACATCCTCAAGAACATATGAGATAGAGGCTGTTGCTTCAGTAACAGAAGTGAGGCTTTCAATTGCAGACAAATGTAATTCAAGGAAAGTCATGAGTCTTTATGTGGTTGTCTGACTATAAACAACATACGCATTGTATGCTGCTATCTGGATGAGGTGGTTAAACAGTTTCTTGCACCAAGTGAGAGTGTAATGACACACATTGTATGGTTGAAGAACCTGTTCTTGACTACTGCGCCCATGTACCTTTTGTAATCAAGTATACAGGTGGGCTTGTGCACTTCAGCCCTCTATCCCAAACCATGATGCGGGAAGTGCTCTCATCATGAAGGTTAGTGAGCATGTATACATCATGCCTATCTGAGAACTTGACTGCAAGCTGTTCATTGGAATGCAACACAGTACTCTGGGATTTCTGGAGCTTCTTGCAAACAATCTCCTGCGGGAATCCTCTGCAGTTACAATGAACTGTACTGCAGTCCGCAGTGCCAGCTTTGCAGATCTCACCGAACAGCTGTATTCCTGTATAGAAATTATCCACATAAAGGTTATAACCTTTGTAAAGGAGCGTCTGGGCAAGTTTCCATACAGTCTTACCTGTGACCTCTAATGTGGAAGGGCAACCTACAGGATTTATGGTGGAGTCCTTCCCTGTATACACTCTCAAGCTGTATAAATAGCCAGAAGAGCTCTCACACAGCATGTACAGCTTGAAGCCACATCTAGGTCTTTTACTCGCAATGTACTGTCTGAACAGTCATCGCCTTTTGTACTGGATAAAGGACTCATCAATTCTTATATTCTTTCCAGGAGTATAGATCTCTGGAAATCTGGCAGACAAATGTTCTTTGACAGGCCGAATGAATGTTTAATAACCTGTCATGGTCTGGATGGTCCCAGGGCAATGCAAAGGAATTGTCATTTAATTGCAGCTTGCCCTGCAATAGCAAAAAATTATCGCTGCTCATTTAGAGTGCAAAGATGTGGGTTACCCAAACCATGCTGGTCATCCAGTAGGACTGCAAGGTGGGTTTCTTCACTAATTCCATTTTGAGCGTAAGGCCCAAAAATATCTTCGACTTTGTCAGCAAAGTGGGAGTATACTGGCATGCTCTAGAACGGAGCCCTAGAGTGCCTACATGTTCCCTCAGAAATTGTTCTGCACACAAATTTGTTTGCTGCACAATTTGCTGAAGGACGTCAACATCTAAAAAGAGATGGACGTAGTCGAAGGGCAAAAAGATGACAGCATCAACTCTACATCCTGCATCACCAGTAAAAGGTGGAAATTGGGGCTGAACTAAATCAGGGGGCTGCCAAGAGAGCACACTCTCTGTGCTTGCAGCCGCAAGTACCTGCTCTCTGGGTTGGGCTAACCTGCTGTTGTCTGGCTGCACAGACTGTGCCTTGCTAAGGGACAGCATGACTGCCCTCATCAACTGTCCTCATTGACTCCCTCAGAATCACTGAAAGAGATGTCGTTGGATGGGACTCGGCCGACTAAAAATTCACTACCAGATTCTTCCCCATTGTACTCTCCCCCCTCAGATGCTGTCTCAGTATCTGCTGTCTCAGCCTCTGATCCTGCCTCAGAGCTGTCCACCATAACCCAAGTAACAGCTTCAGCAGCAGTCATCCAACGAGACTCCATCTCTGCTACTTTTTACCTGTCCCTCTAAGGCACTATCCTACGTAGAATGCAGATAGGGTCACAAAATTGCTCATGGGTGTGTGTGATGTGTGCAACAGTAAATGTCAAGTCACCTTACCTTCCCTTCTGATCTGACTCAGCAGATTATCTGAAGACACTGGACAACAAAAAAAAAGACGCACTATTACTTCACCTTACCACATTCCCATCATCACAGCCTTTAGCTCTGGTGGCAACCAGTGCAACAATTATTTTTGGTGCTCCCATGACCTCTTCCCCGAATCTCCTCACTACCAACCAGCAAAAGTGCCCCTCATCTCTCTATAGCCCCCCACGCACATACATTTTATTTGTTTTAAAGCACAGGTAACGCTTGGTTTTACAAATCCACTCAGCTAAATACATATCTATCCTTGCAGCAGGCATATAAACCATCTGCGCTACTTTATGGCGTCAAAACTGCTACTAGACAAAAGTCAGATCTCTTTCTATATAGATATAATCAATTTCTAGGAAAAAAAATAATAATATATATATATATATATATATATATATATATATCTTTTTTTTTTCACTGAAAAAAACAAAGGTTACAGCAACGTTATAGTTCTGCATTTACTTGTACAAAACCATAGAAATTCAGCAGGTATAGCTAGAGTTCTTTCAAGTAACTAAAACTTGCATCCTAAGGTAACTAGGTAACTATAACTCTTGCTCTCGCCAGGCACACTTGTCTCATCAATAAGTTTATCTCAAATGTTGCGGTGAGAGTGTGAAAGATGGCATAGAATGTGTCATCAATGATATAATATGTGGAGTAATTAGCTGTGCATGGTGAAGGCGCGTGTTATAGTTACCTTAGGGCATGAGTTTTAGTTACTTGAAGGGACTCTAACTATAACTTTAACTATAACTGTTGAATTTCTATGATTTTGTATGAGTGCACTCACAACCTAACTATAAAGTCCCTGCAACCTTTGCTTTTTTCAGTGAATTTTTATGGGTTTTTTTAACGTACAGTAATTGTAATTCCCCCCCAGGGGGAAACCGTTCTTTTTTTCCCCATTATATATTGCCCCCCTAGGGGATCGGTCCGTGGCAGGAGGGCCGACCTCAGCATTTTCAATATAATTTAATTTGAATATCCCCTAGGGCATGTGATTTCCCTCCCCCCCGGGGGAACCATTCTATTTTTATTATATGTTGCCCCCCCAGGTGATTGACCCATGTAAGGCGGGCCAACCCCACCTTTTTGAAATTTTTTGAAAATTAAATAAAATCCAATTTCATTCCTGGGGGGCACCATAACCAGGGAATGAAGCCCAATCTTATTTTATTTTTTAATATGGCCCCACTATGGGTTCATGCCCACATATACGGAGCCTGAACCCCCCAAACAAGATCCCTAGTGCCTAGGGCCATTTTGCTGCAATCCATGGCTAGGGAATGGTGCCAGGAAGGCATTGATGAAAAGCGGAGATGCTCCCCTTTCCATTGATGCCTCTCTGGCATCTAGGGAGGCTGTTTTGGCATTTGTCCCCACCGGAGAAGGGAGACAACACTCACCTCGTCCACTCAGTTGCTCCGGTAGGGAAACTGTGTCGTCAGCAAGTTCTTCCACATCTCCTGGGGAAAAAAAAAAATCCCTCCCTGGCGTCGGCCACTGATTGCGGACTGTACCAGGGTCGGTGTGCATGTCATCCATTGGCCGACAGACTCACCAATGGGGTTAAGGGACTAGGCAGGTATTATGAAATTGATTGTTTCTCTATGATTGTATTACTTCTTCGAGACAGAGGCAGTTGATAGAGAATCTGTTCTGATCTCAATTTGTTTATTAGGGTCTGGACCACATATTGGTAGTCATCATTTTAAATTTCAATTAAACTGATGCTGGATTACAGGAAAATACTGTAGAATGGTGAAATTGAAAATTCCAGATGCAAACATGTTGACACAAAAGATAAAATGAAAAAATGTGTCTTTAGTCACAATATTCATATTAAAAATATTTAAATTTCTCCAGGCTATAGGTACAGGAGAAAGGCTTTAGTTCCTTTTCATCTATGGGAGAGAACGAGAAGGGAATTTTACTGCCAGGTAACTCGAAGAACATGTTTTACACAAGCTAGTCTAGTTGAAGTACATTATACTTATGAGGTTAGATGTAGGCCTGTATGTAGTCGCTGTGGTGAAATGTGTTATAGACAGGGGCAATCTTGCAGCTTTTGTGAAACAAGAAACTGTAACTTCCATGAGAGCAGTAAGGTATGATCAAGGTAGGACAAAAGACCAATTGCTATTCCCATTACCAACACTGTGCATGAGCCTGGAACAAGCAAAACCTCCCAAAGAAAGATTAAAAATAGAAGAGACAGCACTCGAAGGAGGGTTTTTAAATCCTCTGCTTTGCCATGAAAAGTCCTACACAATTTCACCTAATGTAATTGCTCTTCCCCAACCACCAAACCATGCATCCGAAATTAGATTCCCAAATGTGTTTATGGCTTTTCCCATCAAAATACAATCAATTCAAAGGAATGGCATTACATTTCCAAGACTCCATCCAGAGGAACTCTGTCCCTGGCCATTTACAAAATGTTCAACAGTTGCCTAAAAACTCACATCTCCCTTTTCGCTTTTGAGCAGAAATCAGGCCAGTCAATCCAATAAATATACTCTCCGATGTCTCTACCACCATCAGGAATATGACTCCCCCTGCTAGTTCTCCAATCCACGTCAGGGACCCTGTACACTTCTGACGCCACCTAAAGTGCCTGAGCCCAGTGGTGTATGTTGCCCCTCCTTAGAAACCGGGGGGGCATATTTACATGTCCTAGCACCACTGGAGCATCACTTTTAGCGACGCTCTGGTGGAGCTGTGCACTGCACCATATTTACAGTTTTCTGTGGCATAGGGGTGTTCAATGGGTGCTGCTGTGGGTGTTCTAGCGCAACACTCAATGCTTTTGATGCTGCCACAGATTAACAAGGAATCATACATTCGAGGCAGTGCTTAAACTAACGCCACCCCAGCTAAAATAATCCCTGTTCGCCCCCTTGGTAGCTTGGCACGAGCAGTCTGGGTTATCTCCGAGGCAATGTGTAAAGTATTTTTACACACACACACAATAACACACGAAAACACTACAAAAGGACTGCACACCAGTTTAGAAAAATAGCCAATGTTTATCTGAGTAAAGGAAGACCAAAACAACAAAACTCCAACATACACAAACAAAGATATCACTTTTTAAAAACGAGTAAGGCACTCATTACAACCCTGGCGGTAAATCCCGCTTACCACCGTGCTGACGGCTGCCAAGATACCGTGGCCGCGGCATAAATCCGCTACAGGTATTACGACCCACATCTCGTAATCCGCCACAATACAGACACCCACACAAGTCCGCCACACCAAAGGTCAGTGATAAACTGGTGATAGCAAAACCTACACTGTCACGCCAACAGTATCACAACCCACGAATCAACTTAGAGGTCTTTCAACCGTGGTAATCTACAGGCAGTACACACCGCCGTGCTCAAAATACACACACATTTACAAAACACAACCACATTGGACAATTCTAAATACACACACTTGATACACATACACACACACCACACCCACACACTCACACCACTATAAAACACACACCCACATTACCCATAACCTCTTACAATTACATTTTGGGAAGAAGCAGAGAGAGAGAGAGAATAGCAAACACAACACCAGCATCCAAAGGCACACAACACCATCACTCATACAACATCCACACATCTCAAAGAACACACCCCAACACAACACATCACACAGCACAACAACGATCACCTCACACATCACCCACACCACATTATGGCACCTCAAAGACCCCCACAACTAACAACATGAGAGGAGCAAGTCTTGGCGATCATGCATCTTGAGGGCCTTGCAGGAGTAGCAGGAGGACTGGACTGTATCCCCCCACCCTACCCGCATGGTATCAAAAACTCCTACCCCTACCCTCATACCCATCACCCCAACACCTCACAGAAACCCCACTATCACAACCCACCCATCCCAAAACTAAGCCCTGCATGTAACACCAGTGGATGGACACCCATTACAGACCTGCATGGACATCCATCACCAAAGCATGTCCAGTAGAGAGACTCACCCAGGCCACAAAATCACCACTCACACAAGGGCCAAGGCAATAATGCAAGCACAGGAGTAGAAGGAAATTCACCCATTGCACAAGATGGCACACACAGATGCAATAACTATGGATTTACACCCCAACAGGACCCCTAACTAACGTCACCGAACAGGAGGTGCCAGCCATGTCCAGTCCCCCCACAGAAGAGGCCCACAGTGACGACAGCAGCTCGGCATGCCTGGATCAAGATGACCAGCCTGGCCCATCAGGGACCTCTGGACAGTCAGTTCCCCTTCCACAGACCCAAACCACCACTGAACCTCCCCCCTCAGGAAACATCACCACAGCACACACCCTTCGGACCCATGCCACTGTCACGAGGACACATCAATCAGCAGTGTGTCCACCATTACAGGGACTCCAGGCAAACCCACTAACACAAGACAATCAGGGACCTGGGTCAATGGCAATGGGCACACGGTTTAGGGGAGAGAGGGAGGACTGCTGTGCGACAGGGGGAGGACAGGCCCAGGGAACCCACTCTCCACAAGGCACTCTCCAACATCATGGGAACATACCACCATTCCCAGGAGACCATGGGCACGGTACTGGCCAAGTTTCAGGAGACCCAGCAGCTGCAGAAGGAACAGTACCTTGGGATCAGGGAGGACTTGAAGTCCATTAACACCACCCTGGTAACCATCGCAGCGGTGCTGGCAGACTTGGCCAACACCATGAGGGAGACAGTGGCACACCAACGGGTCCCTGACACTAGCCTGAATGATGAACAGCCCTCCACGTCCACTGGGGCTAGTGGACAGGAGGTCCCCCACAGGACCAACAGGCCACCAGCACCCCACCTCCTGCAGAAGGAGAACCACCCCTCAAACGGTCCCTGCGATCCAGGCACAAGACAGAGAACATTGCCAAGACCCCTGCCAGGAAATAAGACTCTCCTGATTTTCACCCTTCTGTCCCACTATGTCACCCTGACCACCTTGAACTGCCATTTCTCCACTTCCTATGACCCCTTGGACAATGCACCTGTGATACAAAGAGACTGGACTCTACCATGGACATTCCTCCACCATCACCCCAGCCCATTGCACATACCCCTCCACTGATTAGCACTTAAATAAACACCCTTGAATTACAAAACAATCTGGAGTCAGTCTGAACTTTCACAAGTGTGTTATTACAACCTCTCTGACAAATATCAATGTCAATGTTCATTTTCACACAACAAAGTATGACAGTTGTTGGGAACCAGTAAACATAGTAGAAGGCAGAATGTGGTACCCAGATCTGTGAAAAGGAAAGGCAAAGTGAACTGTCAGGGTCCATACACAGAAGTAAAAAGGAAGAATCATGCAATGTCCTACAGTAGTCTGATATGAGAGGAGCAGTGCCAGTCTCTTACCTGTGTCTCACTGTAAGTATTGCATGATGATGTTGTTTCGTTTGTCAATATCTTCTTCTTCTGCCTCCTCTTCTTCACTGTCCACAGGCTCCACAGCTGCCACAAGACCAACATCAGGCCCATCCTCCTGCAGAAAGGGCACCTGGTGTCGCAAAGCCAGGTTGTGCAACATACAGCATGTCACGATGATCTGCCACACCTACTTCGGTGAGTAGTATAGGGAGCCACCTGTCAGATGAAGGCACCAGAACCTGACCATCAGGAGGCCAGAAGTACGCTCTATAATCCTCCTAGTTCGTCCAGGTGCCTCATTGTAGCGCTCCTCTGCCCTTGTTCTGGGATTCCTCACTGGGGTCAGTAGCCATGACAGGTTGGGGTAACCAGAACCACCTGTAAATATCGAGGGGTATCTGTCAGACACACACCAACACTTAGGGACTCTCCCATACCCAGACACCGATTCAAAGTGTGTGGGGGCCTTGGACTTACCTATTAGCCGCACAAGCTGCCTCTGGAGTTGGCCCATCACATAAGGGATGCTGATATTCCTCAAAATGTAAGTGTCATGCACTGAGCCAGGATACTTGGCATTCACATGGGAGATGTACTGGTCTGCCAAACACACCATCTGCACATTCATGGAATGGTAGCTTTTGCGGTTTCTGTACACCTCTTCATCCCTGCGGGTTAGGACAAATGCCACATGAGTACCGTCAATGGCACCAATGATGTTGAGGATACTTCCCAGGCCATAGAAGTCACCTTTCACTGTGGGCAAATCCTCCACCTGGGGGAAAACAATGTAGCTGCACATGTGTTTCATTAGGGCAGACAACACTCTGGACAAAATGTTAGAGAACATTGGTTGTGACATCCCTGATGCCATGGCCACTGTTGTTTGAAAGGAACCACTGGCCAGGAAATGGAGCACTGACAGGACCTGCACTGGGGGGGGGTGTATTCCTGTGGGATAGTGGATAGCTGACATCAGGTCTGGCTCCAACTGGGCACACAGTTCATGGATTGTGGCACGATCAAGTCTGTAGGTGATAATGATGTGCCTGTCTTCCATTGTCGACAGGTCCACCAGGGGTCTGTACACCGGAGGATGATGCCATCTCATCATCTGCCCCAGCAGATGTGCCTTATAGAGGAGAATGGTGAGCAGAGGGTCATATACCACATATGTTGCACAAGGGTGTTTTGCACTATTGTTATTTAATCGGTGTTTGGCGCTGTCTGTCCGTATTCCTGCCCAAAAGTGCTGTGACGCAGTTAGGTGCCCTGCCATGTGGTCCCCTGAAATGGCAGCTGCCTGACCTGTAAGGAGGGAGAAGGGGTAATAAGGTAACTGCGCTGGCGTTGTGCAGCATTACGGTAGGCGGACGAAGACTGCAGTGCAATTCAGCATTGGTTATCATTGGGCCCTATGGGTTCCAGGAGCCAATGACGATGTACACCGGTGGTGATGGTACGCACCGCCACAGACGTGACCACCATTTTCTATCTCTTCACTCAATTGATACCTGACCTTCAACAGGAGAGTATCTACACTGCAAGTGCTGCTGTGACCTGAGTCTGGAAGCGACAATGGCTACAGTGTCTGGGGAAAGGACCCCTGTCTTCACCGCGGAGGAGTTGGACAACCTGGTGGATGGGGTTTTCCCCCAGTACACACTACTCTACGGTCCTCCAGACAAACAGGTGAGTACACTGTGTGCATAGTGGATGTGACATTAATGTATGGAGTGGCATGGATGGAAGATACATGGGGGGGCTGTGGCCTGCATGTGAGGATGGTCAGTGTATGTGTTTCAGGGTATGGTTGGGGCCACTAAGTAAGAATAACCAGACAGTGGAGTAAAATCCATTCTTAATGTACCTTTCCTCCAGGTCAGCACCCACCAGAAGAAGGGTATTTGGTGTGCCATCGCAAAGGAAGTGCGGACCCTGGGGGTCTATCATAGATGGAGCACCCACTGCTGCAAGAGATGGGAGGACCTGCGCCGCTTGAGCTAGAAGACGTCCATGACACCATGACCCCCTGATGTACCGGATCCTGGCGGTGGCATATCCGGAGTTGGATGGACGCTTGAGGGCATCACAGCAGCCACAAGGGGGTGAGTACAGTATCATTCAGCTGACTCTGGCCGCTTTACGAGGTGTCTGGGTGGGGGAAGTGGGCTTTGGGTTCCCCTAGGCCAGGGCAAAGTTGGTAGGGTAGGTCCCTTGTTAGGCAGGCTCTGTGGCACTCCAAACCTAATAGTGGTAGTGGCCATCTACACCTAGTCAGGCTCCTGTGGGTTCCAGGTGTGCAGCAAATGAGCTTAGGCATAGTTCCCCATGGCCAGGTGATTTTCCTGAAAACTGTTAGTGCATGGCCTAGTGCATAGGGTTGCTCCCTGTGTGTTGTGTCTGCCATCGGTGGTGTTGTTGCTTGCATTGACCATGAGTCTCCTCTGTCTTTCCCCTCTTTTTGGTTTGTCACCCTGTTCTTGTGTGCATTAGCATAATCTGGCAGAGGAGCAGTGGCACCGGAGCAGGAGGGAGCTGCAGCCCACATAGCCAAGGAGGGTGAATGTATGGAGTCTGATGGCACCAGTGGGACAGAGGCCGAGGAGAGCTCCATGACAGGGACAGGAGGGGACACTAGAGACAGCGACTCCTACTCTGATGGGAGCTCCTTTGCGGTGGTGGACACCTCTGTGCCCACCGCAACAACAGGTACAGCCGCTACCCCCCTACCAGCACTGCCCTCCCAGCAGCCCCTCAGCGTGTTTCCCGTGCCCGCTCACCCAGGAGGGTGGGCATCTTCTTCGCCCCAGGCACCCAGCCCCTGCCCCAGTCAGCCCTGCTGCCCTCAGTGAGGAGGCTATTGACCTCCTGCGACCCCTCAATGTTTGGCAGTCAACCATTTTGAATGCCATCCAGGGTGTCAAGAGGCATTTTGCAACAAACAAATGCATACCTGGAGGGCATTCATTCTGGTGTGGCGGCCCAACAGAGAGCATTTCAGGCTCTGGCCTCAGCACTGATGGCAGCCATTGTCCCTGTGTCCAGCCTCCCCCCTCCAACCTCTACTACCAAGACCCAATCCCCTCTACCTCAGCATATCCCAAGCACACCATCAGACCAGCATGCACACACATCAACACACAAAAGTGGCTCAGGCAAACATAAGCACCACACATTACAAAGGCACTCACACAAGCACCATACCCATGCAGACACACCAACATCCACTGCCTCCACTGTGTCCCCCTCCTCCACGTCATCCAGCTCCCTCCCAGTCTCGTCTCCACTCACACCTGCATGCACTACATCCTCAGCCACTGCCTCCATTACCAGCACGCCCATCACCACACACCGCTCACGTGCAATCACCACACCCACTACCATGCACACGTCCCCTGTGTCCTCTCCCAGTGTGTCTGTGAGCCCTCCTCCCAAATTACACAAACGCAGGCACACACCCACTCAACAGCCATCTACCTCACAACAGCCTCCAGCCCATGCTCCTTCACCCAAACTCAGCAGACGTACACCTCCTACAACCACTACCTCTTCCTCCACTCCCAGATCCCCTCCATCTTCCCGTCCCAGTGTGTCTAAAAACAGTTCCTAGTTTCCATTGACCTATTACCTACACCTCCCCCCTGTCCTTCCCCTAGGACCAGGATGTCCATATCCCAGCCCAGCACCTCAGCCACAAAATCCTCGTCCAGTGAGGTCGCTACAAGTCCGGGACCATCGAATGCGGCACCCATCAGGGCTGCCAGTTTGCCACCTAGTGAGGCCAAGGACCACCCTATTCCGCCACCTGCCAAGGTAAAGAAGGGGCCCGCATGCCGAAGAGAAAAGCCGCACCAACCACCCAGCAAGGCCTCTTCCAGAACCAAAGAGGACAGTGCCAAGGTCACAGCAGCGACTTCCAAGGTGGGGAAGGGACACAAGGGCAAAGGGAAGTCAGCTCAGGACACGGAGCCTCCGGGTGAGTGACTGGTTTCACCCCTTCTGCAAGACAGAACAGCAACCTGGACGGCGGTGGCCACCGCCGCAATGACCGTCACCTGGACTGCCACCTCCATGTCTGCTGCCTCTGCTACAGTCCCCAGCATCATCACCAGTGGGCACCCTTCCGAGGCTGCAGGAGACAGCCTGGTGTCTCCCTCCACAAGTGCAGACACCTGCACCACCGGCAGCATCTCCGCCGTAGACACCGCCGCAGCCACAGCCGCAGCCACCACCACCTGCCCTGCGACATGCCCAGCCAGTGCCACTACAGCGGACATCAGCAGCATCCCCAGTGGGCAGCCGTCCGAGGCTACATGAGACGTCCTGGACCCTGCACACACTACTTGAGGCACCACAACCAGCACTGGCATTACAAGCAGTTGGCAGGCTAAGTCGCCGCAGGGTGGAGTGTGGCTCTGCCTCCATGGAGTATCATGCTACCTGTTCCCTCAAAATGTTGTGGCTCAGACACCCAGGTGAGGGAATGGGAACTGCCACACCCCAGGTGCAGCATCACTGGGCACAAAGCCCCTCCAGAACCAGTGGAGAAAAGCATCCACTACCCCAGTCCTTGGCAGGATGAAGCACTCTGGGCACAAAGCCCCTCCAGAACCAGTGGAAAACAGCATCCACTAACACAGTCCTTGGCAGGATGAAGCACTCTGGCCACAAATCCCCCTCTAGAACCAGAGTAGAAAAGCATCCACTACCACAGTCCTTGGCAGGATGAAGCACTCTGGGCACAAAGCCCCCTCCAGAACCAGTGGAGAAAAGCCTCTACTACCCCAGTCCTTGGCAGGATGAAGCACTCTGGCCACAAAGCCCCCTCCAGAACCAGTGGAGAAAAGCATCCACTACCCCAGTCCTTGTCAGGATGAAGCACTCTGACCACAAAGCCCCCTCCAGAACCAATGGAGAAAAGCATCCACTACTCCAGTCCTTGGCAGGATGAAGCACTCTGGCCACAAAGCCCCCTCTAGATCCAATGGAGAAAAGCATCAACTACCCCAGTCCTTGGCAGGATGAAGCACTCTGGGCACAAAGCCCCCTCCAAAACCAGTGGAGAAAAGCATCCTCTACCCCAGTCCTTGGCAGAATGAGGCATTCTGGGCACAATGCCCTCTCCAGAACCAGTGGAGAACAGCATCTGCTAGAGAGACTGTGGCTTTGCACTCCCCAGGAGCAAGCAGTGGGCAAACCACCGACTTGAGAGACTGTGACTTTGCACTCCCCAGGAGCAAGCAGTGGGCAAACCACCTACTTGAGAGACTGTGGCTTTGTACTCACCAGGAGCAAGCCGTTGGCAAACCACCCACTTGAGAGACTGCGGCTTTGTACTCCCCAGGAGCAAGCAGTGGGCAGTGCACCCACTTGAGGGACTTGAGAGACTGTGGCTTTGCACTCCCCAGGACCACGCAGTGGGCATGGAGCCCCTTCGAGGAGCAGTGTTGTCGTCCCATCATCTGGCTGAGGTGCCCCCCTCCCCTTCCCCTGAGGTGCCTGTGTTTTTTTCGACCTGATGCCCCTGCAGTGTTCTCTGCATATGGAGGCAGGTGTCATGTGTGGGCTTTGCCCATGCTTTTTGGGATCACTGGTCCACAGACATTTAATGGAACAGTATACGGACTTGTGTACTTGCTGTAAATATTTGTATATACTGATCTTTTAAAGTTATGCTGGCCTATCTGGATTTTCGATTATTACACTCATTACAATCATTTAACTTGATCCTTGCATTCTTCCAGGGAGTGACGGGGTGTATCTGTGATGTAATTGGATGTGTTTGTGTATATGGTGTTGTGGGTGAGGGTGGGGGTGAGAGTATTGCGCATTGCGTGTGTGTGTCACTCTCTTTTTCCTCCCCTCCTCCCCTCCTCCCCTGTGTGCTAGGTGCAGTACTCACTGTGGTCGTCGCCGCCGTCTTTGATGTTCCTGGTAGATGAGGAGGTAAACCAACATTGGTAACACCTGTAACTCGGGCTCCATGGCGTCCTGGTTCCGCGTTGAGTGTCGAGAGGTGAGTGGTTTCCGTTCCAAAGACTGTTTCCACCTTGCTTTTGATGACATTGGTACCACCCCGGAAAAGCTGGCAGATTGGTGCCTTGTAATAGTGTGGGCGGTACATTGTCTTCCTCATGTCTGTTGGCGGTTACAGCCACGGTGTTTGTTGCTATCGCCGTGTCGGTGGGAATGTTAAAGTGGCTGTCTGTGTTGGCGATTTCCGCCATGGTCGTGATTCAATTTTGTTTACCGCCGGCCTGTTGGCGGTATTACCGCTGTTTTATCACCGAACTCCATGGTTGAAATGAGGGCCTAAATGTGATTGCAATTCCTTGAAATTAATAAAGCGCTTTAGTGGGGCAAAGTATCTGAGATGCATCAAAACCAAAGATGATGTGGGCCCCAGGGGAGGTGATGTGCTGAAAGAGCCAGAGATGTGTTGGTTCCTTACTGTCACAAGGGAGGTGATGCATCAGTTCCTTACTGCTAGGCAGAGAAGGGTATACATAGTTTGCGGCATGAAGCGTCTGTCTCTTACTGCAGTGAAGTATAGATGAATAAAATGGCACCCAGAAATTAATGGAAAACCATGGTTGTTGAGTCAAGCAGGGACCTCGCTCTGGTGCAGGAAGCATCGATGTGTCAAATTCTTTCAGCCATTCATCGGTTCGGAATGACGCAGTAAGTTGATGTGTTGATTTTCTCCTTGTAGCCCCTAAAACCTCTTTCAAGGGCCCAGACTGGATGTGGCACCAACTGGCAGGGCTCTCAGCAGAGGAGCCCAAGTGTTGGCAGATGAGGTCTTTGATGTCCCTGAGATGTCTTAACAGGAGGCAAGCTCAACTCAAGCCCTTGGAGAACTTTGGAAAGCAGGATGTAGACACAACAGTACATGTCCTACCTTTTTAATACACCCCACCCTGCTCATGAGGTTAACTTGGGCCAACCTTAGGGTGACTTACATGTAGTCAAAGGGAAGGTTTGGGCCTGGCAAGTGCATTCACTTGCCAGGACGACAGGGCAGTTTAAAACTGTACACACAGGCACTGTTATGGTAGACCTGAGACATGTTTATAGGGCTACTAATGTGGGTGGGAAAATCAGTGCTGCAGGCCCACTAGTAGCATTTGATTTACAGAAAATGTGCACAGAGATTGTACTTTACTAGGGACTTACTGGTAAATCAAATATGCCATTCATGGATAAACCAATCACCAATACAGTTTAGACAGAGAGCAAATGCGCTTTCCCAGAGCTATAAAGCCAGCAAAAACAGGTCAGAAAAAAAGGAGGAAGAAGGCAAAATGTTTGGGGAAATGCCTGCAAAATGGGGCCAGGTCCAACATTATGCATCACAATTCACTTGATCTACCATTTAATAATTTTTTTGCAATTATTTTTAATTGGAACTAAGATTCCAGGCATAACCTGGTCTCATTACTCTGGGTAACAGTAGTTTACTTGGCGTTTAGTGGAATCCTGGGCATAATTATCCTTACCTTGCATAGGTTGTCATGGTGTTCTTTTGGGTGGTACATTGCTGCTCTTATGTCAACCTCAGCATAAACATCTTTTGTCCACAAAAGTTTATTGACATTCTTGTTTTTGCCACTTTATGACACATATCATCAGTTTGCGTTGCAGGAGCATCCACACTAACATTAAGTACACCTGGATAGAAAGTTTATCAATAGAGTCTTTTTCTTTTTAATAGTGTGGTAGGGATGGACAATTTAAGCTTCCACCTACAAACAAACCAATTTTGGTTTCAGTACTATCAATTACACAGAAATCAGTAAGAATAGTGAAATAAAAAACTACTCCCCTGGAAAAGGAATATCCTTCATATAAAGATGATAGTCAAAGTCAACAGATACATTTAACCTACACAAAAAGAATAATTACCACCTGCTAGCAACCAATGTATTACAACATGACAGACACTTCAGAATTGCAAGATAGGTGAACCCCATGATTTTATCAAACTACACTGTGAGGGTGAAGACTCCACTTTCTTTGTGCCTCTGTACAAAAAGTAGAATGCAGAGAATAACTGTGGGAAAGCAGATCAGTTGGGGTGGATGGTAGTACACAACAAATAATAATGGTGTTACCATTGTTAGGTCTATAAAAGGTTTCGGTTATATAAAGTTGAGCTCAGCTCCAATAAATTGGGGAGATAACATTTAGGCGGTCATTCCTACCTTGGCGGGTGGCGGGAACCGCCAGAAGACCGTACCACGGTCAAAAGACCGTACCGCGGTCAAAAGACCGCAGCGGTCATTCTGTCTTTCCCGCTGGGCTGGCGGGCAACCACCAAAAGGCCGCCCGCCCGCCCAGCGGGAAAGCACCAGCAACGAGGAAGCCGGCACCGAATGGAGCCGGCGGAGTTGCTGGTGTGCGACGGGTGCAGTTGCACCCGTCGCGATTTTCAGTGTCTGCCAAGCAAACACTGAAAATCAATGTTGGGCCCTGTTAGGGGGCCCCTGCAGTGCCCATGCCAGTGGCATGGGCACTGCAGGGGCCCCCAGGGGCCGCACGACACCCGTTCCCGCCAGCCAGGTTCTGGCGGTGAAGGGTGTCGGAATCCCCATGGCGGCGCTGCTTGCAGCGCCGCCGTGGAGGATTCACAGGGGCAGCGGGAAGCCGGCGGGAAACCGCTGGCTTCCCTTTTCTGACCGCTGCTTTACCGCCGTGGTCAGAATAGCCCCAGAAGCACCGCCAGCCTGTTGGCGGTGCTTCCTCCGTCCCCTACCCTGGCGGTCTCGGACCGCCAGGGTAGGAATGACACCCTTAGTTTGGTTTCCAATGTAAATTGCAGATTTTCCATAGATATTTCAGCAGAATAACTTAGCAATAATCACAGTAAAACTAAAATGTTCATATTTGAAGGCAATGCCAAAGCATTTTTGGACTATTGTGAATTATAGGGTTGAATACAAATATTAAGGGTTTCTAATCCAAAATAATCCAAAGCACAGCAAACATATAGATCATGCAAATTGTTGGGCCTCAGTAGTATTTGGTAGATTGAAAAAAGTTTAATTACACCTAGGAGGACTGTTTCATGGCACTCCTGCTGAAATATTATAAAACCATCATACAGCCCATGTTGTTATATGGTAACATCTGTCTTGTCTTGATGAGCAAATTAGTTAGAACCACAGTGAGACCTCTTGCCTAAAGAGACTTTTACATTTACCTAAAACCTCAATGATGCAAGCAATGCATACTAAATAGAAAGTAAGCTCCTGGAATTCCACAAATAAATATCAAACCATTCGCTACCCAACAAATTAGTAACCTCGATTCAAGAGAAAAATGCCATCCTTTGTTTTAATGAACTATTAAATAGCAAATTAGATTGGGGGTATATATCACCATGTAAAATATTGAAATCTATGCATGCCTGCATGTCTCCAGAAGTACCCAATAACTGATTTATGTAAAATCTTTTGATACAGCAGCTGAAGATTGTGCCATGTAAAGCAGCCCGGGAACAGGACCTACTATATTTAGGTCAAAAATCATTGGTAGGCCTTTTTCTGAGCTCCTGGAAGGATGATGTTGATTTCCCTTGATTAGAAAAATTGCTTAAAAGAATGCCGAGACATGAGGTCCTGAGGTTTGGAATAGAGCTAAATTCTGTCTAAGCGTTATCAGCCCTTGCAAAAACACTTTAAACAAATAAAGGATATTGTGGATGTCCAATGGGTGGAAAATGTATTTTGGAACATATTTCACTCGACTTTATGATTTTATTGAAACAAAGAAAGAAATATTTAAAACAAGTTGCTTTAAAATATGGTATTAGTACATGTTGGAAATGTCCCTTTCTGCAGGGTTATGCACAAATGTTTTTTCTTCCTCCTCCGATTTTTGCAACCCTCTTCTTTTTGGCTGTAGGACTCTGGGCACTTTACTACTGCTAACCAGTGCTAAAGTACATGTGATCCCTCCCTAAAACTTGGTATGATTGTCTTTCACCTGTTTGGCCCTTCAAACCTGTCTCAGGCCAGCGACTGTAGGGCATGCATGCACAGTTCACTGCCACATTGGCTTGGCATTTCAAACTACTTTCTAAGGCCTAAACGCCCCTTCTACTACATCAAAGTCATCTCTAAGGTAGGCCCTAGCTAGCCCTATTGGCACGTTCTATGCAAAAGGTAGGACATGTATTTATATGATTTGCATGTCCTAGTAGTGACAACAATCTATTTTGTTTTTCATTACTGTGACTGCTTCTCCTCTCATAGGTTAGCACTGGCAATTTTCTTATATATACATTTAAGTGGGAATTATTGATCTGAATGGAGTAGCGTGGGCATGTTTGGTTTGTCTCAATGGTAGTAAGAATTCCTGCTCACTGATGTAGTTGGATTTTACATTACTATTTTAGAAATGCCACTTTTAGAAAGTTTCTCTCTGCTTATAACTCTAGTCTACCCTGACTCCAATCCAAGTCTGGGGTAGAATGACAGCTTCACTTTGTGCATACTTTTCATACAGCCACCACACAGGAGTGGGTGGGTGTGACAGGGGAGGCATCTGCATCCATCTGCATACTGATAGCCTTCCTGGGCTGGGAGAGTGGGAGGTCATTCACACCTTACGTATCAATAGGCTGAGCCCTACCTCACACATTGGGCTGATTCAAACCCTAGTAATGTCTAGAGCCAGGGCTGGGTTCAAAGGGGTTGTGTTACACTTGAAAGGGGCCCTTTGAAATCACCTCCTGACCAAAGACATTTTTTAGTATAAGTACAGGGGCTCTGACCCCATGATGGTAAGAGCACTTTTGGAACCTGTGTCAGAACGACTGCTGCACTGCACATAAGAACTCATCTGGAGTGCTCTTCTGCTGTTGCCTTGCTGTTTTCTGTGGTGCATAATGGACTCACTGGCTTGCTTTTCTGAATGCTGTCCTGCTGCCGGCTACTCACGGACTCTGTCCAGCCAAGGTAAGTTGGTACTGCCAGGAGAGACCACCATTAGGAGTGCTGGGTCTGTTGTGCTGGTCTACCTGCCACTGCTGTCTGGAGCCTCCCAAGTACTTTCTCAGGTGCTCAGCGTGTGGTGAGCGCTGGTTATGCTTCTTGCTCCTGTGACCAGCACATAGAGGGTTAGATTTACTAGTGCCCTTCCTGGGCTTGCTTGCTGTTCTGTTGACAAACTCAGGACCAGTAAAGACTGCCCTCCAGCATTCCCCCTGCTGTGGGATCAGCAAAAAGGTGTCATGTACAGACTTCCATTTGTTCTCTGTAGCATCCCACTGCGGAAACTCCCAATGTGTTGAGCCGCACTTTGTGCATCTCCAGCAATGTGCTGCATGTGCTAACTGTGCAGGCTGAGAAGAAGAGGAATGATGTGTAGGGGCACATCGCACTTCATGCTGCCCTAGTAAAAGGCTGCTGAGCACCTTTATATGACATGCTCGATCGGAAAGAGCCAAATGGGCCTTCGACCGCTTACATGGAGAATATGTGGACCCCACACTTTCATGCCTACAGTTTCTGGCCTCCCGTAAAGTCAGATTCACAACAGTGAGTGTGGTTGTTCACGGTCCTGTAGTTGCCGACCAGGTTGCTGAGACGATAGCAAGCTTCACCTCCAACAGGCCAGGACCCTCCCGGAACTACTTTATGACATCGGGGACCCCTCCTCGGCGGTCAGACCATCGCCACACCACCCCTTCCAGCAGGAACAAGGTACTGTGGACAGGTGGAGCCTCTTTAGGGTGTTGGGGGCATCATTGATGATGTTCTGAGCACAATAGGGTGTGCCTCTGCAGAAGACCCCTAGAGAGGTGCAAGGTTGCTCAAACGCTCAAGGACTAGAGCAATGGAAAATCACCATCTCTACACTAGGAAGTGTGCAGGTGCTCCAGCGCCATATAACCTCCCTTGTTTTCTCCCATGACCTCCTTTGGTTTCAGTGTGCACCATGGGCTATGGTATGGCATCTAATAGGAGCATAGGTGCTCCAGGCTCTATGTTACTTCCTACAATAAGTACTTACTTCTGCCCTACACAGGACTGCTTGCATAATACTCCTGCAGTCTAATCTACATGTGTGGTAACTGCAAAACCAGCGGTCATTTGTGTATTTAAAAAAACAACTTAGAATTTAGGTGTTCCCCCCAACCAACTGTTGCATTTTCATACCCTGATACTGTGATGTACATTATTTTGATTCTTTTTTAAATCACAATCATGGCACTGAGACTGGTGATAGCTTATATGTGAAGAGTAAAATCTAGAGGTTGTCAGATAAATTGAGGGCTAGCATTGAGGAAGAAGTCTCCCAAATATTGTCCTTGGAAGTGATTGAGACCACTAGTAGTCCCTGGGTCAGCTTAGTGGTGCCAAAACCAACCCAAAAGAAAGGACCCAGAAAAACTCAGTTTCTGCATTGATTACAGAGGACTGAATGTTGTCACCAGTCTCAGTGCCAAGAGCACACCATTGACTCAGTCCAGGTGTCAGAGAGAAAGGTTCATCAAACTGCCCCAACAATTGGTGACAGTCTCTCTGCTTCTTCTTTGTCAGCGTAGGGGAGAGCACTGCTCCCTCCATGGAACCATCCTTGGCGTTGATGGATAGGAGGCCTGGGAAAGGCGTACTCTATCCTTCCTCTACTCCATCTGTAACTGTGAGCATAGTCATGTCTGCCCTGTCAAAGTGGGGCTTCAAATGGTTGACAAGGATCACCTCATGGGGGTGTCAGTGGGTACCAAGATCAACTACGTAGTTGACCTCATCCATCTTCCCTAGTACTGTGTAAGGCCCTGTCCATTTGTCCAGGAGGGTCCTGGGTGCCACAGCCTACACAACCCACACCTTATGACTTGTCTGGTACCACCAAGGTTGTTTTTTGTCATACCAGTGCTTGATAAGCTCCAGGCTGGCCCTCGGGTTTTTAGCCTTCCTATTTATGAGGCCTCTGCATGTTCTCAGCCATGAGGGCATGCAGGCCCAGCATGTCTACAATGTCCCGTTTGGGGTCCCTGAGATGTTTCTCCCACCCTTCTCGGCCAACAGTTGAGGGACCTCTGACAGGGTTACCACACAAAAGCACGTAGTGGCTGAAGCCCACTCCCTTTTGTTGTACCTCCCCATAGGTAAATAAAAGTCATGGGAATAGGACATCCCACTTCTTTCAAGTTTCTTAGACAACCCCATAATCATATATTTTGAGGTCTTGTGGAATCTCTCCACCAAACGATTGACTTAGGAGTAATAAAAAGTAATGGAATTGTAAGTTAACCCACACTCCTCGCACATAGTTTAAAGAAATGAAGTTTGTTACCCTACCTTAGGATACCTATTTGTAGAACCTTACTCTGGTAATGGTACCAAGCAGAATCCTGGCCACTAGTGGCACAGTTAACACTCTCAGAGGTATAGCTTTAGGATACCCAAGGGCATGGTCCTCCACCACTAATTTAAACCTATTTCCTGAAGCAGGTTTAGTGTCCTGAGAACCGACTATGTCAATAGTCACTCTTTCAACATGAGTCCAACCAGAGGTTGTGGAATTAAGAAATTCCCTCCTATATTGCATTTGGTAGTGGCGCTGAGTGAGAAACCTTTTTTGCTTTCTCTGACATCTGGGGCCAGTAGAAGTGGTTCACCAACCTGTCCTAGTTTTTTGTCTGCCCCAAATTCTCAGCCAAGGACATATCATAGGCTATGATTAAAAGGACGACCCTGTACTTTTGTGGGACCACAGATCTTCTGATTCAGGTTTTAGGCCCTTAGCCTCATAGCATAGGACATCTTAGTTCCAGTAGATCCTATGGATTCACTGGTATCCCCTTACTCCTAAACTTCAGCTTGGCACCAAAGGCCTGCAAGAGTTGAACGTGTTCTCTGTTCTTCCTCTTTAGGCTTCAGATCTTCCTTAGGGGGGGGTCAGATTTCTTCTCGGCCATGGGAAGCTTTGAGGCTGGTTTACCATTTCTCTTGTCCTTCCTCTTCATTGTGAGAACGTGGGATATTGTCACAAACTCCTGACAGGTGGTTTTGCGCTCTTGTGGCTACACACATGCACTCAGGCAGACCCAACATTCCTACATGAGTCTTCCTTTTTACCTTAGCCTGAGAAGAGGTCTCCAGGTCATTTCCTAACAGACTCTCCACTGGAACAAAAAGTTTCACAGCTACCTATATCAGGTTAGTAGCCCTCCCCACTCACTTCATTATCAGCATTGACTACCCTATGAAGTGTATAGAGAATAATCTGCTCTGTGGAAACCAGCTGGTTCACCACTGTTGTCATGCTGTCTCCTGTATTCCTAACAGCTCTCACCATGATCCAATTGATGATTGGCCAATGCCTGCACCAAACCATGCTGGGTGGTAAGGTGGGCAGGGCTTTGGCATCCACCCCACCCACCAAAACTAAGGTGGCTTGGTTTTGCATAGGCAAAGTTCCACCCATATTCCTACAATGGGAACCCCCTGGGACCAATGGGAGGACTCTTGAAAAAGGTGAAGTCTCCCTTCTCGTGCCATGGCTTGTGACATTCCAGGCATACATCTGTCCCTACGGGTTCAAAAGGATTCTTGCCCTTGTACACTTTCCACTTCGTTTTGGAAAAGACATGGCCCCAATTTAGTTGGCTTTTGGGGCCCATGTGAGAACTTTTTATCCTTGTTTCTTTTCTCTTTCCCCTGAAGGGAGGACTGAACCCTCTTCCTTGAGATTACTCCACTGTGACATATTAGAAACCTAATGTGCAACCACACATCAGGTGCCTTACAAAGTTGTCAGGGGCCAAAAACTAGAAATCTGCCAAATGATGGTGTTGGTCTGACTGACAATTACTCAAGATGTGTTCCTTCATGATCACAATACATCATAAGTAGTCAGTGGATTGCTTTTCACCCAGCCCTCTAGTTCTTTCAAAGAGACATCTATAAAGGCAGCCCTGGATTGTTGTGTGTCTGTGCATATCCCAGAACTTTTTCTGGTACTCTTCAAGTGTGAGACCAGATATCTCCACTAGTGCATCTTTCAGGTGATCATAGGAGTCAACTACCCCCTCTTCTAGAGTCAGTAGTGTATCCCTCATCAGTGTTGATACTAACTCCCACTGTAAGGCTACCCGGTGCTGTTGTCTCACCCTGCACAATCTCAATGACCTTTTGTAGGAGGCAAACCATTTGTCAATATTGTCCCTCGCCACAAAGCAAGGAGCAATACTCTTGGGCAAGCGATTGATGTATGGCTCCCCCTATAGACGCATGTCCATTGCTGTCATCATCTTTACGGGGCACCAAACTCAGCCTAGCATTTTTGACTCCCAGGCCAACTTCTTATTCTCTAGTGTCAGTATATTTTCCTCTAGTTTGTCCTGGAGCTCTCTTTGTGATTGCTTGTCATTAATCTCCAAATGGCAGAGGGCCAGTTCACTACTGACTTTTATCTTACAGGTCGTAGGTACACATCTGTACCATATACTAGGAACCTATTGGAATGTTGCCAATTTTTACGTTTTGGGGATAGGAGCACATGCTCTGTGGGCAAGTTACCAGTTCCCCAGTGTGCAGAATCAAAAACGCAGCAGCATCAGTCCACAAAAATGGGGAAGATCATAATAAAGAGGCATTTTCCTAAACTAGCATGCTAAAGATCAACATGATTGCCACACTTTTGTGTACGCCTTGTGTTCACTCTTACCGAGCATGTGTGTCAGTCTTGTACATTTTCTCTCATGCCTCCTCAGATAAATAGGCCTCATAAATGGGAATTTGGTTACTGACATTGGGGTAGTTGAGAAATTAGGGTTTGGGACAATCCATTTGGCTTCTTAGATTCACAGCAATCTGAGAACAGACTCAGTTATAGGTCCTAAACCTCGGAGAAATAACATTAAAAAATAGTATTTTATTTAGGAAGGTTTTAAGAGAATGGCAGAGTATGTTAAAGTTACACTGTACAGGCTCCAAACGTTTATGGCAATCCTGTGGAGGAACATGGAACACCTAACTGCTGGTACTCAAGTGAGGAGGTTGACATCTAAGTAGAAAAATTTCAATATGTCATGAATTCAATGAAATGCAACCACAGCAGTACAGAGGAAGACACATTAAGAAATAGAGATACTGAAGTTAGAAACATAGAAGAAACTTACACAATGTAAACATATAGAGGTATTTTTTTGCACATTACATGTACGGTGGCACAACCGTGAGGCTGATGGGAGTAAACATGAAGAAAGCAAGCACTGGTTAAGAGAATGAATCTGGCTTCAATGTGCAAACACTATTTGTCCATGTCTTGTTTGCATGAGGAAGCTCTTCAACCTGAGATCTATTGGCTTTGCCAATGCTTGGTCAGTGTAGAATCCTGTACTTCAAGACCCTATATGTGAGATGGTTCACTTCAATTATATCCCCTCCGCAGATGTACTACCTAGCCTCAATATTCATATTATATACGGAGTACTATCATCCATAGGCAGTGGTAAGACCAGACGATGCCATGAATCTGCTGGTTGCTCTTGGCAACAAGGTACAGTTTTTTCAGCATGTTTGAAGCAATACACTTACGCAATATTTACAAATGTAACAAATGCAAGGGAGAAGGCAAAGTGCTACGTTTTCATTTATCCTGTGACCCTCTTTCCACACAAAAATAAAAATAAACCATACTGTAAAATGTAATGTGGTAGCTTGATCAAACGTGCACAGCACACTCATTTACAATAGATGTCTGCAGTGCGTGGTAAAAGTGTGCACGTTTTTACCTCCCTTCACCTCAGCTGGTGTCAGAGTTTTCCTAATTTTATTTTCGGTATGAAAGAAGTCCATGATTGCCAGGTAGAGAGTGGAATGCAGGGCATGCCTAATCACATCTGGATGCCAGAGCTTGAATATACCTAGTTATAGAGCTCCCCTCGCTTCACGAGAAGCTGCCCACGGCCGGTTGCTCTTCATTGCTGATGTAGGCGACGGGACTCATTCACAAAGGTAAACTTACTTTTTGGTTTAAGTTTAGGATTGTTGGCTATTCTCAGTAGTATTTTACTAGTAATATCTTTATGACTGTGGAATATTCGCACAGAAATAGGTAGGACAGTCCTGTCTTTTTATATGCAGGGACTCCGCAGTTGTAAAAATACTACTAGTAAAACATCTTTGTGAATAACAACCAATCGTGAACTTACACAAAAGTGTAAGTTTATCTTTGTGAATGAGGCCTAATGGAAATATGCTTGCACCTTTGAACAAGGAATCAATTTTTTTGAAAGCACATATTAGTCATAGGAGAGATTCTAATTATTTTCATATGTAATTTTCTTTCTATTTGCGTTGCACACTATAGGGAAAGTGGGAATTTCCTCACTCCCTTTGTCGGGGGTGCAGACAGATTGACATCTGAAGGAGTAGTACAGGGCGATGGATCATAAACACAAAAGGGTGGACTAGGTGGTTAATGCTTCTTTAGACAACATGAATATCTAGATTTAGCCATCGAAAGGAGAAGACGGCAATTTATGGAAAATAATAAACGACTAATGAGAAAGTTCCAAGATTTTGTCATGTGTACTTCTTCAGTTTCCACTGTACACAATGGTACAAATTGGGCATTTCTCACTCCATCCTGTGAGAGTGTGCAGCAGCAAAGCTACTAAAAAGGGTGGAGTCTGTCTAGTTTGCATTATGGTAAAATATTCCACCTGTCACTACTAGAGACCCACACAGAGTTAGCAGCATATGTGCAGTATCACATGCTGTTAACATAGGTCCCTGTTAAATGAGTGCAGATGGAGCATTGCTACAGGCTAATATTGTATGTCTCTGTCAACTGCAGAGGAGTGCAGTTGTACAAACTGTTAGTAGATGTACCCATTAAGTCATCATCAAGGGGGCAGTGCTGCAGACCAATACTGGATATCCCTGTTGATATATCATGTGTTCAGTACTACAAGCTGTACTACTCCCACTCACTCCTAACTATTTTTCGCAATAGCCAAAAAGCAAAATTGAATACATTTCATTATTATACAATTTTATCATTGTGCATGGAAATTCTAATTAACAGAAATACATTTAATAAAAATAAAATGGATATCGCGTAATTGTACATCTTGTAATGCTAATAAAGTACTATTGTATGGTAAGTGCATGGTATGGTTTTATATAAAACTACAGTATTTACTAAGGCCCATATTTATACTTTTTGACGCTAAACTGCGCTAACGCAGTTTAGCGTAAAAAAAATTTGCGCCGTCTAACGCCATTCTGAAGCGCCATGCGGGCGCCATATTTATGGAATGGCGTTAGCCGGCGCAAGCAGACCGGCGCTGCCTGGTGTGCGTGGAAAAAAACCACGTAGACCAGGCAGCGCCGGCGTTGGGCAAAAATGACGTTAGGGCGTCTTAAAATGGGGCAAGTCAGGTTGAGGCAAAAAAATCGTCTTAACCCGACTTGCGCCATTTTTTAACGACGCCCATCCCCCATCAACATGACTCCTATCATTGTAAAGATAGGAGTCATGCCCCCTTGCCCAATGGCCATGCCCAGGGGACTTCTGTCCCCTGGGCATGGTCATTGGGCATAGTGGCATGTAGGGGGGCACAAATCAGGCCCCCCTATGCCACAAAAAATTATTAAAAAAAAAAAAAAAATACTTACCTGAACTTACCTGAATGTCCCTGGGGTGGGTCCCTCCAGCCTTGGGTGTCCTCCTGGGGTGGGCAAGGGTGGCAGGGGGGGTCCCTGGGGGCAGGGGAGGGCACTCTGGGCTCATTTTGAGCCCACTTGTCCCTTAACGCCATGCCTGACCCAGGCGTTAAAAAGCGGCGCAAATGCGCCGTTTTTAGCCACGCCCACTCCCGGGCGTCTCTTTTGCCCGGGAGTATAAATACCACGTAAAGGCCTGGGAGTCATTTTTTAAGACGGGAACGCCTCCCTTGCATATCATTAACGCAAGGAAGGGGTTCACGCTAAAAAATGATGCACATTCCGGGAACTTTGGCGCTAGACGCCTCTAACGCCATAGTAAAAATATGGCGTTAGTTGGCGTTAGTTTAGCGTCGAATTTGCGTCGAAAAAAACGACGCAAATTCGGCGCAACCAGAGTATAAATACGGCCCTAAGTCTTTAGGCCCGTATTTATACTCCGTTTGCGCCGAATTTGCGTCGTTTTTTTCGACGCAAATTCGGCGCAAAATTAACGCCATATTTATACTTTGGCGTTAGACGTGTCTAGCGCCAAAGTATGAAGAAAGAGCGTCATTTTTTTGCGTGAACGCCTTCCTTGCGTTAATGAAATGCAAGGAAGGCGTTCCCGTCTAAAAAAATGACGGCGACGCAAATGCGTCGTATTTATACTCCCGGGCAAAAATCACGCCCGGGAGGTGGCGGGTCAAAAAAACCCGCATTTGCGCCTGAATTTAACGCCTGGGTCAGGGTAGGCGTTAAGGGACCTGTGGGCTCAGTATGAGCCCACAGGTGCCCTCCCCTGCCCCCAGGGACATCCCCTGCCACCCCTGCCCACCCCAGGAGGACACCCAAGGATGGAGGGACCCATCCCAGTGAAGTACAGGTAAGTTCAGGTAAATATAACTTTTTTTATTTTTTTATTTTTTTTGTGGCATAGGGGGGCCTTATTTGTGCCCCCCTACATGCCACTATGCCCAATGACCATGCCCAGGGGACACAAGTCCCCTGGGCATGGCCATTGGGCAAGGGGGCATGACTCCTGTCTTTACTAAGACAGGAGTCATGAAATGGCGTCTGGGCGTCGAAAAAATGGCGCAAATCGGGTTAAGACGATTTTTTAGCGTCAACCTGACTTGCGCCATTTTAAGACGCCCTAACGTCATTTTTTCCCAACGCCGGCGCTGCCTGGTCTACGTGTTTTTTTTCCACGCACACCAGGCAGCGCCGGTCTGATTGCGGCGTCTAACGCCATTCCATAAATACGGCGCCCGCATGGCGCTTCAGAATGGCGTTAGACGGCGCAAAATTTTTTGACGCTAAACTAAATATGGGCCTTAATATCTATTATCATCAATATGCGCAATATGCTCTTCAACAGAACTCTGTTGTCTCTTTGGAATATAAAGCGTCGTTTCATTTTTGTAATGTTTTTGCTCGCCGAAAATTAAAAAAAGTGACAATATAAAATAAGACACAATAGTATTTTCAATGAATGCATTCTCTTTGCAGCAGGGGAACGCTAATTTTGAAAGTGAAGAAGTGGAAAGGTCTGCTTTTTGGAACATGTTATCTTTTTCGCGGCCAAGGCCATCGGAAATAGGCTTTGATCCCCATGGAATTCTTGTGCAGCACACCGATCTTCACTGGAGCAGCTGTTTGTGAAGATAATGTTAGACACAGGAGAGCTAGGCTGTTCTATAAAAGAGACAAGACAAACAAGCCCTGGCCAAACCATCTGTAGACTCACAACTGTAGATACAATATTTACAGACCCAGAATTCTTTCCACAGTCCCAAGCATAGCTGCTGCTTTTACCCAAGGCAAAATATATTCATTCACAGTATTTAATACCAATACAAATTTTCAATTTTTGCTGCCGTATAGTTTTGTGGAAATTAATAGAGAATAAAGACTTCATTATAATTAAGTTGATTTAATTTTCATTGCTAGCCTCATCATATGTATTTAGGGCCTTATTTATACTTTTTGGTGCAAAACTGCACTAAGGCAGTTTTGCCCCAAAACATTTTGCACCGGCTTGCACCATTTTTTAGCACCAGCTGGGCACCATATTTATGGAATGGTGCAAGCCGGTGCAAAGGGTAGGCTAGCTTAAAAAAAAAATATGTTAGGCAGTTTTGAGTCAAAATAAACGATTCTGACCAGATTAGCATCATTTTTTGACGCTAAGGGGCATATTTATACTCTGTTTGCACTGAATCAGCGTAATTTGTATTTTACTCTAATTCAGTGCAAAACTAACTCCATATTTATACTTTGGTGCTAGACCCGTCTAGCACCAAATTTATGGAGTTTAAGTCATTTTTTGGAAGTGGAAACCTACCTTGCCTTAATGAGATGCAAGGTAGGCGTTCCCGTGCAAAAAAATGACTCTACGGCCTTAACACCATATTTATACTCCCATGTAAAAATGGTGCAAGGGAGGGAGGAGGAGTAAAAAAATGGGGCAAAGCTTGCTTTGCCCCATTTTTTAAGACCAGGGTCAGGGCAGGCGTTAAGGGACCTGTGGCCCTATTTCCATGGTGGAACACCATGGAATAAGCCCAGAGGTGCCCTCCCTAGGCCCTAGGGGCACCCTCACCCACACTAGAGGGACTGCGAGGATGGGGGACCCCATCCCAGGTAAGTACAGGTAAGTGCATTTTATTTTTTAAAGTGCCATAGGGGGCCCTGAAATGGGCCCCCATACATGGCACAGGGTGCAATGGCCATGCCCAGGGGACCCCTGTCCTCTGTGCTGGCCACTGGGGTGGGGGGCATGACTCCTGCCTTTTCTAAGGCAGGAGTCATGTGGCATGGTAGGTTTAGCACCATAAAATGACGATAATCTGGTTAGAGTCATTTATTTTTACTCTAACCTGCCTAAAGCCATTTTTTGGTGTTAAACCTTATTCTTCTATACTGCGAGCCCCACCCGACTAAAGTCATTTTTTTTAACTCTAGCCTACCCTTTGCACCGGCTTGCACCATTCCATAAATATGGTGCACGGCTGGTGCACAGAAATGGTGCAAGCCGGTGCTAAACTTTTTGGTGCAAAACTGAGTTAGTGCAGTTTTGCAGCAAAAAGTATAAATAAGGGCCAATATTTTGTAAGTTTGCGCCACTTTTGCGTCATAAAATGACGTTAATGCGGTGCAAAAAAAGTTTAAATCCGGCCTTGGTGCTAGATGGGTCTAGCACCAAAGTATAAATATGGAGTTAGTGTTGCGCCGAATTAGAGTAAAAAAAAATTACACTAATTCGGTGCAAACAGAGTATAAATATGCCGCAGAGTATAAATATGCCCCTAAGTATGGCGTTAAGACCATAGAGTCATTTTTTGCACGGGAATGCCTACCTTGCATCTCATTAAGGCAAAATAGGTCTCCACTTTCAAAAAATGACTTTAACTCCATAAATTTGGTGCTAGAGGGGTCTAGCACCAAAGTATAAATATGGAGTTTGTTTTGCACCGAATTAGAGTTAAAAAAAATGACACTAATTCGGTGCAAACAGAGTATAAATATGCCCCTAAGGCCCATATTTATACTTTTTGACGCAAAACTGCGCCAACGCAGTTTTACGTCAAAAAAATTTGCGCCGGCTAACGCCATTCTGAAGCACCATGCGTGCGCCGTATTTATTGAATGACGTTAGCCGGCGTTAGCCCCCGGCGCTGTCTGGTGTGCGTTAAAAAAAACAACGTACACCAGGCAGCGCCGGCGTAGGGGGAAAATGGCGTATGGGCGTCCAGAAATGGTGCAAGTCAGGCTGAGGCAAAAAAATCGCCTCAACCCGATTTGCGCCATTTTTTTACGACGCCCATCCCCCATTGAAATGACTCCTGTCTTAGCAAAGATAGGAGTCATGCCCCTTGCCCAATGGCCATGCCCAGGGGACTTCTGTCCCCTGGGCATGGTCATTGGGCATAGTGGCATGTAGGGGGGCACAAATCAGGCCCCCCTATGCCACAAAAAAAAATAACAAAAAATACCTACCTGGACTTACCTTAATGTCCCTGGGGTGGGTCCCTCCAGCCTTGGGTGTCCTCCTAGGGTGGGCAAGGGTGGCAGGGGGTGTCCCTGGGGTCAGGGGAGGGCACCTCTGGGCACATTCTGAGCCCACAGCTCCCTTAACGCCTGCCCTGACCCAGGTGCTAAAATCCGGCGCTAATGCAGGTTTTTTAGACCCGCCCACTCACGGGCGTCATTTTTGCCCGGGAGTATAAATCCGACGCAATAGCATCGGAGTCATTTTTTAAGACGGGAACGCCTACCTTGCATATCATTAACGCAAGGAAGGTGTTCACGCAAAAAAATGACGCTAACTCCATGAACTTTGGCGCTAGACGCGTCTAACGCCAAAGTATAAATATGGAGTTAGTTTTGCGTCGAATTTGCGTCGAAAAAAACTATGCAAATTCGGCGCAAACGGAGTATAAATATGCCCCTAAATGTATAGTGAAACCAAAAAAACTGATAATATTTAAAAATGCTCGTCTTATGTGAGCGATCTTGTTATTACTGTTTATGCTCTAGCTGGGGTACAGCGTAAACTTGCATGCCCATGATAATTATTATAATGCAATTAATCTAGGTATTAGTGCTGAAAAACAAAAACTATAATATTTTCCATGAGGACCCAAAAAAATTAAACGATGGTTGAAGATCAAAAACGGGAACAGGCTTTCCACTCTTAAATATTTAGGACTAAAGCTTTCCTCTAAACCAAAGTTAAAATATAATTTATCTATTCCGAAATAAATTGTTTTATCAACAATTAAAGATCTCCAATGTTGATGGCCACTGTAAGGGACAGTAGGCAACTTATTTATTGGATGCTTTCAAGGGAAAAGTCACACCCAAAGCATAAGTGGAGTAAAAATATTGGCAATGAACCTATGAATAAATTGGTCATTACTTGGTAGAGTTTGTCTAAAAAAAATAGTGCGCTTTCCTTTTACCTCCATGCTTACTTCGCTGCATTTGATTTTGAGGTGTCTTTTCTGTTGAACTGCTTGCCAAATTCCTTAGGTTAAAATGTGTTTTTTTCAGCTTTGAGGTTTAAATTCATTCAAAGGGACAGATCTGCAAGAAAGTGGCGCATCGATCCCGATTAACTATTTTTCTTGAACTCCCCTACGGCCACCTAACGACACCATGGTAGCACGATGGCGTTCATTTCCACAATAGAGTCATAATTTATGGCGCTATTGTGCTTCTTTTCTGGATTGGATCCATAAATAATGGTGTTAATGCAGCAAAGTACTAGGGAGGCCCATTGGTTATTATGGGCCCGTCATTTTAACGTCTGCTGTGTGCAGGCATTAAAAATGACAGAAACAATGATGCAGAGAAATCTATTTTTTGCTGCCTCCCAGTGCTTAAACGCCCTCCTTGCATACATTATGCCTTGTGCAGGCATAATTGTTCACGCGAGGGGTAACAAGGTGGTCGATTGGATGCGTTGAGCCACTTTGTAAATATGGGAATAGCCTCTTTAACGCCACATTAGCATCGGAAAAAAGTATGCTAATGTGGCATAAGAAGGTTCAAGGGCCTTGTAGATCTGTCCCAAAATCTCCTACTGTTGTAATGCTTTGAAATAGTTTAATAGGTTTGTATGCTGTATAGGTACAATACTAGGTGGTTTTCCCTGCCTGCAGCTCCAGTGCTTCCAACAAGGTCCTTGCTGGAATGGAACTATGTCCCCCAGGATCTTCTGTGAAAAAGAGGGCCCAAACAAAATGCAGCATGCTTCTACATTTCAGGACCCTTTCCACAGCATGGAACACACTCCTAGGCAGTTTTCCCTGCCCATATCGTCTGCACTTCCAGTAAGGCCTTGGCTGGGGTGGTACTATGCCCCCCACATCCTCTGAAGCTAGGAGCATCCAAACAGAAAGCAGCATGCCACTAAAGAGCAGGACTCTTCGCCCTCCGGCCTGTCTTCACCTGTCATCGACTCAGAGGAGGCTAGGCTGGGCCACCTCTCTTGGTTCGACTTTTTGGTGACTCTTTAAGGTGCGGTACAGTTTACTGTTGCTATTTTTAGTAACTATTATAGTGTCCTACTTTATGATAGAGAAGCATAAGCACCCATTACAGCAAAGGTTGGAACTAACTCAACCACCCTGAATAGTTGCATAAGAAAGGCAGGAAGGGGGCCCTAAATAGGGAGACTGAACATGCTGAACATCACCCATCTGCCACCATTGCATTGGCCCCTGGGCTATTGTCATCCACTGAGACTCAGATTGGAACTGATTCCACTCCCACAGCTGCATTGGAATCCCTGTTAGGGTCAGCCTCACAACTTCCGCACACAGTCCCATATTTATACTTTTGTTTCACCGTATTTGAGTCATTTTTTGATGCAAAAGCAGCGCAAACTTGCAAAATATAATTGTATTTTATAAATTTGCGCCACTTTTGAATCAAAAATTGACTCAAATGCGGCGCTAAAAAAGTATAAATATGGGCCGCAGTGTCTACTGCAGCTGCTGCCTCTGCAGGCCATGGTCAGGATAACAGCTTGCTGCTTGCATCATCTCATAATAATGCCCCTCTGGCTAAATGAAAAAGAAGCCAGGGTGCAAGGAAATTGATTCCAACTTTGGAACCCCAATCTTGTGCCAACTCTGCCACTGGCTCAGTCTATACTACTATACCTTCTGTTTGGGATCTAGACGCATCCAAGGGAAGTCTCCTGGACAGTGTAAATGGGATGATGGAGAGTTTACTTCTACCTATTACCATCAAAATTGGGGGAGATTGAAGATCTTTTTGTGAAATCTTAAGAGCTTGCACTCTGCTAGTCTGGGTGACCAAGTCCCCCATCAGAGTTTGCACGACCGGTGTCTAAAATATCTTCAAGTAATAAAAATGTGCCCTTTAAGTGCATGAAAGACAATTTTACATGCAGCAGTGCTTTTATGCTGCACTATCCTTTCCAAGCTCACTATCCTTTCAGGACATGTGACATGAGAGGGCCCCCCACTTCAGCAAAGGAGTTGACCTGGACCAACCAGTCCCAGCCCCAAATGACTGACTCTGATAACCTGCTGCAGAACCCAAGCACATCGGTGCCTATGCCTCGAAGCCCTAGCAAGCAGGAATAGAACTGGTAATGAGGACTTTGCCAACCCAGGGCACCATTAATTTGCCTCCTGCTTATTGCCCCTAGGTGGCAGCAATGGTGAACATTCCTCCTCTGCCCCCTGGTTGAACTAAAACTCCTGTCCAGTTAAGGAACAAAATCCTACATTGGCTCCAATCTAAGTTTGTATTCCCGATTGCTAAAGCTGATCAAATTCTGCTGACCAATAGGGATGGATGGATTGGTCCAGCTAAGAAAGAATTCAAGAAGGTCTGCGTTATTATTAACGTTAAGAACCCAGATTTAGCTGAGAGTCTTTGTCAAGATCAGTGTTGCTTACTCCAATTGGTGGGAACATTGAGCTCTTCCTTTTCGGCTATTTCCATCACCATCTGTGCCAAGCCCCATGGTTGGCCAATGACCTATCACTCAAACAACTCTTTACTATCTGTAGGCCACCCTTCATTCATTTGTTTAAAAGGTTTCAGTTTTTTAGCACTTTGCAGGAGAATGACTAATTTTATACTACTGAAGAAATTCCTCCTACTAATAGTATGGGATACAGCACAGGAAAATTGATGGACTAGGCTAAGCGATCACTAAGCCTTGATTTTACATCTATGACCACATCCACAGCCCCTGGTTTTATTTGATGCTATCAGTCACCTATGTATGCCAACGTGTGCACACTTAGCTCCTCTGTTCTATCTCCCAAAGTACAATTTTGGGTTTATGAAGAAACATGCCATTAAACTACCTGGAATGTGTGTGGGGTTCAAAACAAGCTGTGTTCTCTGGACTGGCTATACATTACCTCAGTTTCCAACAGAATATGCATCGAGGAAAGCCAGCGTCTTGACCCAATTCAAGTTGAAGAGTTTTCTTCCTACTTCTCAGCAGCTATGCCGTCCCCAGCAGGGTAGGCCAAAGGAGGCCTACAAATCTTAATACTGAATTTGTTACCTTTCACCATTAAGAAGTCAGTCTCCGGTGCACCTCATTTTCATTTTCTATGGTTATCATCCAAGGGTGGTTCTGATTTGATGGTGGTTATTTTTTATAATAACGTTTTTGATTCCTCTCATAGTGTTGTTGTCATTACCCTTGATACAGGTTAGGAAGCATACTTGGGCCAAATTCATTCTAAATAGTTTAATTTTTGGGCAGGTGATTTTAATATTCAGAAATGTTTCCTTCCTGCAAGACAGGTGTGTGATGTAACTAGTGCAGAGGGTGATGGAATTTTGCATTTCCCACACAATGACACCAGGAAAGCATTGAATTTTTAAATCTTTTAATTTGACTTTATATTGCTGGAGAGTGGATCTGTGGTAGATAATGAACACATTCACTATTTTAGTAGCAGAGATGCTCAAACTACCCTTGAAAATGTTCTTATTTTCATTCTCTGTTAATAATCTGGTTTGTATTCCTGGAAATATTCTGACAGCTGTGAGTGACCATAGCACATTAGTCATATTAATGTCCCTTCAGGCTAAAAGATCTAAATAAACTGCATGTATCATTAAACCCACCCTATTCAGACCTAATGGTGTTTGTATTAAATGGGCAGGGATTGACCCCTGTAGTATGTTGCAAAAACAGTTAGAGCTGAACTCGTTTACTGTCTGGGCAAGGAGGCAGACCATGATACCCTATTGTATGCACTAGGTCATTCAGTACATTAATTATATGACTTTTTAGACCAAGTAAAACTAAGACCCATGATGGGTTTGACCATTCGTGCACCCATACATCCAAACGTCTTCGCACTGCCTTACACAGTTCCACCAGGGATTTTTAAGCTATTGAAAATTTACAAAAGAAGTATAATGAGAAACTAGCCGCTAAGAAGAGGGTGTTACAAGATAAGCCTTGGGCAATTCTAGCCCAGGCTGCTGAGACAAAGGTATTATGGAGCAAAATAAATGCTTCTTTCTTAAAAAGTGACACAGTCCATGAACTCACTTCTTATGTTTCTCACCAAGCATGGGTCGCCCACCTCTTGGGTATTTTTGATTCCACCAAGGAAGATGCTCCACGGGTTATGGGAGAGAATGGTCTATCACATCCCTTTGCACTTCACCTTAAATGAGGTTCCCTTTGCCCTGGAACTGAGGGCAGGAGGGAAGGCACCAGGACCCGACAGAGTATCAATCAACACGTTTTATAGCACTGGAAGAATAATAGGGCCCTATTTTTGCCCGGGGGCTCAATGTGGCTGCTGAGGGTACAATCCCCTTTTCTTGGGCTGAATCAATCATTGTGCCAATCTTTAAGAAGTGGGGTAGATCTGACCCTAAATGCTAACATCCTATTCACTCCTGGACTCTTCAGCCAAACTGATGGGCAAGGTTGATTTACAGAGATTAAAGGAGTGGACAGTGAACAGATGTATATTGTTGGAGGTACAATTTGGATTTAGGAGAGGGCTGGGGATAGTGGAGCAGTGTGAACCTTCATCTTCTTATTGGGAAGAACATTAAACCCAAGTTAGGGTCTCTTTATTTATGTTTTGCTGACCTTATCAGCGTTTTTGGGTTGATTGACCAACTGATCTTTTGGGCTGTCCTGATTTCCCTTGGTGCCCCAGGAAGTTGTCTTCCTTTCACAGCTGCATGACAACTTGTCTGCAAAAGACTGGTTTGGTCCTACTGGGGAATGTTCTCCTTCATTTACAATTAAGAGGGTAAGCAGACATTGTCCTTTGGCACTTTTTATGTTCTCGCTTTACATTAACAGGTTTAATGATGCCCTTCTGGCTTTGCAGGCTAATGTGCCTATCATCACCTGTTGTTCTGTTCCTGTGTTGTTGTATGTCATGATGACATCCTGTTATCAAGGATGCCCGTTGGCCAGCAGAAACTGATGAACTCATTTGATGGAGATTAAGATCACTAAGACAAAAACATACACGATGGTCTGTAGGAAAAAGTGCAAAAGTGTAGGACATTTTACATCAGGGGTACATCAATTGTGAGGGTGAACTCATTTTGTTATTTAGGGACTTTTATTTTCTAATATAACACATGGAACCAACATATTCAAAATGCCTGCTTAAAAATGAGCTGAGTCTGTGAAGGAGTTTTTAGGTTCTCCCATAAACCTGGCAGCCTCCCATTATCAATATATGTGTAAAGTGAGAAGGCTGTCAACTCCCAGGTTTGGAGGAGGCCTATGGGGTTACAAAGCTGCCAAGGGTTCAGATTGCTTATGTGTGACATTTTCATAATCTCAGTGTAATTATGAGTGACATTCATCAACTATGTGTGACAATCTTTTGTGAGCAAAATCAAGCAAGGAAGAAAGGAAACATATAAATATCAGTAATTACACTCACTACGAGAATCTTTAAGGAGATCTTTAAAATGCTGCAAAGCACCAGAAATGGAAGGGCACTAACCTAGTAAAAAGCAGTAGCTCACAGCTAATCCTCATCAAATACAATTTTGTCAATATGCATGGTTCAAGTTCTTTTGTGAAAACTGTCACTAGATGTTGGAAGTGCCCCTTTTTTGCAAGGTTATGCCCATACTTTTTGCTTTCTTTCTCCTATATTTTCTGATCTCTTTTTGTTGGCCTTAGGACTCTGGGCACCTAACCACTGTGGACCAGTGCTAAAGTGCCACTGCTCTCTGTCTAAATTATATTGGTAATTGGTTTACCCATGATTGGCACATTTGGTTTACTATTAAGTCTCTAATAAAGTGCACTATGTGTTCCCAGGGCCTGTAAATCAAATGCTACTAGTGGGCCTGCAGCTCGGATTATGCCACCCTCATGAGTAGCCCTGTAAAATGTCTCAGACCTGCCACTGCAGTGTCTTTGTGCACAGTTCTGTGCTGCTAGTTTGACCTGGCAAGTGTACCCACTTGCCAGGCCCAAAACGTCCCTTTTACTTCATGTAAGTCATCCCTAAGGTAGACCCAAATCAATTCCATGGGCAGGGTGCAGTCTATTTAAAAGGTAGGATATGTACTAGTGTGTTGTACGTGTTTTGAAAGCAAAACACTGCTAAATTCGTTTTTCACTGATGCAAGGCCTATCTCTCCCATAGGATAACATGGGGATTGCCTTGAAATATCTTTAATCAAAATCTCCCATTGGGAGCAAAGAGCGTTATGGAGTTTTGGGTCTCTGAACTCACAGTTAAAAAATACATCTTTTGATGAAGTTGGTTTTTAGATTGAAAGTTTGAAAATGCCACTTTTAGAAAGTGGGCATTTTCATGCTTAACTATTCTGTCCTCTGCCTGGTTGCTGAATACACATCTTTGTCAGACTGACAGTTGGGATGTTTGTAAATTCACTCTAAATAGTCACACAAAGAGAGCTGAGGTGTGTCCTGATGGGTCTTCCTGGGCTAGAATGATGGGAGGAGCTGACACTTGCACCTGAACAGGGCTGTGGCTGTCCTTACACAAAACAGTCTCCAACCCCCTGGAGTGTGTCCAGGCCAGGACAGGGAGAGGCAGGGTCTTGTGTACTACAAAGACTTTCCTTTGAAGTTTGCCTACTTCAAAGGCAGAAATGAGTATAAGTATTGGATTGCTGATCCCACATCTTCAGAACACTTCTGGACGGAGGACATTCTGCCAGGGAGAAGAGCTGGATGCTTGAGAAGGACCTTCCACTCTGCCTGTTGCTTTGCTGTGCTGCCTGCTGCTGTTATATCTGCTCAGGGAGTGAAAGGACTGTACTTTGCTTTTTACCTCCTTCTTTCAAGGTTCTCCAAGTGCTTGAACTGAGCTTGCCTCCTGTTGTGAAGTCTCAGGGACATCAAAGACTTCATCTGCCAGTGTCTGGTCTCTTCTGCAGGCAGTCCTGACTGTCCAAGTGGTGGAAAATCCAGTCCCTGGACTCTTGGAAGTGGAAGCTGGTGACCTGAAGAAAAATTCACGCACTGAGGCCGCTGCAGCAGAAAAATGGACACAGTGGCTGCCCCAAATCTGAAAAATCGATGCAGCACCAGCACAATTGATGCATCACCTGCATTAGTGCAGATCCATTGTTGCCTTGAGTCTGGATTTTCCATGCATCACCCCTGGGCATCAAATCTCCCACATCAGTGCATGGAACCTAGGCTGTGTGGCCTGAAGCTGATGTATCATTCTCCTGTGGTGAAAGAATCAACACATCGCCTACCCGATAGGGAAAGAATCGCCGCACCACTTCACTCGCGAGTAAGGAATCGATGCATTGCTTGCTTTTCTGATGCATCACCTCTCCTGCTGCTTTATTTTTGATGCATACCTGGTACTTTGTGCTAAAACAACACAACCATTGCTCCTAAGGATTAAGGGGGTCATTCTAACCCTGGTGGTAAAAACCGCCAGGGCGAACGACCGCGGTAGCACCGCCAACAGGCTGGCGGTGCACTGCTGGGCATTCTGACCGCGGCGGTTCAGCCGCGGCCAGAAACAGAAAGTCGGCGGTGTCCTGCCGACTTTCCGCTGCCCTTGAGAATCCTCCATGGCGGCGGAGCGCGCTCCGCCGCCTTGGGGATTCTGAAACCCCCTACCGCCATCCCGTTCCCGGCGGTTCACCCGCCGGGAACAGGATGGCGGTAGGTGGTGCCGCGGGGCCCCTGGGGGCCCCTGCAGTGCCCATGCCAATGGCATGGGCACTGCAGGGGCCCCCGTAAGAGGGCCCCAAAAAGAATTTCAGTGTCTGCCTAGCAGACACTGAAATTCGCGACGGGTGCAACTGCACCTGTCGCACCTTCCCACTCCGCCGGCTCAATTCTGAGCCGGCGTCCTCGTGGGAGGGGTGTTTCCCGCTGGGCTGGTGGGCGGACTTTCGGCGGTCGCCCGCCAGCCCAGTGGGAAACCCAGAATGACCGCCGCGGTCTTTTGACCGCGGTACGGTCTTCTGCCGGTTCCCGCTTGGCGGGCGGAGGGTCAGAATGACCCCCTAAGACTCTTTAACTTTAAAAATTGAGATCTATTCTTGCGTATGTTGGATTTTTGTATTTTGGTCTTGTTTAACTTAGATAAATATTGGCTATTTTTCTAAACTGGTTTTGAGTACTTTTCTGGTGTTTTCACTGTGTTACAGTGTGTGTACACAAAATACTTTGCACATTGCCTCAGAGATAAGCATCACTGCTTGAGCCAAGCTACCAAGGGTTTGAGCAGGGGTTATCTTGGGTGTGTGACTCCCTTACCCTAACTAGAGTAAGTGTCCCTATTTCAACAGGGTGTAAACTGACTGCCAATTTGAGACCCCCATTTCTAACATAGGACAAAACCCTGATCTTTCTCCAGCACTCCGTTACTCACCATAGTTATCTTGGCATTTTTATTGTTGCATGAAAACAGCTGGACACACAAAGAATTCAACCCCACTGCCAGTTGGTTTTAAGTCTATGTTATTTAAACAAAGCACCCTCCATGCCTCAGGTGAGCACCAGGTGCAGTGTGCAAGAGAAGTTCTACAAGTAAACAAAATGGATCGCATCTGTGTGAGAAAAACAGCGACTCACAGCTATCCTCATAAAATACACAGTTCAGCAAATATGTGTGGTTCATTCTCTTTGCACCACCATCAATTTGAAAGATCCATTTGTAGAAGGTATAATTAAAGAACACACAGTCCATGTAGGTCTGGCTCTGCGTTTATAGGGCTTTCTTCTGAGCTTATAAACAAAGGGGAATATTTATACTTGGTTTGCTCCATTTTATCATAATTTATTTTGACGCTAAATTGGTGCAAACTTAACTCTATATTTATATTTTGATGATAGACCCATCTAGCATCAAACTTTATGGGTTAGAGTCATATTGTGGATGCAGCAAACTACCTTGCACTAATTAAATGCTAGGTAGGTGTTCCCATCCACAATATCAAGATAACCCCATAGTGCCTTATTTACACTCTGGTGCACAAGCGACATACACAGAGTAAGCAGACCCAAATAATGCTGCTAAGCCTGCTTAGCACCAACATTTAAAGCCTGGGTCTGACCAGGCGTTAGGGGACCTGTGGACTCATTTACATGGCTAAACACCAGGGAATGGGACCACAGGTGCCCACCCTAAGCCCCAGAAATAGCCCCACCCACACCAGAGGAACACCATGGGATGGGGAACCCCATCCAGGGTAAGGACAGGTAAGTATTTTTAATTTCTTTTTTATTTTTATTTTCACTGCCTTTGAGGGCCCCTTACATGGGGCCCGCTGCCTGGAACTGGGTATTATGGCCTTGCCCAGGGGACACTGGTCCCCTGGGCTAGTCATTGGGGTCATTGGCATGGCTCCTGTCTTTACTAAGACAGGAGTCATTGTTGGGTGCGAGCATCAGAAAATGCTGGTAGGCTGATTAGCGGTATTTTCTTGTTGCTAACCTGTCTAGCATAATTTCTATCCCTCTAGTGCCTTCTTCCCTACCGCCATCCCCCCCAGCTAGCATCTTATTCTTAGATGCTAGCCTGTCTTTTGCGCCACTGTCCACTATTCCATTAATATGGTGCCCGGCTGGTGTTTTGGAATGGTGCTAGCAGGAGCTACGGATTCTGACGCAAGACTGCGTTAGCGTAGTATTGCATCAGGATCCATAATTATGGGCCAAAAGGTTTTAGTGAAGATTTTACCCTAGTTTTATTAAATATAGGCATTCCTCCCACTATTTTAAACAGGTATTGTATATAAAATAAAGCATAAAGTACAAGTATATGAAAACATTTAAAATAATTAATAAATCCCCCAGCCCTATTAAAAGTCTACTGCATCTGATAATCTGGTAAAGGATAAACTGCAGGACTTAGGCAGTGCACAAACAGTTGGGATCTGAGCTCCTAAAGAGGGACCTACCCTCTCAATGCATTGAAAGCCACAGAAGAGGGGGACACATATATAACAGGGTAAAGAGACTTTGAAGGTCTTCCTTGTAATATCTTTTCTCCATTGTGCTACAAAATATTGGATAGAATATTTTGTACCCTTCTGTGACACAACTCAGAGGTGGGAATGCCAAAGAACCATGCTACTATTCGAGTGCATTCCACCCATGTAGTGCCTCTTACTGGTGGTCTGGTGACCTGTACGTATAGCCCCTTCCCCTGAGGGTTCTTTCCGAATCAGTTTAATCGATGTATTGGAAGGAAGGGTTAGAAAATCTTCTAGAGCCCTAATGTGCTTCAGTGAAGTTCACAGCATTGTCCAGCCTGTCACGTATGGGTGTTACAGCTGAACCTATCCCTGAGGCACCCTTAGATCTTTCTTGGGTGACCCCTGCCCACCCTGGGCATAGGAGCATTGTGGATAAGACTCAGCAATACTGTTAATCAAGAGATTAACAGAACCTTAACCAGTTTCCATGTTACATTACCCCAGAACTGAGGATTGAAGCAGTAATAGTGACACTTACTGTAGCAAACTGAGCCAGTCAGTGTACGGGCCAGTCCAAAACCAGTAGTCCCCCTGCAAGCGCTTGGCAGTGGCCGTCGTCCAGGAGTCGAGACAACGATGCACTGCCAGCGGCATTCTGAAATTATGGCTGCTGACCTGAGCCGACGTTGACAGTACCACATACGGCACAGTGAGTCAACAATGCAAGGTGTGAGCAGCGGTGGGCGTGCTCACAAACTTAAACTCCATTCTGCCGCCCCACCCATTTGTGCTGCAGGGAGCCAAGCCAGCTCAATAATGTGTGAAAGACACAGAGAGTGTCTGTCATTTCCTGGCTGACTTGGCAGTAGCCACTGGCCATTTTGCAGACTGACTCACTGCATCACATGACATCACTTCCAAGTGAATCTGAATTCCGGGGCACGGGTGGGTGAACTGATAAATCTTGTTACATTGTAGCCTCAGCCTGCCTGCGGCAGCCAGCCCAGAGCAGGTTGAGCTAGCCACCCCCCATCCTGCTGCAAGCAGCACGGACCACGCGCTGCAGCCAGTTTTATGACAGTGGTGTTAACAGCGTGCCGACTTGGCAGTAGAGAAGGCATTATAAATGAGTGACTTTGTATTTTAGTGGGCTATAGATGAGCTGCGTAAATGACATGTGAGGAGGATGATAACCACCTAACAAAAATCAATGCAGATCTGCAAAACAATGCAAAATAAAGCACAAATAAAGAAATATGATTAGATGAAAGGTAGCATAGCTAGTCAGTCACAGTACCACATAAAACCCTATTTTTCAGTGATAGGGTAGTCTAAAGAGAGTTGGACACAGGCAGATATTGTAGGAGGCTGGTTATAAGTAGAGGTAAATACACACCTACCACTAGCAATAATGCCCCCAGACAATGTTAGGCCCAGTGAAGGTCTCAAAACTTCAGACCCTGACTCATCCCCTCATAGCTTGGCAACGAGCAGGCAGGCTTAAATTAGGAGACAGGGATTTAAAGCATTTAAATACACCAATACAGTAAATAAGTAAGACACAACACACAATAACATCCCACACCAATTTACAGAAATAGTAAATATTTTTATCTTTAAAATGACAAAAATCTAATATAGGGAACCACAGTTATGAATTTTTAAATGTTAAATAAAAAAGTGTGTTTTCTAGTGCTTAGAAATCAATTGCAGCAGCTGGGACACACTTCACCGGGGCAAAGTCAAAGTTTGAGGCCAACCGTGATGGAGCCCTGCTCGTATACACTGAACGGGTGGCCTTTGAACTTAAAAACCTTTCTGGAACTTTTCTCTCTTGATGTCGTGCGGTCCTCCTCAGCAAGGTGATTGCGGTGGGACAACATCGGAATAATTTTACATAGGGCTCTGGTCAAATCCTGGAATTCTGGTGCTCCTGAGCTTTCAGAGGAATAAACCTGAAATCCTAGCTGGATACTGGTTGAAGGTAGTCAGCTTGACTCACGATGGCGAGCCTGTCCACTTATGAAACTTTTTCCAAAGGTTGCTCCAAACTTCTCCAAACTTTTGGAACTTCTTCCTGAACATACATGCAAGGGTCCAGAAGCTTTGATATGGTCTTTGGAAGTTTAGGACCACGATTCCCACAATGCACCTGTCCAAGTCCTTAAAAGTCTACACATCAAACTGCGGGCTGAGGACATTTTTGATAGTTGGTGCAGACAAGCTCTGTTTACCTGTTGCTTTCAGGAAGTCCCCTCCTGAAATCTTTTTGAAGTAAGGAGAAGTTCTTAGACCTGTTGTTCCTGTGGGCAACAGGAATAGTACTTCAATGTACAGTCCTCTGGGTTGCAGATGAGGGGTCCAGCAGGGCAGTCTTTCTTTTTCTTGTGGTTTCAGGTTAAACCAACCTTCTGGTGTGGCTCATTTCCAGTAACATTCCCCCTCTGGACAACTGCAAATTCTATTCCTGGGCCTGCTTTCTATCTGGTGGATTTAGGGTGAAAGGGTGGCCTGGCTAAAATTCCTTGCTGGCCTGCTTCCTTTGAAGCCCAGTTTGATTTACCCACCCTCCTTCCTGGCCTGGCCTCAGCATCTGGCAACCACCCACATTAGATAACCTCTGCTCAGTGCAGGCCACTCATCACCTCATCAAAGCAACCTGACTAATCCTGTTAGGGCTGACCAATCAGGAGGAGGGTGCTAACAGGCTGGAATCTGGCTTACAGGGAAGAAAGTCTTATACCTTATATTCTGTACTTTACATTATTATTCTTTTGAGTCCTTTCAGGTACACTTAACTCCCTCATAGCAATACTTATGAAAAACATTTCAATTTTACCCTACGGAGCTAAGCATTTGCAATCAGAAAAAACTAAGGTGCAGTGTTTCCCTCACCAGGGCAAATGAAACATCTTTCATAATGTCCCTGCTTATAATTACATGGCACCCCACTACTAGGACATCTAGGGGAGACCCTGGAGTGACTGATATGTAAAAATTAGTAGATTATCATTCTGGAAGTACCTTAAATTTCAAAGTCAATATTATGCACTTTCTACTTTTTAAAGATGGTTTGCAAGGCAGGGCTGCCTTACAAAAAGATAGCAGGCAACACAACAATGCACACTCTAGTCCAGGAAATCTACATGGCCTCTAAACTTCTCGGCCCTGTTATATACTAGAGACTTGTAGGTAGTGTGAACCCCCCATTGCCCCATTATCTACTAAAGACTTACAGAGGTGTGTAATTGCCAATTGTGTTACTTTATGACATGCCTTTTATTCAGAGCACTGGCCCTGGGCCTGTTTAGCAGAGCTCAGGTCACAGGCAGGGTCAGTTACTACCAGTATCAGTCAGAACATGCTAAAAGGATGGCTTTCTGACATGGCTCCCTCCCAAATGAAAGGTGATAGGTAACCAACCTACAGCCTGGTAGTCCTCATCAGCTAAATGGAAAAATCTGTACAATTTCCATCTGCAATAGCCTGGGCCGTCCCTAGTCTGTGTTCCACTGTGAAGTCCATCCCCCATAAGGGAAATGGGCCACCTCAATAATTTTGGATCACCTGAGAGGTGTGTGGTCAGTTTGAACATGAAAGTGTGGTCTCACCTTTTTTGGGGATCAAACTACAGCAAAGACATCCCTCTGAATGGCACTCTATCTTTACTCGCTGGGGAGTAGACGCCTGCTGATGAAGGCAACTGGCTGATCAAGGCCCTCTTCAGTTACCTGCGCCAACACTGTCCCAGCCCCACCCCATGAAGCATCTGTCTGAACCACAAGTTCCTTTGTGTCATCAGATTAGGGGCCACTAACACTGGTGCTGAACACATAGCTTTTTTCACAGTGTCAATGGCCGTCTGACACTCTTCAGTCCACATGACTCTCTTTGACCTCTTTTTAGAAGAGAGTTCTCACAGGAGAGAAAAAATGGTCCCATACTTCTGAACAAATCTTCTAGAACACAAAGTCAGACCACAGAAGTTCCTGGCCTTTGTTTGGATTACAGGAGCAGTCCAATCCAAAATGGTTTCGATTTTAGCCTACAGGGGTTGTACACGGCCTCCATCTACAAGGTGTCCCAGGTACACAACTGAACTCTGCCCTGTTTGACACTTACTGCCCTTAATAGTCAGCCATGCCTGCTGCAGGGTCTGATGCACTTCCTTCAGGTGGGTAAGGTGATCCTCCCAGGTGGAACTGTACAAAGCTATATCATCCAGATAAGCTGGGTTGGACTGCTCCAGCCCAGACAGGACCATGTTCACCAACCTTTGGAAGGTGGCAGGTAGATTTTTTAAGACAAAGGATATTACTTTAAACTGGTACTGTCCCTCTGATGTGGAGAATTTGTACCTGTTCTTTCACTAATGGCATTCTGCCAGTAGCCTTAAGTTCAATAAAATGTACTCAGTTACTTAGCAGCCCCTAACCTATCAATGAGCTCATCAGCAATAGGTATAGGGTGAGCATCAGTCTTTGTGACTACGTTCAGTCCTCTGTTGTCCACACAGAACCCCAACTCTTCCTTTCCCCCACAGAGATTAGGTTTGGGCACTAATACCATGGACTGGCTCATGAACTGTCAGAAAGCTAAATTACCCCCAATCCCAGGATCTTAGCTTTGATACTGGCACTGACCTGGTCAGGCAACTGGTATAACTTGCTTTTGACAGGAAGGCTGTTGCCAGTGTGTTGGAAATGGCCCTTTTTACAGGGTCATCCCCAGTCTTTTTGCCTCCTGCCCCCTATTTTGTCTGACCTGTTGGCTTTTGAACTCTGAGCACTTTACCACTGCTAACCAGTGCTAAAGTGCATATGCTCTCTTTGTAAATTGTATTGTTGATTGGTTTATCCATGATTGGCATATTTGATTTACTAGTAAGTCTCTAGTAAAGTGCATTAGAAGTGGCTAGGGCCTGTAAATCAAATGCTACTAGTGGGCCTGCAGTACTGGTTGTGCCACCCAGATGAGTAGCTCTGTAATACAATTGTATTTTGTAAGTTTGCGCTCTTTTTGCGTCAAAAAGCGTCGCAAATGCAGCTCGAAAAAAGTATAAATATGGGACCAAGTGTCCAGCATTTCCCTGCTGAGCAGCCAGTGACCTGGTCACAACACATAACCACTCTGGGAGATCCAACATTCTTGCATGGACCATCCTCTCCACCCCTGACCAGTCAGAAGCTTCAAGATCATTTCCCAGTAGACATTCCTCTGGGAGTGCAAGAGGCACAGATACCTGCTTAGGGCCTGTCACAACTCCCCATCAAATACTCACCATTACCATGGGATGGAGTTTGGTTCTGCCGTCTGGACAGGTTACCTGTTGGTACACCCCAGGTATGATCTGCTCTTGAAAAAACAGCTTCTCTGTGATCATAGTCACACTGCCTCCTGCATCCCTCAGACTCAACCCCAGTCACATTGAGTTTAGACCTCTGCCTGTACCTCTTCATGCTGAGAGGCAAGGGGAGGCAGGACCGCAACTTCCACCCCACCTATGGACTCTAAGGTTGCCTCTGTTGACCCTTTCCCAATCTCTGAGACAATCTCCACCTCCACACCTACAATCCCTGTGGACTGCCTACCAATGGAGGGCATCTTTGTGCAAAAAGCATCTCCTCTTTTGTGTCAAAACATTGACCTGCCTTCATTAGGTAACAAAACTTTCCTGCCTTTGTAGTCTCAAAATTCTTCCCCAAATACCCCTTCTTCTTGAAAGTGGCATGGCTCGGGGTCCCACTCTCTTGTGAAGGTTTTTGTGGGCCTTGTGAGGACTCTTTCTGTTTTGACCTTCCTTTCCCTGGGCTTTCCCCTGGGAGTGGACCTGTCCTCCATTCTTTTGGTCACCTCACTGGTGCTGATTAGAAACCCAGGTCCTCACCTACTCATCAGCTGTTTCCCCCAGTTCCCTGGGACCAGACAACTTTGAGTCCACTAGATTCTGCAATAACTTCTCTTCTCTTCTCTTGAACACAATGACTCAGGATGTGCTCTTTAAGAATCGAGTTATGCAGCCCCTCATGCAAACTCACTCGATTAACCTTAATCCAGCATGCTAGTGCCTTCACTGAGATGTCTACAAAGTCCACCCAGGACTGTGTGCTTACCTTATGGGTGTTTCTGAAGCTCATCCTTTACTGTTTTGAGGTCAGACCATAGTTTGTGACTAAACATTGCTTCATGTGGGAGTACAAAATTTCTTAATTCCCCTGTATGGTCAAGAGCCTGTCCATGCTATCTATTGGAATCGGTTCCTACAGAACTGAACCCCAATACTTAAAGTTGACCTCTTGCATCTCAAGGGCCCTCTCAAATGCAGTCAACCATTTATGAATATCATCCCCCTCAGTGTACATGAGAAGTATTCCCTTGGGAAGCCTGCGTTTACCACTAGCTCCCTTGGATACCTCAGCCCTTTTTTCATTATTACTGCCACAAATTCTTCTCTCTTCTTCCTTTGCCCACCTCTTCTTTTCCAGCTCTAGCTTCTCTTTTTCTATAGCCAAGGCTTCCAACTGAGCCTGAAGCTTTTTGACTTCAAGATACAGTTTTGGTTCCCCTCTGGGAGAACCATTCCTCGCTCCCCTAGCTGGGAGCAAAAATCTATTACTAGAAGTTGTGACAGGGTGTCATTCACCTCCGACTGGTGGAAGTCATTGGAGGAGTTATCTTTCTTTTCCCTTCATTATCCTGGTGTTGTCTGTGCCCAGGCCATCTGGGACCTAATCAACTCTGCCTTCCTGATCTTGTTGCTATTATGTCACCCACTGGATCTACACTGAACCCTAGGTTCAGCCACTTTGAGTTTGTTCAGTTTAGCCAGATTAAGTTCCATGGTATGTCACACAAACTTCACAATCAGAAATAGAACAAATTTGGAACAATCAAAAGAATAGATTAAAATCAGTTTTAGTCCAAATTTAAAAAATCTGAACTAAAAAGTTTTGTTCTAGGTCCATCTAATGGAATTTTAATGAACTTAACTCGCTTTACTACAAGGTACAATTCAAACACAAGCCCACATCCACACCACTGAACACCAATTATATTGGAGGCTGGTTATAAGTAGAGGTAAGTATGTAACTACTATCATAAGCAATAGGGGTTCACTGCATCAGTATACATTTAAGGAAATGTCCTTTTCAAATTCTCAATTACGTACAACTCTTTGCTTTATTTTTCTTGTTTTAAAACCACCACACATCAACAGTGACGACAGAAAACATGTTTCACTCACACAAAAGGCCTTCTCCAGGGCTGTAGTAAAATAAATACCAACAACATATAATGACATTCCCACACATGGCAACAAAAAGTTTTTGTATGTATACTTCATACAGAAAAGACACTGAAACATGTCCATGAAAAAGGCTAGCAGTAACAGAGAGAAAATGTAATATGTAAAATCCCTTCACAGGGCAAGCTAACCCCAAGGTAGTCTTGGGCATCACTTCATAACTCAGACAAAGCCAATTTCTGATGGTTTTGCCCCTGCTGAAAGTCACATTAGGTTTATTTGACACATGTTCCTTAAGTTCAGGGACCTCAGTCAACAGACACCAATATCTTTTCAGAACCTCATTAATTTTGTCACTCCACGTGGTATATAATTTACAAAAGACACATAGCTCTGTTTTCCTCTTGTTTGTTCGATTCCTTTTTCGAAGTGTCCACTTTGCTGTTCGTCTGATTCTTTCTTCAGCTTTCAGTAGGATTCCTTTCTGACATCCTGTTTCTGAATCTTTGCTTATCACTCTCAATGTTACTAATGAATATGTCTTCCGCACTACAATTCCACCTAATGTGTACCATATCCCCAAATGATATGTTATTAATAACTGACTTTGGGTGTGCACTCGCAGAATGTGGGATACTGTTGCAGGCTGTGGCCTTCCTGAACATAGTGCTATGTATTGAATCGCCCTCTACATAGAACAAAATATCCAAATATTCAATCTTTGCTCTACTATGGTTTAGGGTCAGTTTGATGTTGCTAAGGAATACCATTAAGAAAGGCTTGGTGTTCAGAAATCTGGCCCACAGTTCCCTTCCATAACATGATGATATTTTCTATGTACATCCCCTAAAAGACAATAAAGTTTATCCAGGGAGAGGCACATCGACCCCAGGCATGCTCCCACTCATACCAGCCCATAACAAGGCCAGCATAGGAGGGAGCAATCCTGGAGCCCATAGCTGTACCCTGTATCTGATGGTACCAACAACCATCATGGAGAAAGTAATTTTGGGAAATAATGAAATCTGTCATCTCAGTTAGCACGTTGTTATGCTCTGGAATGTCCACAGTCCTGGTGCAAAGAAGAGATTCCATGGCCTTCATTCAATAGGGCATATGTATGCAAGTATATGACCTTTTCACATCCATTGCAACAAACATTAACTACTGTGACCATTTGGCATCCTCAAATATTTTAAGTATGTCCTTATTATCCTGAATATATGCAATTAGATTGCAAGCAAAAACCTGTAGGAATTTATCCACATACTCACACAGCCGTTTAATAAGTGAGGATATGCCCAAAATAATAGGCCTTCCTGGAATACATTTCCCCCCTTGTGTATCTTGAGCAGTGTATATATATATCCACAGGAATCATGGATCCTTTGCATGTAGAAAATTGTACTCCTCAAACGTAATCAGGGAGCTTTCACGCAAATGTGTCAATCTCATGTTAACATACGAGGCCAATATCTTCATGGGGTTATATGAAATACATTCATAACAATCGATATCAGCCAGTTGTCAATTGATTTACTCAGTAGAGTCACACCTATTCATTATAACCACATTTCCATCCTTATCGACCTCTCTGATCACAATGGACCGATCTGATTGCAGATCTTTACGTGCAATTCTTTCAATCTTAGTTAAATTCCGGGCCCGAAAGGATTGGTGCCTAATTCTTCCCAAAAGAATGTGCAAATCTTTAATCACCTTTTCCTTAAATAACTTGATATCATGGTGAGTACCAGAGGACATGAATTTAGAGCAGGGCCTTAAACCACAATCTAACTCTACATTTTCCACAATATCTAATTCTTCTCTCAATGTGTCAATGTCCACGGAGTCATCATCTGGTGAAGACATCAAAACCTGGAAATCATACAAGTCTGACACCCTTTGTTTGAGAGGCTGTACATATCCTATTGAGGGAACAGTCTGCATAGGGTTTGATTTGAAATGATCCTTTAATTTCAGCACACAAGTGAACTTATACAAATCGACAAATACATCAACTGGATCTCCCATTTGGGAAGGGCAAAAACCCAATCCCTTCTTCTAAACCTTTTGTTCATTCATACTCAAGGAATAACCCAATAGATTGACAAATAACCAATTCATTAACTTCAGCTGTACCATTCTTCTCCTTATTTCCCTCCTTACTGTTAGTACTCTTGACAGCCCGCATGCCTAGTGCTTCTTGGAAAGCCTATTTCTTCCCTGGTGCCTGCTCCTTTTTTCCATCTCCTCAGACCCCTTTGGGTTTTGAATTTTTTCTCATTGCCTTGATCCCCAAGTATAATGTTTCCATCTCCACTAAAAAAGTGGATGGACCATGTGGGGTGGAGATAGAAGGAGCCCCACCTTGGGATGCATTACTCTCCAGCGATGTCAGGGAGCTACTACTAACAGAACTATTATACAAGGTCTCATGCCATTATCAAATTTGCACCCAAAAGTAAAAATTCTTCCTTTCTCATAGTCCATCTCATCTTCTTAGATCTTTCTTATTATTAGAAATGCCACCACTGTATGGGAGAAATAATCCTAGCTTTAAATTCTGTCAGGACACAATGCAAACCACTGTTTCCTTGCCACTTAAGAGCTCAAAAAACTGGATGATAATATTATAGCAAGTGTTCTAGCATGACGTGAGTGCTGTTCAAAATTCCAGCTGATACAGGTTTATTTGTGGTGATCAACAAGGTCATTTCTGTGAATTGAGACAATAGACTAATTACTGTGAAGAGGCTGCTGATGATGACAGAGCTATGGCATAGGGTGCTTTGATTGGTTAACAATTGAAGCATTCATTGGGTAACAGATACCGCTATGATACCAATGAAACTAGATAAAACATTATGCACTGCAGTTGTAATTAACACATTGTAAAATATCACTTTCATAGGAGAAAAGCACATTACTTTTGTAAGACCTAGAAACTTTCGGGTGGTCTACACCCCAACTTTTTGCTTGCCTCCCTCCAATTTTCTGACCATGTTTTTGCTGGTTTTAGGACTCGGTGCACTTTAAGCAGTGCTAAGTGTGCTAAAGTGATTCTGCTCTCTCACCTAAATCATGGTAACAATGGCCTTACCCCAACTGGCATAATTAAGTTACTTGAAAGTCACTAATAAAGTACACTATTTGTGCCGGGGGCTGTAGATTAAATGGTACTAGTAGGCCTGCAGCACTCATTGGAGCACCCACTCTAGTAGCTCCCTAACCATGACTCAGGCCTGTCATTGCAGGGCCTGTGTGTGCAGTTTTACTGCCACCTCGGCATTGCATTTAAAAACCTTTACCAAGTGACAGAGCTTAAGCTGTCCCTCGTGTTACAAGAGTCATCAGGATGTGACAAGTGTAAGGTTATGAAAGTAACAGAGTGGAAAAACTAACAAAGAAAGCTGCACTGACACGCAATCTAAATGTGCATTTTTTTGTATTTTAGAGTTTGATTTAGGTGCCTTTTCAATGTAATTCCATGTCAGAAGGATTATTCTGATGTTAAAATGTAAATTAGACTCTAGACTGGCAGGGCATATAGAAATGATATTGAATTTCTTGTGAATAATGAGAGATTAACAAGTTTGAAAATGCGTGCAAATGAGAGAAATACACTTCTCTGTTAACCTTAATGGAATGCAATAATAAAATGTTTTTGTTTGAAATGAAATGTATTATTCATATTGATGAAATATTATTAATGTTGACTTTATAAGTTTCCATATTACTGCTTCATTCAAATCTGGCGGTCGGTGTTAAAGTGGCGGTAATACCGCCAACAGGCCAGCGGTAAAAAAAAATGGGATCACGACCATGGCGGAAACTGCCAACACTGCCAGCCACTTTAACACTCCGACCGCCACGGCGATAGCAACAAACACCACGGCGGTAACTGCCAACAGACAGGTGGAAGTCAATATACTGCCCACTCCATCACAACCCGCCCATCAGCCAGCATTTCCGGGGCAGTACCAATGCCATCAGAAGCAGGGCAGAAACACTACGTTGAAGGAAAACCAGTCACCTCTCGACACTCAACGAAGAACCAGGATGCCATGGACACCGAGCTGCACGTCCTGCCCATGCTGGTTTACCTCCGCATCTATCAAGAGTACGAAAGTTGGCGGCAACGACCACGGTGAGTACAGCACCTAGTACACAGGAGGGGGGGAGAAAAAAGAGAGTGACACACACACACAACACGCAACACCCCCACCTCCACCCTCACCCACAACATCATACACACAAACACATACATCAACATTACATTTACACCCCGTAACCCCCTGGAAGAATGCAAGGACAAAAGGAATAGACTCAAATCAGTAATATTTAAGAAATAGATATACGTAATAATTTGAAAAACAGTATTTACAAAAATATACAATATGTACATAAGGCGGTACATTGTCCACTCAAAATGTCCTTGGGCCACTGGGCCAAAACTCATAGGCCAAGCCGACACTTGACTCCAGCCTCAATACGGAGAGAACACTGCAGGGGCATTAGGTCGAAAACACACAGGCACCTCAGGGGGTCGGGAAAGGAGGGGGCACCTCAGCCGGAAGATGGAATAACACCACTGCTCCTCGAGGGGGCTCCATGCCCACAGCGATGTCCTGGGGAGTGCAAAGCCACAGTCTCTCTAGTGGGTGGTTTGCCCAGTGCTTGGTCCTGGGGAGTGCAAAGCCACAGTTTGTCTAGTGGGTGGTTTGCCCACTGCTTGGTCCTGGGGAGTGCAAAGCCACAGTCTCTCTAGTGGGTGGTTTGCCCACTACTTGGTCATGGGGAGTGCAAAGACACAGTCTCTCTAGTGGATTCATATCTCCACTGGTTCTGGAGGGGGCTTTGTGCCCAGTGTGCTTCATCCTGCCAAGGATAGGGTGAGTGGATGCATATCTCCATTGGTTCTGGCGTGGGCTTTGTGCCCAGTCCCTCACCTGGGTGTCTGAGGCACAAGATTTGCAGGGACCAGGTTGCATGATAGTCCATGGAGGCAGGGCAAGACTCCATCCTGCGGCGGCTACGGCTGCAAACTGGTGGTAGTGCTGGTGCTGGTGGGGGTGCTGCCAGTGGTGGAGGGAGGCTCCAGTCCTTCTCTTGCAGCCTTGGACGGCTCCCCACTGGGGCTGCTGGTAATGGTGCTACTGTCAGCGGTGCAGGTGGAGGTGCTTGCGGCAGTGCCTGCAGCAGTTCTAGCGGCAGTGCTGGTGGCGGTGCTGGCCGTGGTGCAGGTGCCGGTGCTGCCAGTGGTGGGTGGAGACTCCAGCCCTTCTCCTGCAGCCTCGGATGGCTGCCCACTGGGGCTGCTACTGCTGACAGCAGTGGTGCTTGCAGCGGTGCAGGTGGCGGTGCTGCGGCGGTGCTAGCGTTGGGGCTGCTGGTGGTGCTGGCTGTGGTGCAGGTGTCAGTGCTGGCGGTTGTGCCACCAGGCCTTCACCTGCAGCCTCAGACAGCTGAAGTTCCTTGCCTGGTGTTTTGTGCCCCTTCCGCACATTGCCAGATGGTGGTGTGACCTTGGGTCTGGCAGCTGGAGTCTTTGAGGTGGCCTTGCTGTCTGGATGAGGCTTCTTCCCCTTGCTGGATGCTGTCCCCCTCTTCACCTTGCCAGGTGGCGGAATTGTTTTGGCCTTGGCAGTTGTTGGTGGCACACTGGCTGGGCTGACGGGTGCCCCATTTTAGCCTCTGATAGCTGCAGGATGTCGACTTGGTGGCTGAGGTGCTGGGCTGCGTTCTGGCCACCCTGGCCCAAGGGGAAGGACGGGGGGAGGGTTAGGGAAGAGGTCAAAGTTGGCCAGGAAAAGCTTCTTAGGGACACTGGGGCGGGAAGAGGGTGAGGGTTTGGGAGTGGAGGAAGAGGGAGTGGTTGTAGGAGGTGTTTGTCTGCTGAGTTTGGGTTCAGTTGTATGGGCTGGAAGCTGTTGTGAGGTGGATGGCTGTTGGGTGGGTGGGTGCTTGTGTTTCTGTACTTTGGGAGGAGGGGTCACAGACACAGTGGGAAAGGACACAGGGGACATGTGCATGGATGTGGGGGTGGTGACTGCCAGTGAGGGGTGTGTTGTGACGGGCGTGCTGGAGGTAGTGGATGAGGATGTAGTGCATGCAGGTGTGAGTGCAGATGCTACTGGGAGGGAGGTGGAAGACGAGGAGGAGGGGGACACAGTGGAGGCAGTGGATGTTGGTGTGTCTGCATGTGGATGGTGCTTGTGTGAGTGCCTGTGAGATGAAGTGGGGTGCTTGTGTTTGTCAGAGCCACTTTTGTGTGTTGATTTGGATGAATGCTGGGCTGAAGGTGCGCTTGGGATAGGCTGGGGTTAAGGGGATTGGGACTGGGTAGAGGAAGTTGGAGGGGGGAGGCTGGAGACAGGGACAATGGCTGCCATTGTTGCGGAGGCCAGAGCCTTAAATGCTATCTGTTGGACCGCCACACCAGAGTGAATGCCCTCCAGGTATGCATTTGTTTGTTGCAAATGCCTCTCAACGCCCTGGATGGCATTCAGAATGGTTGACTGCCCAACAGTGAGGGATCTCAGGAGGTCAATAGCCTCCTCACTGAGGGCAGCAGGGCTGACTGGGGCAGGGCCTGAGGTGCCTGGGGCGAAGGAGATGCCCACCCTCCTGGGTGAGCAGGCACAGGAAACACGCTGGGGGGCTACTGGGAGGGCGGTGCTGGTACGGGGGTGGCGGCTGTACCTGTTGTTGGGGTGGGCACAGAGGTGCGCCAAAGCCAGGGAGCTTCCATCGGAGGAGGAGTTGCTATGTGTGGTCTCCGTTCCAGTCCCCTTCGTGGTGCTCCCCTCGCCCTCCGTCCCTCTGGTGCCCTCACCGTCAGTGGATTCGGCCTCCAGGCCCATGTGGACTTGGCATTACCTAATTCAAAACTGGGCTTGGTATTGTTGATTAACAACTGGACCTGAAATGGACTGTACTGTATTAACAGTTGGAACTGGTGGATAAACCATGGGCACTTGTGTCACTGAATTAGTTGTTTAACCTGGAGCTATTTGATTTGGGATCTGTGCAACTGGAGCAGTTGGCACATTTGGTACTACGTTCTGTAGTGCTTCACTACTTGTTTCTACCTCAAATGAAGGATACAGTTGGGGACAATTCATCAATAACTGATTTATGAACTCTTTTTCTGAATCAGAAAAATCTGAATTTCAGTGGTAAAGCAGATTAATGGAACACTGTAGTCTCGACTGTGGAAAGTATGTGCATTAACATGCAGAAAGCCTGCAGAAAAATAGGTTTGTTACCATATGAGATCTTCATGGAGTGGCTCTATGAGATTGCCAGCAGTGTCTGCTAATGATATTGTGAACATCACAGATTACTTAGTACTGGATTATTGCACAGGACTATCTGATGTGGTTCATTCTTTCTCTCACCAGGTTAGAGAAGCAACTGCACAACAGCAACAAGAACTTTGTTATGACCTGAGTCCTGGCACATGGGTGTTGGTGAAAAAGCAAGCAAGAAAGACATGCTTAGAACAGCATATGAAAGGACCATATCATGTTGTTCTACCGACAATGATAGATCTAAAGCGTACCTGTCTTCCGAACTGGATTCATGAAAGCCACAAATAGAAAGTTCTTCTTTCTGAAGGGTTGGTTACAGTGAGAGAGAGGGTACAGGTTAGCAAAGCTGTGGGGACTGGACCAGTGGCTAATGCAGAGAATGCACAATCTGGTGAAATTCTGAGCGAGTCAACAACAGTTGAAGGTACAGAAGGGTCGAGAGAGAATCAGGTAACTCTTGCTAGCTTAGATCATGCGGAAACTCCAGTTGTGCCAGAGAAAAGAGTTATATCCGGAGATCAGTGGCCCGAGGAAAGCTCAGAGCCAGTGATAAAATTGCCTCCTTCCATTGCTGAAATAACTGAAGAATCAGATCAAAGTGACAATGAAACTGAGGGCAGTGTAACTAGAAAGTCAAAGAGAAAAAGAGTGCCAAGTTGAAGGTATTCTGCTCCTGAATGGACATTTTTCACAACTGATGAGTGGGAGAAGTTTGCTGTCTTTTGTCTTAACAATTCGAATCCTGCTGAACATTTTGGAAATCACAATTGCTTTGGAACGGAACTTTGAAAAATCATTGCTGCTTGATGAAAAAATACATTATTTGCTGGAGGTGCTTATTAGTGAATAAAAGATGGTTTATTATTAGAGTAATTTGAACTTTTAGTAGAAACTTTTCCATTTTTGTAAATAGGAGAGACTCTTGATTAACTTTTTGGATTTTTGTTTTTGAAGAAATTGTTTTTGAATTTGCTTTGCTCAATCGAAGAAAAGCCTGAAAAGGGACAGTGAAATAATTGAAAACCACTCCTGCAATTTTTTTTTTTTTTTTTAATTTCCATTAAGTAGCATAATGTGGTCTGAGTCTAGGAAAATCATGAAACACAATCAAAGTAAGAGGAGTAAATGTATATGTGTGTGTAGGTTTAGCATTAGTAGGTGTGATTGTGATTATTTTTATGATTGTTGAATTGAGTTTGCCTGTTAAGAATTAAATTGAGAAAACGTCAGTCAAAAAGTGCCCCGACTTTAGAAGATTAATTCACAGATCAGAGTCAACTGTATGAAGATGAAAAACTTTTACATAATGATAGTTATAAGGAAGATTTGACTTCAAATGTGTATTGCTTAGTGTTATATGAGTACATTAAAACTTCAAAGGTTTGTGATTGCTATATATGCACACAAACGCCTTCATCATTACAGGAAGGAATCACTTATCACAGATAGCCACTAACATACATAATTTCTTTTAGTCTGTTGCTAACTCTATTGTATGAGCAGGAGTATTACCATTATTTCTATTCTTTTTATGGTCTAGTAGTTTATTTCATGCCTAACATGAAGGACATGAGCAGCATTGCTAAAGCGAAAAATAGGATGATTCTTTAAACCTATCCTGATCTTTGGAACAGTATATATACAGAAGAATAATTTGACAGGCATACTTAGCCCAGTAGAAAGAGAGTTAATTCGATAGGTTGAAGAAGTAGGGAAATGAAAGTCAAAATGGAAAAGGGAGTTGTAATATTATATTGGTATAGGGACCCCACACATGTCACAGTGAAGAATAGTAAGGGATTCCTGGCCTTAGATTGGCAACATGTAAGGTAATTATGTGTACATAGACCAAAGTCAAACACAGAATCTCATGTTTTAGGTACTAGTGAATGTAGACATTTACCTTTATGATAAATGATGAGGATCACACCATACCAGGTGTGTATTACATACATGGTAAAAAGGCCAATTACAAGCTGCCGAAAGGCTGGTATGGAAAATGTTATCTGGGAGTAGTTTTTCTGAAAATGTATCATGTGGACAACATTAATGATCCAGTCTGGGATGAAAAATCTAACTCCAGAGTTAAAATAGGAGAAAGTGCCTCAGAGATAGTGGGAGATATTTTCGGTGCCATAATTCCATCAGTGGGAGTAATCTTGAATGATCTAATGATAAGGAGGTTGTAAACAATAGTAGATAAATTATCTACTGACACTGCACGAGTTATGGACACGGAGATGGTTGCTGTGAGATCAAAGGTTTCGCAAAATTGCCCTGCGTTAGACATTTTACTCACAAAGAAGGGCAGAGTCTGTAAAAGGTTACATGCACAACACAATACATACCTGACACTAGTAAAGAGATAAGAAAGTACATTGCAAACATGAGTGACTTGAAAAGAGATCTGAATAGTCTGACAGTCAGTGGTGCATGGATAGCTATTGGAAGCAGTTTCTCAGCCGCCTGGTTTGGGAACATGGGAAAGGGAATAGTAGGAACCATCATGAGAGTTTTGTTGATTGTGGCTTTGTGTGTCATAGTTACACTTGAATTTTACAAAATATATAAGTTACTAAAGCAGAGGAGAGCCAAACCTAGAAGGAAGAATGAGGAGATAGAAATGGAGACTTGGAGAAACATTTATTATTGTAACCTCAAGAGATTGGAGGATTACAGCAGACCATTTCAGAATAAGTCATCAAAATTCTAAATTGTCTCATTGAAAGGAGAATTTGGCCTTTGTGATGGCGTATTTTGTCATCAAATGAGGGACAGATGGGCCTAACATTTTAGTGATGTCCCTCATGTCACCAGGAGTCATTAGGATGTGACAAGTTTAAGTTTATAAAAATACAAGGGTGGAAAAACTAATGTAGAAAGCTGCACTGACTTGCATTTTAAAGGTGCAGTTGCTTGTACTTCAGAGTTCGACATAGGTGCCTTTTGAATGCAATCAAATGTTAGAAGGATAAATCTGTGATTAAAATGTAATTTAGACTCTACACCAAGTGTATATAAAAACAATATTGAATTCCTTGTGAATATTGAAAGATTTCCGAGTTTGAAAATGTGCACACACTGAGAGAAATGCACTTCTATCTTATAGTTAATGGAATGCAATCATAAAGCTTTTTCATTTGAAATGAAATATATCATTCATACTGATGAAATATTAATAATGTTGAATTTATAAGTTTGCGTATTATATGTGTTCTACTAAAATGTATTAATTAAATGCATTTTATATCTTTCCTTGTGTTAGCAAAAGTTAGGCCTGCAGAGTAAAAGTGTTGAATTATGAAGTCTTATTTCAGATTTCTTTCCAATTAGAAGCAAAGTCCTTTTGTAAGAAACCCATTCTTCAAAAGTGGAAGTATTCATTCTTTTGTCCGTGAAAAAAAAAAAACATTTCAGGAACATAGGTGGTCATAACAACCCTGTTAAAGCGGCGGTAAAACCGCCAACAGGCCGGCTGTAAAAAAATTGGAATTATGACCGTGGCGGAAACCGCCAACAAAGACATCCACTTTAACACTCCAACCGCCACGGCAGTACAGACAAACAGCGCGGCGGTCACCGCCAACAGACAGGCGGAGGACAATGTACCACTCACAGTATCACAACCTACCAATCCGCCACCTTTTCCGGGGTGGATTCACTGTGGATAAAAACACGGCGGAAACAGCCATTTCAAAGGGAAAACACTCACCTCCACACACTCCCCTAGGAACGACGACACCATGGAGCCGGAACTCCATATTCTGCCATCGATAGTCTTCCTGCTCCTATAAGAGGATCATCAACGCCGGCGGCGAAGACCACGGTGAGTACTGCAACTACGACATAGGGGTGGGGGGAGGCAAAAACACAGGGACACACACAACCAACATCCCAACCCCCACCCTGACCCTCACCCACTACAACACACACACCAATGCATATCCAAACATTACAGTAAAAAAAACCGGAAGAATGCAAAGACAAAAGGAAATGAGTGTAACCATTGTAATATATCAAAATACAGTAAGCAAACAAATACATATATATATATACACATTAAACAAAATATACACCATGATTAGTAGTGCAGGTAATGCACCATTCATTGTCCGTGGACCACTGGGCACAAAATGCATGGGCGAGGCCCACACAAGATACCTGATCAAAACGGAGAGAACACTGCAGGGGCATCAGATAGAAATACAACAGGCACCTCAGGGGGAAGGGAAGAGGGGGCACCTCAGCCGGATGAGTGCACAACACCAGATCAATGAGGGGGCTCCATGCCCATTGATGTATCCTGGGGAGTGCAAAGCCACAGTCTCTCAAGTCTCTGCAGTGGGTAGGTTGCCCACGGTACCATCCTGGGGAGTGCAAAGCCACAGTCTCTCAAGTCTCTACAGTGGGTGGTTTGCCCACTGTACCATCCAGGGGAGTGCAAAGCCACAGTCTCTCAAGTCTCTACAGTGGGTGGTTTGCCCACTGTTCAATCCTGGGGAGTGCAAAACCACAGTCTCTCAAGTCTCTGAAGTGGGTGGGTTGCCCACGGGACCATCCTGGGGAGTGCAAAGCCACAGTTTCTCAAGTGGATAACAGTCTCCACTGGTTCTGGAGGGGGACTGGTGCCCAGAGTTCAGCACACACCCCGTGACTGTCCCAGTTGCGTCACTGCCCCTGCCGCAAATGGGCTAGCGGTGCATTCCATGGCGGTCTTTGCCCTGTTCAGCGGTCCCTGGCCTGTTCAGCGGTGCTTGCGTTGCCAGTGTCAGACCTGTTCAGCGGTGCATTCCATGGCGGTCTTTGCCCTGTTCAGCGGTCCCTGGCCTGTTCAGCGGTGCTTGCCAAGGCAGTCCTTCATTGCCCAGCAGGGCTGTGGCTGGCGGTCATTCATGGGTCAGCTGGGCTGTGGTTAGCGGGGCCCTCCTGGGCAGTGACTCTGGGGCTGGCGGTGGCCTCCTGGGCAGTGACGATGGGGCTGGCCTCCTGGGCAGTGACTCTGGCGGTGGCCTCCTGGGCAGTGACTCTGGAGCTGGCGGTGGCCTCCTGGGCAGTGACGATGGGGCTGGCCTCCTGGGCAGTGACTCTGACGTTGGCCTCCTGGGCAGTGACTCTGGGGCTGGCGATGGCCTCCTGGCCAGTGACGATGGGGCTGGCCTCCTGGACGGTGACTCTGGCGGTGGCCTCCTGGCCAGTGACTCTGGCGGTGGCCTCCTGGCCAGTGGCGATGGGGCTGGCCTCCTGGGCAGTGACTCTGGTGGTGGCCTCCTGGGCAGCGGGGATGATGGTGGTCCTCTCCGCCGTGCTGCTCCTCCCAGACTTTGGAGATTTCTTCTGCCCCTTCCCCACCTTGGGAGGAGTCACAGCTGAGTCGACACTCCCCCCAGGACCCTTGTGAGCGGCTTTGCTGGCTGGAGTCTTCCCCCTCTCCTGCCGGGCACTGTCCAACTTCTGGTGCTTCACGGGGGGGACTTGCTGTGCTGTGGCTCCGTGCCACACTGGCTGTCCTGGTGGCCGGTGCACTCCACATACCCGTAACAACAGGCACCACTGGTACCGGAGATTTTTTGGCTGAGGTGCTAGTACGGGACCTAAGAGTTGGACGGGGAGGGGGGGTGGTGGCAAATAGGTTAAGGGGGGCCAGGAAAAGTTTTTGGGAGTCACTGGGACAGGTAGATGGAGGAGGTTTGGGAGTGGAGGAAGAGGTGGTGGTTGTAGGAGGTGTAAGTTTTGTGGATTTGGGTGCAGGTGCATGTGCTGGAGGCTGTCGTGAGGTGGATGGCTGTTGGGTGGGTGTGTGCCTGCGTTTGTGTATCTTCGGAGGGGGCGTCACAGACACACTGGGAGAGGACACAGGGGACGTGTAAATGGGAGTGGGGGTGGTGAGTGCACATGAGCGGGGTGTGGTGGTGGGTGTGCTGGTGCGGGACGTAGTGGCTGTAGTGGTAGTGCATGCAGGTGTGAGTGTAGACGAGACTAGGAGGGAGGAGGGAGACGACGAGGAGCGGGACACAGTGGAGGCAGTGGATGTTGGTGTGTCTGTATGTGTGTGATGCTTGCGTGAGTGCCTGTGGGATGTGTGGTGCTTATGTTTGCCTGAGCTTCCCTTGTGTGTTGAGGTGTGTGCATGCTGGTCTGTAGGTGTGCTTGGGATAGGCTGAGGTACAGGGGATTGGGTCGGGGTGGAGGAAGTTGGAGGGGGGAGGTTAGACACAGCGACAATGGCTGCCATCAGTGCTTAGGCCAGAGTTTGCAGGGTTTGATGAAGGGCAGCCTGACCAGAACGAATGCCCTCCAGGAATGCATTTGTGTTTTGCAATTCTCTTTCTACACCCTGGATGGCATTCAAAATGGTAGACCGTCCAACAGTGAGGGACCTTAGGAGGTCAATGGTCTCCTCACTGAGGGCAGCAGAGGTGACAGGGGCAGGGGCTGAGGTGCCTGGGGCGAAGGTGATGCCTACCCTCCTGGGTGAGCGGGCACGGGGCGAAGGCTGAGGGGCTCCTGGGAGGGAGGTGCTGGTATGGGGGGTGGCGGCTGTACCTGTAGAAGTGGGGGGCACAGATTTTGCCACCACCACAAGGGAGCTCCCATAGGAGGACGAGTCCGTGTCGCTGGTTGCAGATCCTGTGACTGCCGTGGTGCTCCCCTCGCCCTCCGTCCCACTGGTGTATTCTGAGTCCGTGGTGTGGGCCTCCATGGCCATGTGGGATGCAGCTCCCTTGTGCTCCGGTGCCACTGTACCTCCGCCTGATGATGCTGATGTACACAAGAACAGGGAGACCACAAAAAGGGGGACGACGACAGAAGAAGACAGGTTGAGTGCATGGCTTACCGCTACCGTTGGCGGACACTACAGACACAGCAGCCCCCTGCACTACGTCGCGCTGTTGGGCTCTACAGATGCAATTGCTGGGATATGGCCTACATGGCTATGGTCGACATCTGCACACATAGATGACACAGGGGCATGAACACCTGTACATGGCACTCTACAGAGGTGGGGTGGGGTGCCACATGGCCTGCATTACGGAGGGGCCTAGCCTACGGAACTCGCCCTGGCCTTGGGAAACCGACAGCCCTCCTCCCCCACCCAGACACCTTCACTGCACGCAAAGTCCGCTGAATGATGTTGTACTCAACCCCTTGTGTCTGCTGTGATGCCCTCAAGCGCCCATCCAACTCAGGGCAGGCCACAGTCAGGATCCGGAACATCAGGGGGGTCATGGTTCGACGGGCACCCCTCCCACGTTGGGAGGCCATCCCCAGCTGAGCCTCCGCCGTCTTCTGGCTCCAGCGGTGAATGTCGTCCCATCTTTTCCGGCAGTGGGTGCTCCGTCTGTGGTGGACCCCCAGGGTCCGGACGTCCTTGGCGATGGCACGCCAAATATCCATCTTCTGGTGGGCGCTGACCTACATGACATGTAAAGGGGAAGAAGAGAAGTCATTAACAACTGCACCGTCTAAGTGAGTGGCCCACATCCCTACCCTTGCCATGTGACACATGCATTCACAGTCTTTCATGCACGCAGCACTGTGCCCCCTTCATTCTTACAACCAGCCCTCTCCACACAGGCATAGCCCATACAACATGCTCCCTGTGTACTTACCTGTTGGTCTGGAGGACCGTAGAGTAGCGTGTACAGGAGGAGGACCCCGTCCACAAGCTTCTCCAACTCCTCTGCAGTGAAGGCAGGGGCCCTTTCCCCAGACGCATGAGCCATTGTCCCTTCCAGACCGAGGTCACAGCAGCACTTGCAGTGTAGGTCCTCTCCTGTCGAAGATCAGGTATCGAGTGATTGAATAGATAGAAAATGGCGGTCACATCCACGGCGGTCACGTCCGCGGTAGTGCGTATCATCACCGCCGGCGTACATCGTCATTGGCTCCTGGGACCCATAGGGTCCAATGTTAACCAATGCAGCATTGCGCCGCGGTCTTCGACCGCCTACCGCGATGGTGTACAAGGCCAGCGCAGTTACCTCACATCCCATTGTCCCACTTTAGAGGTCAGGCAGCCGCCATTTCAGGGGCCCACATGCCCTAATTACCAACTGCGTCACACAGACCTAGGCCTTGTCGCACAACACAAATACCGGCCACATTTTGTGTATGAATGGTGTTCTGTGTAGACTGTGGGTACATACCTCTGAGTTGTTTGACTCTGTGGTCGCTGTTGTCATTCCTAGGCACCGTCTGCTGGGACATGTGAGGAGATGGCGGAATTGTCCGGTGTACCGACCGCTGGTTGACCTGTCGACAATGGAGGAAAGACATTTGATCATCACCTACAGGTTTGACCGTGCCACAATCCAGGAACTGTGTGCCCAGTTGGAGCCTGACCTGATGTCAGCAATCTGCCATCACACAGGGATCCACCCTCAAGTGCAGGTGCTCTCAGTGCTCTATTTCCTTGCAAGTAGGTCATTTCAAACAACAGTGGCCATGGCATCAGGGATGTCCCAGCCTATGTTTTCCAACGTGTTGTCCAGAGTGTTGTCTGCCCTGCTGAAACACATGCGGAGCTACATCGTTTTCCCTCAGGTGGAGGATTTGCCTACAGTGAAAGGTGACTTCTATGCCCTTGGACATATCCCCAACATCATAGGTGCCATTGATGGGACCCATGTAGCTCTGGTCCCCCCGCCTACAGGAGTGAAAAGGTGTACAGGAACCGGAAGAGTTACCATTCGATGAATGTACAGATGGTATGTTTGGCAGGCCAGTACATCTCCCAGGTAAATGCTATGTTCCCAGGCTCAGTGCATGACGCCAACATCCTGCGGAATAGCAGCATCCCTTATGTGATGGGTCAACTCCAGAGGCACCGGGTGGGGCTATTAGGGGACTCTGGTTACCCCAACCTGTCATGGCTACTGACCCCAGTGAGGAATCCCAGGACCAGGGCAGAGGAACGCTACAATGAGGCCCATGGGTGGACTAGGAGGGTGATCAAACGCACCTTCGGCCTCCTGAAGGCCAGGTTCAGGTGCCTGCATATGACAGGTGGATCCCTATTCTACTCACCAAAGAAGGTGTGCCAGATCATCGTGGCCTGCTATATGCTTCATAACTTGGCTTTGCGACGACAGGTGCCTTTTCTGCAGGAGGATGGTCCAGATGACGGTGTTGTGGCAGCTGTGGAGCCTGTGGACAGTGATGAGGAGGAAGCAGAGGAAGAAGACATTGACAACAGGGACTCAGTTATCCAGCAATATTTCCAGTGACACACAGGTGAGAACACATTCCTGCCTACTACAAGTACTTTCACACTTCTACCTCTATCCTGTCTGTCGATTTCAACCAGTATATGGTAACTGAGTTGTACATTTCCATTACGGTTTCACAGGTGTGGTTTCCAACGTGTGTCATCTGCTTAGATTCCTCATGGACTTGAGATGTGTGACATAGGTATGTTGACATTACATTTGAAAACGCATTTTGTCACTGTCATTGCTAATACACATTTTCGAAATCACAGACTGACTCCAGATTGTTTTGTGCTTCAAGGGTGTTTATTGAAGTGCTAAATATTGGAGGGGGGTTGTAACATGGTGAGGGGTGATGGTGGAGGAATGTCCATGGCAGAGTCCAGTCTATTAGTCTCTTAGGCGCATTGCCCATATGGGCATAGGAAGTGGAGCTGGGGCAGTTTCAATATGGACAGGGTGACAAAGTGGGACAGTGGGAGGACAATTAGGGTGGTCTCATTTCTTGGCGGGGGTCTTGGCATCGTGCTCTGTCTTGTTCCTAGATCTCAGGGACCGCTTGTGGGGTGGTTCTCCCTCTGCAGGGGGTGGGGTGCTGGTGTGGTGGTCCTGTGGCGGTGCCTCCTGTCCACTAGCGCCGGCGGAGGTGGTGGGCAGTTCATCGTCCATGCTAGTGTCAGGGGCCCCCTGGAGTGCCACAGTGTCGCTCCTGGTGTTAAGTTTTTCCTTCAGCACCCCTACGATGGTGCCCAGGGCAGAGCTGATGGTTCTGAGTTCCTCCCTGAACCCCAAATACTGTTCCTCCTGCATGCGCTGGGTCTCCTGAAACTTGGCCAGGACCGTTGCCATCGTCTCCTGGGAGTGGTGGTATGCTCCCATGATGAAGGATAGGGCCTCGTGGAGAGTGGGTTCCCTAGGCCTGTCCGCCCCCTGTCGCACAGCAGCCCTCCCAGTTGCCCTGTGTTCCTGGGCCTCCGTCCCCTTGACCGTGTGCCCACTACCACTGCCCCCAGGTCCCTGTTGTTGTTGGGGTGGTGGGTTATCCTGGGTTCCCTGTAATGGTGGACACACAGCTGATTGACGTGTCCTGGGTACGGAGGTATGGGCCCACTGGGTGGGTGCTGTGCTGGTGTTACCAGAGGGTGGATGCTCTGTGGTGGCCTGTGACTGGGTGTGGGGAACCGACTGTCCTGAGGCCCACGATGGTCCGGGCTGGTCATCTGGATCCAGTTGGACAGAGCTGCTGTCATCACTGTTGGCCTCTTCTGTGGGTGGGGTGGAGATGTCTGGACCCTCCTGTCTGGTGAAGTTGGGTAGGGGTCCTGCAGGGGTGTAAAAGCATGATTATTGCATCTGTGTGTGTCATGGTGTGCAATGGGTGGGTGACCGTGTACCCCAGTGCTAGCATTCCTGTGTGGGGGCTTGTGTGATGATGGTTGAGGGGGGTGTTATGGGTATGTTCAGTGGGCATGCTTTAGTGATGGGTTTCCATGCTTTGTTGTGTCATGCAGGGCTTGGTGTTGGGATGTGTGGTTTGTGTTATTATTACATTTGTGAGGAGTTGGAGTGATAGGGGAGGGGGCGAGGGTGGGGGTCTGTGATAGCATACAGTTAGGGTGGGGGATATGATAGTTAAGATTTGACTTACCAGAGTTTATCCCTCCACTGACTCCTGCGAGGCCCTCAGGATGCAGAATCGCCAAGACCTGCTCCTCCCATGTTGTTAGTTTCGGGGGAGGAGGTGGGGGTCCGCCGCCAGTCCGCTGTACCGCGATGTGGTGTCTTGAGACCACGGAACGCACCTTCTCCCGTAGGTCGTTCCACCTCTTCCTGATGTCGTCCTGATTTCTCGGGTGCTGTCCCACTGCGTTGACCCTGTCGACTATTCTTCACCATAGCTCCATCTTCCTTGCAATTGAGGTGTGCTGCACCTGTGCTCCAAATAGCTGTGGCTCTACCCGGACTATTTCCTCCACCATGACCCTGAGCTCCTCCTCCGAGTACCTGGGGTATCTTTGCCATGCCATGGGGTGGTGTAGGTGATGTGTGGGGTGGTGTATGCGGTGATAAGTGTGGTGATATGTAGTGGTGTGTGGTGTTTTGTGCGTGGAAGTAATGTGGGTGATGGTCTGGTGTGCCTGTGGATGCTTGGTAGTAGTTTGTAGTGTCTCTCTCTGGCCTTCTTTCTGTGTTTTTGTCATGGGGGTTTGTGGGCAATGTGGGTGTGTGTGAGAGTGGTGTGTGTATGTGTCTCAGGTGTGTGTATTTTGAATTGTCCAATGTGGTAGTGTTTTGTAAATGTGTGTGTATTTTGAGCGCGGCGGTGTGTACCGCCAATAGAATACCACGGTTGAAAGACCGCCGCGTGGATTCGTGGGTCGTGATAGCATGGGCGTATTTCTGTTGGCGTGACGGTGTCATTTTTGTTTTCGCCAGTTTATCACTGACCTTTGGTGTGGCGGACTTGTTTGGGTGTCTGAATTTTGTAGGATTTCGAGATGTGGGTCGTAATAGCTGTGGCGGAATTCCACGGCCGCGGTGGTGTGTTGGCGGTCTTATGCACGGCGGTAAGCGGCTTTTACCGCCAATGTTGTAATGACCCCCATAGACTGAGATTGTACACATTTTTTTCAAACCTGTTTGGAATCACATGGAAAGGAGATGTTCCCATGACAGACTTGGGAATATATGTGATTGTTTCAATTTGGAGTCATTAGATTACCCCTCATTGGTTGAAGTCTGCTCAACTTGACATGAACTGATACCTTTGGTGAATCAAAATGATTTGTGTAATTTGAAATACCAATGGACATTCAAACTTTGGTCAGTCTGCAGAACATTCCTGAGCAGTCGAATGCAGATCCAGATGCTTGCAGATGCTTTTTGGTTTGGATATCTTGCTGATGAAGATTCCCTGAATGCTGTACCCTTGAAGAGGTATATTCCTCTCTGCCATTTGCCCTTACCTGAAAATGCCCTTTTTAGATTTAGTATTCCTTTTTATTTTCCCCCTTCAGAAGACTCAGGTATGGTGACACTTTCACGTTTTACATATTTTTTGCCAATCTTAGTGACCTGCATTCCGAGATTATCTTTTTCCAAATTATTTTTGTCCTTTTGGTACTTTATGGATTTTTTCCTCATGTGACCCCCCCACATATATATTTCCTGCTTTGGTTAGTTGTAGGGTCAACCTGTGCCCAGCCAAGGATTATTGACACTACTAAATTTTAATTGACTAATGATTGTAAATTCTGAGCAGCTAATAACATCCCTGTCTCAGTTATTCTTATTGATGTTATGTGTTATTCTTCTTGAAGAATAAGTTACTTACCTTCGGTAACGCTTTTTCTGGTGGATGCATTAACTACCTGTGGATTCCTCACCTAAAGAATTCTCCCCTCGCGCCAGCTTTGACGGAAATTCTTCTAGCTCTGCACGTCGACGATGACGTCACAATAGCCCTACTCCACGCGACGCCATATGACGTCAAAGAGGCAATAAGAAGCCCTCATCGACGTGCAGACGTCAGTTATCACCATTTTTAACGTGCCTTAGAGGTGAACGGGTGAAAATTTGACCTTCAAGAGAACATAATCACATCCAAAGAAGTGAAAACTCAACATTTATTACACTAAAAATAACAAGAAAATAAATATGCCAATCAAAATCAATCATGAGTCTTTTATCAAGACCAGAGAAAGAAATACATATATACATGCTATAACTATATACATAAAGTAGGCATATATATATATATATAAATATATATATATATATATGTGTGTATACATATATATATATATATATATATATATATATACAAGACAATAGGCGCTCACCCAAGGATTTCGTGGAACAACCATTCAGGCAACGGGGAGGCGGGTGGGACCGTGAGGAATCCACAGTTAGTTAATGTATCCACCAGAAAAAGCATTACCAAAGGTAAGTAACTTATTCTTCAGATGGATACACCTACCTGTGGATTCCTCACCTAAAGAATAGAGTCCCAAAGCAGTACTACCTCCGGAGGTGTGTGCCCGAATGGTCAAACCAAGAAATTCTGCAGCACGAGCGAGCAAAATGGCCATCCCTCCTAACCTCAGAATCCAAACAATAATGTTTGCAAAAGTATGGAGGGATGCCCAAGTTGCCGCCCTGCAGATGTCAACCACAGGAACACCCCTTGCCAAAGCCGAAGAGGCAGGCTTAGCTCTGGTGGAATGGGCACGAAGCCCCACAGGTGGTTCTTTCTTAGCTAAGGAATAACAAAGCTTAATACAGAGAATGACCCACCTGGATAGCGTTCTCTTGTGGACTGCTCTGCCTTTCCTCTTCCCCACGTATCCAACGAAGAGCTGATCATCTAGCCTGAACTCCCTCGTCCTGTCGACTAAGAAGCTGAATGCTCTTCGTGGATCCAGTCGGTGGAGCCTCTCTTCCTCCTTGGATGGATGAGGCAGAGGGTAAAAGGAAGAGAGAGTAATAGACTGCCCCAAGTGAAAGGGTGTAACAACCTTTGGGAGGAAAGCCGCCTTGGTCCTTAACACCACTTTGTCTCTAAAGAAGCAAAGGTATGGAGACTCTACACTAAGAGCCTGAAGCTCACTGACTCTTCTGGGCGATGTTATGGCTACCAGAAATACAGTCTTAAGAACCAGCAAACGCAAAGCACAAGAATGCATTGGCTCAAATGGCGATCCCATCAGAAATGCGAATACTAAATTAAGGTCCCACTGTGGCATAACAAATGGTGAGGGCAGAAACTTATTAGTGAGCCCCTTAACAAACCTCAAAGCAATTGGAGATTTAAACAAGGAAGGTTGATCAGGGAGGCACAGAAAAGCTGACAGTGCTGATAAATAGCCCTTAACTGTGGCAACTGCACAACCCCTCAGTGCCAAAGAAAGAGCAAATGATAATATATCAGACAAGTGAGCCTTTAAGGGATCACTTCGGTTCTCTCCACACCAACGTACAAATTTAGCCCATCGACTTGCATAGATTGATTTGGTGGAGTGTCGCCTGGCTGATAAAATACCATCCACCACTTCCGGTGGGAGAGAAAAAGCACTCAGATTGCCCCGTTCAATCTCCAGGCATGAAGGTGCAGACTCTGGAGGTGGGGGTGAAGAATCTGCCCCTGCGACTGCGAGAGGAGGACCACCCTGTAAGGGAGACGGAGTAGAGGGCACAGAGAGAGTTGGAGAAGGTCTGTGTACCACACCCTTCTTGGCCAATCCGGGGCTATCAAGATGACCTGAGCCCGGTCTTGGCAGATCTTCCTCAAAACTCGAGGAATCAGGGGTATGGGAGGAAACGCGTAAAACAACTGACCCTTCCAGTACATCTGAAACGCGTCCCCCAAAGCTCCTTGCACCGGATACTGGAGGCTGCAAAATAACGGGCACTGTGCGTTCTCCTGAGTGGCAAACAGATCTATCTGCAGACACCCCCACATCTGGAAGATGTAAAGAACCAGATCCGGATGAAGACGCCACTCGTGGTCAACCGAGTTGCGTTGACTGAGAACATCTGCAAGTACATTCAGAACCCCGGCCAAATGATTTGCTACCAAGCAAATCTTGTGGTCCTGAAGCCAGGACCAGAGTCGAAGAGCTTCTCTGCAAAGAAGGTACGACCCCACTCCTCCCTGCTTGTTTATATACCACATTGGGGTAGTGTTGTCTGTCAGAATCTGGACTGACTGACTGCGAATGGAAGGGAGGAAGGCCTTGAGAGCTAGGCGTACTGCCCGCAATTCCAACAGATTGATGTGAAATCTCTGTTCCACTGGAGACCAAAGGCCTTTGACCTCCAGGTCCCCCAGATGAGCTCCCCACCCTAGAGTGGAAGCATCCGTTACAACTGTGGCCACCGCCGGAGGCAGCGAGAACGGCCTTCCTTGCGACAGGTTGCCGATCGCTGCCCACCACTGAAGATCCGCCGCAATGTCTCTGGTGATTGTGATCGAATCTTCGAGATCCCCTTTGTGCTGAAACCACTGCCTGCGGACACACCACTGAAGAGCCCTCATGTGCCAGCGTGCATGAGTGACCAGCAGTATGCAAGAAGCAAACAGACCGAGCAGACGAAGGACCTTGAGGACTGGAACTACTGCTCCATTTCAAAACATCGGAATCAACGCCTGAATGTCGTGAACCCGCTGGGGTGGAGGAAAGGCCCGATTCAATGTTGTGTCCAGTACTGCCCCTATGAACAGGAGGCGTTGAGAGGGCTCCAGGTGAGATTTGGGCACATTGATTGAAAAACCCAGGTCGTACGACAACTGAGTTGTCGACTGCAGGTGATGCCGCACAAGCTCCGGAGTCTTGGCTTTGATTAACCAATCGTCCAGATAGGGAAACACCGCTATCCCTCTTCTTCTGAGCTCTGCCGCTACCACCGCCATCACCTTTGTGTAGACTCGAGGTGCTTTAGTAAGACCAAACGGGAGGACCGTAAACTGATAATGCTGCGATCCCACCACAAACCGGAGATACTTCCTGTGCGATTTGAGAATCGGAATATGGAAGTAGGCATCCTGCAAATTGACAGACACCATCCAATCCCCTTCGTTCAACGCCAAAAGAACCTGTGAAAGGGTCAGCATTTTGAACTTTTCCCGCCTGAGGAACCAATTCAAAGTCCTCAAGTCCAGAATTGGTCTCAACCCACCATCCTTTTTGGGGATCAGGAAGTATTTTGAATAACAGCCCTGACCCCTCTCCTGCTCATGAACCAACTCTACTGTGCCTTTTGCCAATAGGGATAACACCTCCTGTTGCAGTAACAGAAGATGGTCTTCCGAACAGAAGGATGGGTGGGGAGGGAAGGGAGGAGGGAACTCCCGAAAAGGAAGAGCATACCCTCTCTTCACAATGTCGATGACCCAAGAGTCTGATGTTATAAACTCCCACATTGGAAGAAATTGGGCAAGTCTCCCCCCTACCGGAGACAAGTGAACAGGGAGTGGTGGAGGACTAAGGCTGCTTGCCCTGCTACACCCCTCCCGAGGAAGAGGAAGAGGCAGAGTGCTGCTGGGTTGCTCCTCTTGTACATACTCTGCCCCTGCCTCTGAAGGATCTGTAAGGCAGGGAGCTTGCAGATTGTTGTAGTGCCTGGAATCTGCCACGAAAGGATGGGGAGTCACGTCCAAAACCCCTAAACTTCCTATTTGACCTAAAGGAAGAGGAAGTATCTGCCTGAAGTCCTAACGACCTCGCTGTGGCTCTGCTCTCTTTGAAACGTTCAAGAGCAGAATCTGCCTTTGTCCCAAAGAGTTTTTCTCCATCAAAAGGCAGATCCAGGAGAGTCGCTTGCACATCCGTAGAAAAGCCTAATGAGCGCAGCCAAGCCTGACGCCTCGATACTATGGATGTGCCCATAGCCCTTGCCACAGAGTCAGAGGTGTTCAACCCAGACTGGATCACCTGCGTCGCCGCCGCCTGAGCGTCCGCTAGCAAATGCAACACCTCTTGTGGCAATTTTGGATGACCTTTTGCTTCCTCCATAAGGGCATGAATATAACGTCCCAAAATGCAGGTTGCATTGGTCGACTTCAAGGCCACACTGCATGACAAAAAGGCCTTCTTTGCAGCGTGGTCCATTTTCTTTGACTCCCTGTCCGCAGGGGTCCCGGGGAATGAACCAGGGGATGACCAGGAAGAGCAGGAAGCCTGAACAACCAAACTCTCTGGAGTTGGATGTTTGGAGAGGAAGTCCAGGTCACCTGGAGCCGCATGATAGTGCCTTGCTACCGCCCTATTGACAGCTGTAGAAGTCACAGGTTTCCTACAAATGTCCATGATGGGGTCCAGGAGAGCCTCATTGAAGGGCAAGAGAGGCTCTGCCACCACCAAGGCCGGATGCAGCACCTCCGTCAAGAGGTTCCTTTTCACCTCAGCAGCTGGAAGAGGAAGATCTAAAAAGTCTGCAGCCTTCCTTATTACTCCATGAAAAGATGCAGCCTCTTCGGTATACTCCCCAGGGGAAGCCAAATCCCATTCAGGGGAAGTATCAATACCGCTTGCAGTGTCCAGACCCTGAAAATCACTCGAAGGCTCCAAGATTTCACCTTCCTCCAGATGTTGCCTGCTATATTCCTCTTCCTCCAGGAGGCGCAAAGCTAGACGTCTGGACCGGAGCCTGGATTTGAGATCCGGCGTCGATAAGGCGTCGGCCGACGCCGAAGATCTTTGCTGGCTCTGCTCTTCAGGTCCATCCGACGCCAGAGCCTCTGGCGCCACAGGCACCTTGACAGTAGACTGGATCCGTGGAGAATCGCAGATGTTGTAGGCATCACTGGTCTTCTTGGCAACGCCAAGGGCATCGGCGCCGCAGCGGCTCCAGATGGCAAAAATGGTATTAAGGGCGTCGGTTTGTAAGGAGCCGGATCACCCAAATTAAAAGCTAAAGGGCCTGACGGACCCGCATGCCCTCCACCAGGCGCCATGGTGGAAAAAATCTTGAACATGTCATTTAAAAATGCCGCAGGGTCCGTACCCAGCACCGGGAAAGCTGGGTATGTTTGTGGTGTCGCCGCCGGCATAGAAGCCGATGATGGGCCAGGCAACTCCTGCTCCTGAGAAGCCGCCGGTTCTTGAAGAGGCTCGACTTCAAACACCGACAAAGGTGAAGTCGGAGTCGTAGGAGGTGGAGGAGTGACGGTCGGGCTAATCTCCCACGTCGGATGGCGCCGAGCTGATGGAGATGCAGATCTGGACCTGGACCGACCTCTACTCGATCGGCGTTGGGAGTCGTGACGGCGCCGAGAGTCTCCATGACGACGATGAGTCCTCGAAGATTTAGAAGAGGACTCTCTCCGATGCCGCCTTTCCTTCCTCTTCTTGGAACGGGCCAAGAACAATTTAGCCTCTCTTTCCTTAAGGGCCTTAGGGTTCAGGCGCTGGCAGGACCCGCATGACTCGACCTCATGGCTGGAACTAAGGCACCAGATACAATTTTCATGGGGGTCAGTGACCGACATCCGACCCCCACACTGGTTACAAGGCTTAAAACCAGATTTTCTTGGCTGCAACATTGTAACTATAGATGCACAACTGTAGCTCCCTGTTAGCCTCGAAGAAAAACCATTATTCGAAGGCACGGAAAAAAGGGAACTGACGTCTGCACGTCGAGGAGGGCTTCTTATTGCCTAGATGACATCAAACGGCATCGCGTGGAGTCGGGCTATTGTGACGTCATCGTCGACGTGCAGAGCTAGAAGAAATTTCCATCGAAGCTGGTGCGAGGGGAGAATTCTTTAGGTGAGGAATCCACAGGTAGGTGTATCCATCAGAAAGCTAAGTTTTATTAATAATAGTTCACGAGAATCTATTCCAACACCTTGGGCAACCCTTGGTGATTATCTATCTTTATAAATTGGTTTTGTGCACTGTCTTCATGACATTGAGTTTGTGGTTGAAATTCAAAAATGTACTTTATTCCTCATTGGAGTTTTCCTTTTGTGGCCCTATTGGTAATGGTGTCTAAATAGTGTGGGGTGTGCCGAAATTTTGTTGATGGTTCACCACACTATTTTCTGGGTCCAAATGTCTGTCAACCTCATTGAGCATTTGATTCCTGCGAAGGATGAAAAATGCATCCACACAAGCCTTAAACTCCACTTTTATTACAGGTATGTTACTTCTCAGGTGGGCCCTAGGTATCCCATAGGGCAGGGTGCTGTGCAATTAAAAGGTAGGGCATGTGCTTTTAAGTTTTGCATGTCCTGGTATTGAAAAACTCCCACATTTATTTTTCACTAATATGAGGCCTACCCCTCTCATAGGTTAACAATGGGAATTCCTAATTACACTGTTAAGCCTTAATTCCTGAACGAGAAGGAGTATGTGGGAAGTTGGCTCTGTATATACTATTTCAAAGTAAGAAATAGTGTACACAGAGTCCAAGGTTTCCCCTTAGAGGTAAGATAGTGGCAAAATTTGATAATTCTAATGCTCTATTTTGTGGTAGTGTGGTCGAGTAGTTGGCTTATCAGTGGGTAGTGTTAAGCATTTGTTGTACATACACAGGCAATAAATGAGGAACACACACTCAAAGACTTACTCCAGGCCAATATGTTTTTATATAGAAAAATATATTTTCTTAATTTATTTTAAGAACACAGGTTCAAGATTTGAAGTAAATACATAAGATGCAAGGTACTCCACACAGGTAAGTTAGGAACTTTGAATAAAAGCAATATCATATACAGTCTTTCTTAAAATGGCAATAAGCTATTTTACAAGTGGACACAGTGTAAAAATCAACAGTTCCTGGGAGAGGTAAGTGTAAGGAAATGCCTCCTTGGCATGGTTACCCCCTGACTTTTTGCCTTTGCTGATGCCAAGTTATGATTTGAAAGTGTTCTGAGGCCTGGTAATCAGGCCCCAGCACCAGTGTTCTTTCCCTAACCTGTACCTTTGTCTCCACAATTGGCACACCCTGGCATCCAGGTAAGTCCCTTATAACTGGTAGCCCTGGTACCAAGGGCCCTGATGCCAGGGAAGGTCTCTAAGGGCTGCAGCATGGCTTATGCCACCCTGGGGACCCCTCACTCAGCACAGACACACTGCTTGCCAGCTTGTGAATGCTGGTGGGGAGAAAATGACTAAGTCGACATGGCACTCCCCTCAGGGTGCCATGCCAACCTCGCACTGCCTATGGCATAGATAAGTCACCCCTCTAGCAGGCCTTACAGCCCTAAGGCAGGGTGCACTATACCATAGGTGAGGGCATAGGTGCATGAGCACTGCGCCCCTACAGTGTCTAAGCAAAACCTTAGACATTGTAAGTGTAGGGTAGCCACAAGAGTATATGTCTGGTAGTCTGTAAAACACGAACTCCACAGCACCATAATGGCTACACTGAAAACTGGGAAGTTTGGTATCAAACTTCTCAGCACAATAAATGCACACTGATGCCAGTGTACATTTTATTGTGAAATACGCCCAGAGGGCATCTTCGAGATGCCCCCTGAAAACATACCCGACTTCCAGTGTGGGCTGATTTGTTGTACCAGCCTGCCACACACCAGACAGGTTGCTGGCCACATGGGGAGAGTGCCTTTGTCACTCTGTGGCCAGGAACAAAGCCTGTACTGGGTGGACGTGCTTCTCACCTCCCCCTGCAGGAACTGTAACACCTGGCGGTGAGTCTCAAAGGCTCACCCCATTTGTTACAGCGCCACAGGGCATCCCAGCTAGTGGAGATGCCCTCCCCTCCGGCCACAGCCCCCACTTTTGGCGGCAAGGCCGGAGGAGATAATGAGAAAAACAAGGAGGAGTCACTGGCCAGTCAGGACAACCCCTAAGGTGTCCTGAGCTGAGGTGACTCTGACTTTTAGAATTCCTCCATCTTACAGATGGAGGATTCCCCCAATAGGATTAGGGATGTGACCCCCTCCCCACCGGGAGGAGGCACAAAGAGGGTGTAGCCACCCTCAAGGTTAGTAGCCATTGGCTGCTATCCTCCCAGACCGAAATACACCCCTAAATTGAGTATTTAGGGGCCCCCAGAACCTAGGAAGATATATTCCTGCAACCTGAAGACGAAGAAGGACTGCTGACCTGATGCCCTGCAGAGAAGACGGAGACACCAACTGCTTTGGCCCCAGCCCTACCGGCCTGTCTCCCACTTCGGGAAAAACTGCAACAGCGACGCGTCCCCCAGGGTCCAGCGACCTCTGAAGCCTCAGAGGACTACCCTGCATCTAAAAGGACCAAGAACTCCCGAACGACAGCGCCCCTGTTCCAAAGAAACTGCAACTTTGCAACAAAGAAGCAACTTTTAAAGACCACACATTTCCCGCCGGAAGCGTGAGACTTTCCACTCTGCACCCGACGCCCCCGGCTCGACCTGTGGAAAACCAACACTACAGGGAGGATTCCCTAGCGAACGCAAGCCCGTGAGTAGCCAGAGTTGACCCCTCTGAGCCCCCACAGCGACGCCTGCAGAGGGAATCCAGAGACTCCCCCTGACCGCGACCCCCTGCTTAAAAGAACCCGATGCCTGGTAAACACATTGCACCCGCAGCCCCCAGGACCTGAAGGATCCGACCACCAGTGCAGGAGCGACCCCCAGGTGGCCCTCTTCCTAGCCCAGGTGGTGGCTACCCCGAGGAGTCCCCACCCTTTCATGCCTGTATCGCTGAAGAGACCCCCGGGTCTCCCATTGAAACCCATTGCGAACCCGACCCCTGTTTGCACTCTGCCCCCAGCCGCCCCTGTGCCGCTGAGGGTGTACTTTCTGTACTGACTTGTGTCCCCCCCGGTGCCCTACAAAACCCCCCAGGTCTGCCCTCCGAAGTCACGGGTACTTACCTGCTGGCAGACTTGAACCGGGGCACCCCTATCTCCATTGAAGCCTAGGCGTTTTGGGCACCACTTTGACCTCTGCACCTGACCGGCCCTGAGCTGCTGGTGTGGTAACTTTGGGGTTGCCCTGAACATCCAACGGTGGGCTACCTTGGACCCAACTTTGAACCCTGTAAGTGCTTTACTTACCTGTGAAACTAACAAATAGTTACCTCCCCCAGGAACTGTTGAATTTTGCACTGTGTCCAATTTTAAAATAGCTTATTGCCATTTGTGCCAAAACTGTACATGCTATTGTGATGATTCAAAGTTCCTCAGATACCTGAGTGAAATACCTTTCATTTAAAGTATTGTTTGTAAATCTTGAACCTGTGTTTCTTAAAATAAACTAAGAAATAATATTTTTCTATATAAAAAACCTTTTGGCCTGGAATTGTTTTTGAGTGTGTGTTCCCCATTTATTGCCTGTGTGTGTACAACAAATGCTTAACACTACCCTCTGATAAGCCTACTGCTCGACCACACTAACACAAAATAGAGCATTAAAATTATCTCTTTTTGCCACTATCTTATCTCTAAGGGGAACCCTTGGACTCTGTACATGCTATTTCTTACTTTCAAATAGTACATACAGAGCCAACTTCCTACATTGGTGGATTAGCGGTGGGGTACAAGACTTTGCATTTGCTAGACTACTCAGCCAATACCTGATCACACGACTAAATTCCCAAAATTGTCATTAGAAACTGATTTTTGAAATTTGAGCTATTTTTCCAAATTTTTAAAGTCCTACTAGGGGCTTGTGTTAGTCCCTGTTAGCATTTCTTTTAGAGTTTAAAAAGTTTTGTAAAAGTTTGAATTAAGTTCCAGAGATAGTTTTAGATTCTTAAAAAGTATTCAAACTTTTAGAAACATAATGGGGGTCATTACAACATTGGCGGTAAAATGCGCTTACCGCCGTGCAGAAGACCGCCAATACACCGCCGCGGCCGTGGGATTCCACCACAGCTATTATGACACACAACTTGGAATCCGCAGAAATTCAGACACCCACACAACACCACCACACCAAAGGTCAGTGATAAACTGGCGGAAACAAATCCTCCACCTCCACGCCAACAGAAACACGCCCATGCTATTACGACCCACGAATCCACGCGGCGGTCTGTCAACCGCGGTATTCCATTGGCGGTACACACTGCCCTCCCAAAATACACACACATCTCCAAAACACCGCCACATTGGACAATTCCAAATACACACACCAGAGACACATACAAACACCACTCCCACACACCCAATACAATATAAAACACACACCCACATCACCCACAAACCCCTACTACCAAAATTTAGAGACGAAGGCGACAGAGAGCACAGAATAGACAACCCCACTACACAGAGGCACACAACACCATCACCCACACAACATCCACGCACAAAACACCACACACCACTACACTCACCGCAACCATCACCACATACACCACCCCACACATCACCCACACCACCCCATGGCATGCCAAAGACACCCCCGCTTCTCCGAGGAGGAGTTGAGGGTCATGGTGGAGGAAATCGTCCGGGTAGAGCCACAGCTATTTGGCTCACAGGTACAGCACACATCAATAGCCAGGAAGATGGAGTTATGGCGCAGAATAGTGGACAGGGTGAACGCCGTGGGACAGCACCCAAGAAATAGGGAGGACATCAGGAAGAGGTGGAACGACATATGGGGGAAGGTGCGTTGAACGGTCTCCAGGCACAACATCGCAGTACAGCGGACTGGCGGCGGACCCCCACCTCCTCCCCCACAACTAACAACATGGGAGGAGCAAGTCTTGACCATCTTGCATCCTGAGGGCCTCGCAGGAGTCGGTGGAGGATGGGACACTGGTAAGTCAAATCTTAACTATCATATCCCCCACCCTACCTGCATGCTATCACATACCCCCTCCCTCCCCCCCTCCCCATTACTACAACTCCTCACTAATGTACCCATGACACCAACCACCCATCCCAACACTAAGCCCTGCATGACACAACTAAGCATGGACACCCATCACTAAAGCATGCCCACTGCACATACCCAGTACACCCCCCCAACCATCACCACACAAACCCACACACAGGAATGCTTGCACTGGGGTACACAAACACCCACCCATTGCACACCATTACACACACACATGCAATAATCATGCTCTTATGCCCCTGCAGGAACCCGAAGGACCGTCACCACACCAGAGGGTTCAGACAACAGCACTCCACCCCCAGAAGAGGCCCACAGTGACAAGAGCAGCTCTGCCCTACTGTATCCTGATGACCAGCCCGGACCATCGTGGGCCTTGGGACAGTCGGTTCCCCTTGCACAGGCACAGCCTAACACCGACCTTCCACCCTCTGGTAACACCAGCACAGCACCCACCCAGCGGGCCCAAACCTCCCTACCCAGAACAACTCAATCAGCGGTGTGTCCACCACTACAGGGCACCCAGGGTAACCCACCACCCCAACAACAACAGGGACCTGGGGGCAGTGGTAGTGGGCACACGGTCCAGGGGATGGACAGGCCAAGGGAACCCACTCTCCACGAGGCCCTCTCCTCCATCATGGGAGCATACCACCATTCCCAAGAGACGATGGCGGCGGTCCTGGACAAGTTGCAGGAGACCCTGCGCCTGCAGGACGAACTGTATTTGGGGTTCAGGGAGGAGCTCAGGACCATCAGCTCCGCCCTGGGCACCATCGTAGGGGTGCTGAAGGACATACAGCAGACCTTGAGGGACACCGTGGCACTCCCAGGGGCCCCTGACACTAGCATGGACGATGAACTGCCCACCACCTCCGCCGGCGCTAGTGGACAGTACGCCCCACCACAGGACCAACACACCAGCACCCCACCCCCTGCAGATGGACAACCACCACGCAAGCGGTCCCTGAGATCCAGGAACAGGACAGAGCAAGATGGCAAGACCCCCGCCAGGAAATGAGACCACCCTGATTGTCACCCCACTGTCCCACTTTGTCCATACTTATACTGCCCCAGCTCCACTTCCTATGCCCAGATGGGCAGTGCACCTGTGAGACTAATAGACTGGACTCTGCCATGGACATTGCTCCGCCATCACCCATCCTTATTTTACGACCCCTTCCCATTTCTGAGCACTTCAATAAACACCCTTGAAACACAAAACAATCTGGAGTCAGTCTGTGATTTAGTAAAAATGTATTATCAATGACAGTGTCATGATGGGTGTACCATTGTAAATCTAACATACCTATGTCACACATCACAAGCCCTTGAAGGATGCAAGCAGTTGACACGTAGGTAACCACACCTGTGAAACCGTAATGGGAGGGTACAACTCAGCTACCAAATAGTGATTTAAATCAAAAAACAGGATAGAGCTAGACGTGTGAAAGTTAATGTTATGCTAAAAATGAAAATGTTCTCACCTGTGTCTTACTGGAAATATTGCTGTATGACTGACTCCCTGTTGTCGTTGTCTTCTTCATCAGCTTCATCCTCATCACTGTCCACAGGCTCCACAGCTGCTACAACACCGTCATCGGGATCATCCTCCTGCAGAAAAGGCACCTGGCGTCGCAAAGCCAAATTATGGAGCATGGAGCAGGCGATGATGATGTCGCACACCTTCTTCGGTGAGTAGAATAGGGATCCACCTGTAATATGGAGGCACCTGAACCTGGCCTTCAGGAGGCCGAAGGTGCGTTCAATCACCCTCCTAGTCCACCCATGGGCCTCATTGTACCATTCCTCTGCCCTGGTCCTGGGATTCCTCACTGGGGTCAATGGCCAGGACAGGTTGGGGTAACCAGAGTCCCACAATAGCCATACACGGTGCCTCTGGAGTTGACCCATCATATCAGGGATGCTGCTATTCCGCAGGATTTAGGCGTCATGCACTGAGCCAGGGAACATAGCATTCACATGGGAGATGTACTGGCCTGCCAAACATACCATCTGTACATTCATGGAATGATAACTCTTCCGGTTCCTGTACACCTGTTCACTCCTGTGGGGGGGGGGGACCAGAGATACATGGGTCCCATCAATAGCACCTATGACGTTGGGGATATGTCCAAGGGCATAGAAGTCACCTTTCACTGTAGGCAAATCCTCCACCTCAGGGAAAATTATGTATCTCCTTACGTGTTTCAGCAGGGCAGACAACACTCTGGACAACACGTTGGAAAACATAGGCTGGGACATCCCTGATGCCATGGCCACAGTTGTCTGAAAAGAGCCACTTGCAAGGAAATGGAGAACTGACAGCACCTGCACGTCAGGGGGGATTCCAGTCGGATGGCGGATTGGTGACATCAGGTCTGGCTCCAACTGGGTACATAGTTCCTGGATTGTGGCACGGTCAAACGGTAGGTTACGATGACATGTTGCTCTTCCATTGTTAACAGGTCCACCAGCGGTCGGTACACCGGAGGATTCCGCCATCTTCTCATATGTCCCAGCAGACGGTGCCTACGAAGGACAACAGCGAAGAACCAGTCATTGTTCCTCCAGGTATGTACCCACAGTCACACACAAGACTACACCACTCACAAAACCCTTCCTGTATGTGTGTTGAGTGTAGGCCTAGCTATGTGTGACGCAGTAGGAAATGAAGCCATGTGGGCCCCTGAAATGGCGGCTGCCTGACCTCTAAAGTGGGACAATGGGATTGTGGGGTAACTGCGCTGGCGTTGCAAACCGTCGCGGTAGGCGGTCGTAGACCGCGGAGCAATGCTGCATTGGTTAACATTGGACCCTATGGGTCCCAGGAGCCAATGAACAGGTGCGCTGGCGATGATGATGCGCACCGCCGTGGACGTCACCACCATTTTCTATCTCTTCAATCACTAGATACCTGACCTTCGACAGGAGAGGACCTACACTGCAAGTGCTGCTGTGACCTCGGTCTGGAAGTGACGATGGCTGCTGCGTCTGGGGAAAGGGCCCCTGCCTTCACTGCACAGGAGTTGGAGAAACTGGTAGACGGGGTCCTCCCCCAGTACACGCTACTCTACGGTCCTCCAGACCAACAGGTTAGTACACAGGGAGTACGTTGTATGGGCTAGGCCTGGATGGAGAGGGCTGGTTGGAAGAGGGAAGGGGGCAGAGTTCATAGAACATTAATGCATGGGAATGAATGGGCCACATGGCCAGAGTAGGGAGGGGGCCACTCACAATGACGGTGCAGTTGGTAATGACTGTTCCTCTGTCCTTGTGCATGTCATGTAGGTCAGCACCCACCAGAAGAGGGACATTTGGCGTGCCATCGCCAAGGAGGTCCGGACCCTGGGGGCCCACCAGAGACGGGGCACCCACTGCCGTAAGAGATGGGAGGACATTCGCCACTGCAGCAAGAAGATGGCGGAGGCTCAGCTGGGGATGGCCTCCCAATGTGGGAGGGGTGCCCGTCGCACCATGACCCCCCTGATGTTCCGGATCCTGGCGGTGGCCTACCCGGAGTTGGATGGGTGCTTGAGGGCATCACAGCAGACATAAGGGGGTGAGTACAACTTCATTCTGCGGAATTTACGTGCAGCGGAGGTGTCTGGGTGGGGGAGGTGGGCTGTGGGTGTCCCTATGCCAGGGCGAGTTAGGTAGGCAAGGCCCCTCCGTAATGTAGGCCATGTGGCACTGTACCCCACCTCAGCAGAGTGCCAAGTCGAGGTATAGTTGCCCCTGTGGCATCCATGTGCGCAGATGTCCACCATTGCCATATAGGCCATATCCCAGAAATTGCATGTGCAGAAGGCAGGAGAACGGCGTAATGCAGGGGGCAGCTGCGTTTGTTTTGTCCGCCAATGGTAGCGGTATGCCATGCACTAAAACCCTCTTTCTTCTGTCTCCCCCCCTTTTTCTGCTCTCCCTGTCCTTTTGTACATCAGCATCAACAGGCGGAGGTACAGTGGCACCGGAGCATGAGGGAGCTGCATCCCACATGGCCATGGAGGGCCACACCACAGACCAGTGGGACGGAGGGCGAGGGGAGCTTCACGTCGGCCACCGGATCACCAAGCAGCGACACAGACTCGTTCTACGATGTGGGCTCCCTTGTGGTGGCGGCACCATCTGTGCCCCCCACCTCTACAGGTACAGCCGCCACCTCCCCTACCAGCACCGCCCTCCCAGCAGCCCCTCAGCGTTCGCCCGTGCCCACTCACCCAGGAGGGTGGGCATCACCTTCACCCCAGGCACCTCAGGCCCTGCCCCAGTCACCCCTGCTGCCCTCAGTGAGGAGGCCATTGACCTCCTCAGGTCACTCACTGTTGGGCAGTCTACCATTGTGAATGCCATCCAGGGTGTAGAACGAGAGTTGCAACATGGTAATGCATTCCTGGAGGGCATTCATTCTTGTCAGGCTGTCCTTCAGCGAACCCTGCAATCTTTGGCCTCAGCACTGATGGCAGCCATTGTCCCTGTGTCTAGCCTCCCCCCTCCAACTTCCTCCACCCAGACCCAATCTCCTGTACCCCAGCCCATCCCAAGCACACCTACAGACCAGCATGCACACAAGTCAACACACCCAAGTAGCTCAAGCAAACATAGGCACCACACACACAACAGGCACTCACGCAAGCCTCAGCCACATACAGACACAACAACATCCACTGCCTCCACTGTGTCCCCCTCCCCCTCTTCTCCCTCATCCCTCCCAGTCTCGTCTACACACACACCTGCATGCACCACATCTACAGGCACCATGAATCGCACCAGGACACCCAGCACCACAAGCCGCTCACCTGCACTCACCACCTCCACTGCCATTTACACGTCCCCTGTGTCCCCTCCCAGTGTGTCTGTGACGCCCCCTTCCAAAGTACACAAACGCCGGCAATCACTCACCCAACATCCATCCACCTCACGACAGCCTCCAGTGCCTGCACCTGCACCCAAAACACCTAAAGTGACACCTCCGACAACCACCTCCTCTTCCTCCTCTTCCTCCACTCCCAGACCCCCTCCAGCTACCCATCCCAGTGTTCGTCAGAAACTGTCCCTCTCTAAAGTTGACCTTTTTGCCCCCACCCTCCCTCCAATTCATCAGTCCCGTCGTAGCGCCTCAGCCAAAAAGCCTCCAATACCAGTGGTGCCTGTTCAAGGTTTTTGGAGTGCACCGGCCACCAGGGCAGGCAGTAGGACCCTGAGCCAAGGCACTGGCAGCCCACCCCCTGTAAAGGCTCTAAAATTGGAGAGTGGACGACGGGACCGTGTTAAGACTCCTGGTGGGAAAACAACTGACATGGGTTCTAAGGGGATTGGAGAGTCAGCTGTGACTCCACCAAAGGTGAGGAAGCCTCCACAGCCTGTTGTGAGTGTCACGGCGGAGAAGTGCGCCATCATTTCCGGCGGTCGATACACAACCGCCAGCACCGTCGTTACTGGTCCAGAGACCACCGCCAGAGTCACAGCCCAGGAGGGCCCAAGTATCGTCACTGGTCAGGAGACCACCGCTGGAGTCATTGCCCAGGAGGGCCCAAGTATCGTCACTGGTCAGGAGACCACCGCCACCACCAGAGTCATTGCCCAGTAGGGCCCAAGTATTGTCACTGGTCAGGAGACCACCGCCAGAGTCACAGCCCAGGAGGGCCCAAGTATTGTCACTGGTCAGGAGACCACTTCCGGAGTCACAGCCCTGGAGGGCCCAAGTATCGTCACTGGTCAGGAGACCACTGCCAGAGTCACAGCCCTGGAGGGCCCAAGTATCATCACAGATCAGGAGACCACTGCCAGAGTCACAGCCCAGGAGGGCCCAAGTATCATCACTGGTCAGGAGACCACCGCCGGAGTCACAGCCCTGGAGGGCCCAAGTATCGTCACTGGTCAGGAGACCACTGCCACCATCGGAGTCAGTGACCTGGAGGGCCCAAGTATCGTCACTGGTCAGGAGACCACCACCAGAGTCACAGCCCAGGAGGGCCCAAGTATCGTCACTGGTCAGGAGACCACCGCCGGAGTCACAGCCCTGGAGGGCCCAAGTATCGTCACTGGTCACGAGACCACCACTACCGCCGGAGTCGGTGCTCTGGAGGGCCCAAGTATCATCACTGGTCAGGAGACCACCGCCAGAGTCACGGCCCAGGAGGGCCCAAGTATTGTCACTGGTCAGGAGACCACTGCCAGAGTCACAGCCCTGGAGGGCCCAAGTATCATCACTAGTCAGGAGACCACCGCCAGAGTCACAGCCCAGGATGGCCCAAGTATCGTCACTGGTCAGGGGACCACCGCCACCGCCGAAGTCAGTGCCCTGGAGGGCCACGGCTGCCACAGCCATGCTGGGCAATGATGAAACGTCATGCCACACACCAATGTCCAGTGTAGAAGACGTCATGCCACACACCAATGTCCAGTGTAGAGAACGTCATGCCACACACCAATGTCCTTATCAGAACCGCCATGGCAAATTACAGCTGAACAGGGCAAAGACCGCCATGGCAAAGCACCGCTGAACAGTCCAGAGACCGCCATGGCAAAGCACCGCTGAACAGTCCTGAACCGCCATGGCAAAGCACCGCTGAACAGGGCAAAGACCACCATGGCAAAGCACCGCTGAACAGGGCAAAGACCACCATGGCAAAGCACCGCTGAACAGTACAGAGACCGCCATGGCAAAGCACCGCTGAACAGTCCTGAACCGCCATGGCAAAGCACCGCTGAACAGGCCAAAGACCGCCATGGCAAAGCACTGCTGAACAGGGCAAAGACCGCCATGGCAAAGCACCGCTGAACAGTCCTGAACCGCCATGGCAAAGCACCGCTGAGCAGGGCAAAGACCGCCATGGCAAAGCACCGCTGAACAGAGCAAAGACCGCCATGGCAAAGCACCGCTGAACAGTCCTGAACCGCCATGGCAAAGCACCGCTGAACAGGGCAAAGACTGCCATGGCAAAGCACCGCTGAACAGGGCAAAGACCGCCATGGCAAAGCACTGCTGAACAGGGCAAAGACCGCCATGGCAAAGCACCGCTGAACAGGGCAAAGACCGCCATGGCAAAGCACCGCTGAACAGGGCAAAGACCGCCATGGCAGAGCACCGCTGAACAGGGCAAAGACCGCCATGGCAAAGCACCGCTGAACAGGGCAAAGACCGCCATGGCAAAGCACCGCTGAAAAGTCCTCAACCGCCATGGCAAAGCACCGCTGAACAGGGCAATGCACCGGGTAGGAATGAAAGGACTGCCACATCAGGCATCCTTATCCCATGTGCAGCTGGGACAGTGACAAGACACGACCTTTCACGGGGAGACTCATCCAGTCTGGGCACCAGTCCCCCCCAGTACCAGTAGTGACCTGCATCAACTTGAGAGACTGTGGCTTTGCACTCCCCAGGATTGAACATTGGGCAACCCTCCCACTGTATAGAGTTGAGAGACTGTGGCTTTGCACTCGCCAGGATTGAACAGTGGGCAAACCACCCACTGTATAGACTTGAGAGACTGTGGCTTTGCACTCCCCAGGATGGCACAGTGGGCAAACCACCCACTGTATAGACTTGAGAGACTGTGGCTTTGCACTCCCCAGGATGGCATAAATGGGCATGGAGCCCCGTCGTGGATCTGGCTTTGCAGTCATCCGGCTGAGGTGCCCCCCCCTTCCCTTCCTCCTGAGGTGCCTGTAGTATTTCTATCTGATGCCCCGGCAGTGTTCTCTCCGATTGAGGTCAGGTATCGTTAGTGGGCCTCTCCCATGCATTTTTGGACTGTTGGTGCACGGACATTTTTATGTACATATCTGCACTACTTCTCGTATTGTATATAATTATGACTGATTTTCAAATATATATCTTTATATTTTTGTATGACATGTATATCGGCACATTACATTGTTTGACCGATTTTCGCTTTGTGTATTCATTCCTCCGGGGGGATTGTGGGTTGTTACTGTGATTTTTTGTGAATGCATTGGTGTGTATGTTGTAATATGCGAGGGTGGGGGTGGTGGTGTTTGGTGGGTGTCCCCCTAACTTTTGCCTCCCCCTGCCCCCATGTCGTAGGTGCAGTACTCACCGTTGTCTGCGGTGCCTACGTAGCTGTTGGTCGTAGAGGAGCAGAAACACAAGGGCAGGGAGTATTTGGAGTTCCAGCTCCATGGATTCCTTTTCCTCGTGGGATATGTTCAGGTGAGCGTTTTCCCATAGCAAAAGCTGTTTCCGTCGTGTTTTTATCCATGGTGAATCCGCCCCGGAAAAGGTGGCGGATTGGCGGGTTGTAATACTGTGGGCGGTAAATTGTCTTCCGCCTGTCTGTTGGCGGTGACCGCCGCGCTGCTTGTCTGTACCGCCGTGGCGGGCGAAGTGTTAAAGTGGCTGTCTTTGTTGGCGGTTTCCGCCAGGTTCATAATTTCCTTTTTTTGTCCGCCGGCCTGTTTGCGGTATTTCCGCTGCTTTAACACCGTCCGCCAGGGTTGTAATGACCCCCAATGTCTGCTGCAGAAGAGATAGTGATGGAACTCAACCTCACCCCTTACCTGCATCTTAGGATGTCAGAGTTAATGTCTCTCTGCAAAATCAAAAAAATAAAACCTGGTTCAAACCCTACCAAAGTACAGCTCCAGGAGATTTTGGCAGTGTTTGCTAAAAACAACCCCTCTGATGATGGCCTCACAGAGGGGGATGCTAGTGATGTGGAGGAAGTCCCATCTCCAGTCCTAGTTAGGGAGCCCAGGGTTTCTCCAACCCTGACTCCAGAAGTGATAGTCAGAGATGTTGCTTCTCTCACAGGAGAGTCTAACAGCTCTGGAAGCATTGGAAGCAGTCTCAATGAAGATGACCTCCTGCTAGCCAGGATAGCCAAAAGATTGGCTTTAGGGAGACACCTCCTAGACATAGAAAGAGAAAGACAAGAGATGGGCTTAGGTCCCATCAATGGTGGCAGCTATTTAAATAGGGTCAGAAATTCTCCTGACATGCTAAAAATCCCCAAAGGGATTGTAACTAAATATGAAGATGGTGATGACATCACCAAATGATTCACAGCTTTTGAGAGGGCTTGTGCAACCACAAAAGTAAACAGATCTCACTGGGGTGCTCTCCTTTGGGAAATGTTCACTGGAAAGTGCACGGATAGACTCCTCACACTCTCTGGAAAAGATGCAGAATCCTATGACCTCATGAAGGCTACCCTGATTGAGGGCTTTGGATTCTCAACTGAGGAGTACAGGATTAGGTTCAGGGGGGCTCAAAAATCCTCCAGCCAGACCTGGGTTGATTTTGTTGACTTCTCAGTCAAAACACTGGATGGTTGGATTAATGGCAGTGGTGTAAATGATTATGATGGGCTGTACAATCTGTTTATGTAAAACACCTTTTAAGTAATTGTTTCAATGATAAACTGCATCAGCATCTGGTAGACCTAGGACCAATTTCTCCTCAAGAATTGGGAAAGAAGGTGGACCATTGGGTAAAGACTAGGGTGACCAAGACTTCCACAGGGGGTGACCAAAAGAAAGGGGTCACAAAGACTCCCCAGGGGAAGTTTGTTGAGACATCCAAGGGTAAAAGTAAAGAGTCTTCTACAGGGCCACAAAAACCTGCTCAGGAGGGAGGGTCCAAAGCCTCTTCACAACCCAATTTTGGGTACAAGGGTAAAAACTGTGATCCCAAAAAGGCCTGGTGTCGTAGCTGTAATCAGCAGGGACACCAAACTGGAGACAAGGCCTGTCCCAAGAAAGGTTCCACTTCAAACTCTACTCCAGTTAGCACTGGAATAGCCAGTCTCCAGGTGGGATCAACAGTGTGCCCAGAGCAAATCAGGGTTCACACTGAAGCTACATTAGTTTCTGAAGGTGGGGTGGACTGAGCCAAACTGGCTGCCTGGCCCGCTAATATGCAAATATACAGGTAGCAACTCTTAATTAATGGGACTAGTGTAGAAGGCCTGAGGGATACAGGTGCCAGTGTCACCATGGTGACAGAGAAACTGGTTTCCCCAGGACAATACCTGACTGGACAAACATATCCAGTCACCAACGCTGACAATCAGACTAAAGTACATCCCATGGCTATGGTAACTTTAGAATGGGGAGGGGTCAATGGCCTGAAACAGTTGGTAGTCTCCTCAAATATCCCATTAGACTGTTTGCTTGGAAATGACCTGGAGTCCTCAGCATGGGCTGAGGTAGAACTCAAAACCCATGCAGCCCTGCTGGGTATCCCTGAACTGGTGTATGTCATTACAAGGGCATAGTGCAAGGCTCAGGGTGAAAAAGTGGTGTTGGAGCCTGGAATAATGGCCCAACACTCCAAGAGAAAAGGAAAGAAGACTGGGGAACCAGCTTCAACACAACAAAAGAAAAAGAACCTCTCTTCCCAGGAAGAAGTTCTGCCCTCTGAGGGAACTGAACCCATGGAGTTGGAACCTTATCAGGTTGAACTCTTAGGCCCAGGGGGACCCACAAGGGAACAGTTGTGTAAGGGCAAATAACCTGTCCCTCTTTTGAAGGCCTTAGGCAGCAAGCTGCTTAAGAGACCAAAGGAAAAAACACTGGAACACATAGGTGGTCATTACAACCCTGGTGGACGGTATTAAAGCGGCGGTAAGACCGCCAACAGGCCGGCGGTAAAAAAATGGTAATTACGACCGTGGCGGAACCCGCCAACAAAGACAGCCACTTTAACACTCCGACCGCCACGGCGGTACAGACAAACAGCTTGGCGGTCACCACCAACAGAGAGGCGGAAGACAAAGTAACGCCCACAGTATCACAACCTACCAATCCGCCATCTTTTCCGGTGCGGATTCACTGCAGATAAAAACACGGCGGAAACAGGACTGCGAAGGGAAAACGCTCACCTCTACACACCCCACGAGGAATCTGGACGCCATGGAACCAGAGCTGCACATCCTGTCAGCCCTCATCTTCTTGCTCCTCTACCAAGAGCACAAACGCCGGCGGCGAAGACCACAGTGAGTACTGCACCTACGACATAGAGGAAGGGGGAGGGAATAAACAGGGGGGCACACACGCAACACCCCCACCCTCACCCACTCCAACACACAATAATACAACATGATACATCACAGTTACACCCTCCAACCCCCCCTGGAAGAATGCAAAGACAAAAGGAAATGAGTGTAACCATTGTAATATATTAAAATGCAGTACGCAAAAATATGTATATACGCCATAAACAAATTATACACCAAGCTTAGTAGTCCAGGTAGTGCTCCAATGAAATCTGTGGAACACTGGGCCCACACAAGATCCCCGACCATGATGGAGAGAACCCTGCAGGGGCATCAGAGAGCAAGAAAACAGGCACCTCAGGGAGAGAGAAAGGGGGGGCACCTCAGCCGGTTGAGTGCACGACGCCAAATCCAAGACAGGGCCACATGCCCACTTTTCAATCCTGGGCAGAGCAAAGCCACAGTCTCTCAAGTCTCTACAGTGGGTGGGTTGCCCACTGTTCAATCCTGGGGGGTGCAAAGCCACAGTCTCTCAAGTCTCTACAGTGAGTGGGTTGCCCACTGCCATATCCTGGGGAGTGCAAAGCCACAGTCTCTCAAGGCTCCACAGTGGGGGGTTGCCCACTGTTCCATCCTGGGGAGTGCAAAGCCACAGTCTATCAAGTGGATGTATCTCTCCACTGGTTCTGGAGGGGGCATGGTGCCCAGAGTGCTTCATCCTGCTAAGGACAGAGGTAGTGGATGACAGTCTCCACTGGTTCTGGAGGGAGCATGGTGCCCAGAGTGCTTCATCCTGCTAAGGACAGAGGTAGTGGATGACAGTCTCCACTGGTTCTGGAGGGGGCTTTGTGCCCAGAGTGCTTCATCCTGCTCGTGACGGACTAAGTAGCATCAGTGCACTTGGCGCTCATGGGCCAGCGCTGCTTGGAGCAGTGGTGCCCTGTTCAGCAGTGCTTGATGCGGCAGTGCCCTGTTCAGCGGTGCTTGAGGTGGCGGTGCCCTGTTCAGCAGTGCTTGGAGCGCCGGTGCCCTGTTCAGCGGTGCTTGAGATGGCGGTGCCCTGTTCAGCAGTGCTTGAGGCGGCGGTGCCCTCTTCAGCGGTGCTTGGAGTGGCGGTGCCATGTTCAGCGGTGCTTGGAGCGGCGGTGCCCTGTTCAGCGGTGCTTGGAGCGGCGGTGCCCTGTTCAGCGGTGCTTGGGGTGGCGGTGCCCTGTTCAGTGGTGCTTGGAGCGGCAGTGCCCTGTTCAGCGGTGCTTGGAGCGGCGGTGCCCTGTTCAGCGGTGCTTGAGGCGGCGGTGCCCTGTTCAGCGGTGCTTGAGGCGGCGGTGCCCGGTTCAACTGTGCTTTGAGCGGCGGTGACCTGTTCAGCGGCGTTTGAGGCGGCGGTGCCCTGTTCAGCAGTGCTTGAGGCGGCGGTGCCCTGTTCAGCGGTGCTTGGAGCGGCGGTGCCCTGTTCAGCGGTGCTTGAGGCTGCGGTGCCCTGTTCAGCGGTGCTTGAGGCGGCGGTGCCCTGTTCAGCGGTGCTTGGAGCGGCAGTGCCCTGTTCAGCGGTGCTTGGAGCAGCGGTGCCCTGTTCAGCGGTGCCTGAGGCGGCGGGCTCCTTTGCAGTGACTCAGCTGATGGCGGTCCTCTCTGTCCCAGCGGGGCTAGTGCTGCCGGTCCTCTCTGTTCCAGCGGGGCTTGTGCTGGCGGTCCTTTCTGTCCCAGCGGGGCTTGTGCTGGCGGTCCTCTCTGTCTCAGTGGGGATGATGTTGGTGGCCTCCTGGCCAGCGGGGATGATGGCTGTGGCCTCCTGGCCAGCGGGGATGATGTCGGTGGCCTCCTGGCCAGCGGGGATGATGTCAGTGGCCTCCTGGCCAGCGACAATGATGGCGGTGGCCTCCAGGGCAGTGGGGATAATGGCGGTCTCCTCCACCGTGCTGCTCTTCCCAGACTTTCCTGGTTTCTTGTGGCTCTTCCCCACCTTGGAAGGTGTCGCAGCTGAGTCCACACTCCCACCGGAACCCCTGGGAGTGTCTTTCGTGACTGGAGTCTTCACCCTCTCCCGCCGGGCACTGGCCAACTTTTGATGCTTGACAGTTTGGCGAATGTCCGTGCTGTGGCTCTGTGCCACACTGGCTGCCCTGGTGGCCAGTGCACTCCAGATTCCGATGACTAAAGGCACCACTGGTCACTGAGATGTTGTGGCTGAGGTGCTAGGTTGGGACCAGGAGAGTCGGGCCCTAGGAGACAGACAGGGTGGTGGAGGTGTGGGAAAGAGGTCAAGGTTGGACAGGAAAAGTTTTTGGGAGACACTGGGATGGGTAGCAGGAGGGAGTTTGGGAGTGGAGGAAGAGGTTGTGGTTGTAGGAGGTGTTCATTTGGTGACTTTGGGTGAAGGTGCATGCACTGGAGGCTGTCGTGAGGTGGATGGCTGTTGGGTGGGTGTGTGCCTGTGTTTGGGTATCTTGGTAGGTGGCGTCACAGACACACTGGGAGAGGGCACAGGGGGCATGTGAATGGTAGTGGGGGTGGTGACTGCACGTGTGCGGGGTGTGGTGGTGGGTGTGCTGGTGATGGCAGTAGTGGCTGTAGAGGTAGTGCATGCAGGTGTGAGTGTAGACGAGACTGGGAGGGAGGAGGGAGACGAGGTGGAGGGGGACAGTGGAGGCAGTGGATGTTGGTGTGTCTGCATGTGTGTGATGCTTGCCTGAGTGCCTGTGGGATTTGTGGTGCTTATGTTTGCCAGAGCTTCCCTTGTTTGTTGAAGTGTGTGCAGGCTGGTCTGAAGGTGTGCTTGGGATAGGCTAAGGTAGAGGGGTTTGGGTCTGGGTGGAGGAAGTTGGAGGGGGGAGGCTAGAGACAGGGACAATGGCTGCCATCAGTGCTGAGGCCAGAGTCTGAAAAGCTCGCTGAAGGGCCGCCTGACCAGAATGAATGCCCTCCAGGAATGCATTTGTTTGTTGCAACTGCCTTTCTACACCCTGGATGGCATTCAACATGGTAGACTGCCCAACAGTGAGGCACCTGAGGAGGTCAATGGCCTCCTCACTGAGGGCAGCAGGGGTGACTGGGGCAGGGCCTGAGGTGCCTGGGGCGAAAGTGATGCCCACCCTCCCGGGAGAGTGGTTACGGTGCAAAGGATGAGGGGCTGCTGGGAGGGCGGTGCTGGTAGGGGGGGTGGCAGCTGTACCTGTACATGGGGGGGGCACAGATGTTGCCGCCACCACAAGGGAGCTCCCATCAGAGGACGAGTCTGTGTCGCTGGTGTCAGCTCCTATCTCCGCCGTGGAGCTCCCCTTGCCCTCCGTCCCACTGGTGAACTCCGAGTCTGTAGTGTGGCCCTCCATGGCCTTGTGGGATGCAGCTCCCTCGTGCTCCGGTGCCACTGCTCCTCCATCTGATGATGCTAATGCACACAAGAACAGGGAGACCACAAAAAGGAGGGGGGCGACAGAAGAAAGACATGTTGAGTGCATGCATTACTGCTACCGTTGGCGGACACGCAGACACAGAAGCCCCCTGCACTACGCCGCGCTCTTCGGCTCCACTGTTCAATCCATGGGAAATGGCCTACTAGGCTATGCACAACATCTGCACACATGGATGACACAGGGGCATGACTAGGTGTACTTGCCACTCTACAGAGGTGGGGTCGGGTGCCACATGGCCTGCCTTATGGAGGTACCTTGCCTACTAAACTCGCCCTTGCCTAGGGAAATCCACAGCCCACCTCCACCACCCAGACCCTCCACTGCGCGCAAAATCAGCAGGATGAGAGTGTACTCACCCCCTTGTGGCTGCTGTGATGCCTTCAAGCGCCCATCCAACTCCGGGTACACCACCGCCAGGATCCTGAACATCAGGGGGGTCATGGTGCGACGGGCACCCCTCCCACGTTGGGAGGCCATCCGCAGCTGAGCCTCTGCGGTCTTTTTGCTCCAGCGGCGAATGTCCTCCCATCTTTTCCGGCAGTGGGTGCTCCGACTGTGGTAGAACCCAAGGGTCCGGACGTCCTTGGCGATGGCACACCAAATATTTTTTTTTCTAGTGGGCACTGACCTACATGAATTGTACAGGGGAAAGAGAAACTTATTGCCAACTGCACTGTCACAGTCATTGGCCCCCATCCCTATCCTTGCCATGTGGCACATGCATGCACGCCGCAATCTCCCCCCCTTACATCCACCCCACTCCACACAGGCATAGCCCATACAGCATGCTCCCAGTGTACTTACCTGTTTGTCTGGAGGACCGTAGAGTAGCGTGTACTGGGGGAGGACTCCGTCCATGAGTTTCTCCAACTTCTCCGGTGTGAAGGCAGGGGCCCTTTCCCCAAACACTCGAGCCATTGTCTCTTCCAGACCGAGGTCACAGCAGCACTTGTAGTGTAGGTCCTCTCCTGTCGAAGATCAGGTATCGAGTGATTGAACAGATAGAAAATGGCGGTCACGTCTGCGGCGGTGCGTACCGTCACCGCCGGAGTACATCGTCATTGGCTCCTGGGACCAATGCAGCATTGCGCAGCGGTCTTTGACCGCCTACCGCGACAGTGTACAACGCCAGCGCAGTTACCTCACATCCCATTGTCCCACTTTAGAGGTCAGGCAGCCCCCATTTCAGGGGCCCACATGGCTTCATTTTTTACTGCGTCACACATACCTAGGCGTAGACTCAACACACATACAGGCCACTTTTCGGATTAGGATTCGTGTTCTGTGTAAGCTGTGGGTACGTACCTCTGAATTGGTTGACTCTGTGCTCACTGTTGTCCTTCATAGGTGCCGTCCGCTGGGACATGTGAGGAGATGGCGGCATCCTCCGGTGTACAGACCGCTGGTGGACCTGTTGACAATGGAGGAAAGACATGTGATCATCACATACAGGCTTGACCGTGCCACAATCCGGGAACTGTGTACCCAGCTGGAGCCAGACCTGATGTCAGCTATCCGCCATCCCACAGGAATCCCCCCTCAAGTGCAGGTGCTGTCAGTGCTCCATTTCATTGCAAGTGGGACATTTCAAACAACAATGGCCATTGCATCAGGGATGTCCCAGCCTATGTTTTCGAAACGTGTTGTCCAGAGTGTTGTCTGCCCTGCTAAAACACATGCGGAGCTACATCGTTTTCCCTCAGGTTGAGGATTTTCCTACAGTGAAAAGTGATTTCTATGCCCTGGGACATATCCCCAACATCATAGGTGTCATTGATGGGACACATGTGGCTTTGGTCCCCCCACAGGAGTGACAAGTGTACAGAAACCGGAAGAGTTATCATTCGATGAATGTACAGATGGTATGTTTGGCAGACCAGTACATCTCCCATGTGAATGCCAAGTTCCCTGGCTCAGTGCATGACGCCTACATCCTGTGGAATAGCAGCATCCCTTATGTGATGGGTCAACTCCAGAGGCACCATGTGTGGCTATTAGGTGAGCACCTGGAAGCAAGACAGTGGGACTGGTTGTCTGGGTCAGGGGATATCCTTACAGGTTAGTGTGTGTCTAACAGTTGTCCCTCACCATTTGCAGGTGACTCTGGTTACCCCAACCTCTCATGGCTACTGACCCCAGTGAGGAATCCCAGGACAAGGGTAGAGGAACGCTACAATGAGGCCCATTGTCGAACACTGCGGATAATCGAGCGGACCTTCGGCCTCCTGAAGGCCAGGTTCAGGTGCCTCCATATGACAGGTGGATCCCTATTCTACTCACCAAAGAAGGTGTGCCAGATCATCGTGGCATGCTGTATGCTTCACAACTTGGCTTTGCGATGACAGGTGCCTTTTCTGCAGGAGGATGGTCCAGATGGCGGTGTTGTTGCAGCTGTGGAGCCTGTGGACAGTGAAGACGAAGAAGCAGAAGAAGAAGACATGGACAACAGGGACTCAGTGATCCTGCAATATTTCCAGTGAGACACAGGTAAGAATACAAACCTGCCTACTACATGTACTTTAACACTACTACCTCTCTACTGTCTGTCGTTTTCACCCAGTGTATGGTCACTGAGTAGTCACTTTCCCTTACGATTTCACAGATGTGCGTCCCACTGTGTGACATCTGCTTTGATTCCTCATGGACTAGAGCTGTGTGACATAGGTATGTTGACATTACAAATGAAAGAGGTTTTTGCCACAGTAATTGCTAATACACTATTTCGAAATCACAGACTGACTCAAGATTGTTTTGTGCTTCATGGGTGTTTATTTAAGTGCTCAATATTGGACGGGGTTGCAAAATGGTGAGGGGTGATGGTGTAGGAATGTCCATGGCAGAGTCCAGTCTATTAGTCTCACAGATGCATTGCCCAACTGGGCATAGGAAGTGGAGCTGGGGCAGTTTGAGGATGGACAGGGTGACAAAGTGGGACAGAGGGATGACATTCAGGGTGGTCTCATTTCTTGGAGGGGGTCTTGGCATTGTTCTCTGTCTTTGTCCTGGATCTCAGGGACCGTTTGCGGGGTGGTTCTCCCTCTGCAGGGGGTGGGGTGGTGGTGTGGTGGTCCTGTGGCGGGGCCTCCTGCCCACTAGCGCCGGCGGAGGTGGTGGGCAGTTCATCGTCCATGCTAGTGTCAGGGGCCCCTTGTTGTGCCACAGTGTCCCTCCTGGTGTTGAGTACTTCCTTCAGCACCCCTACGATGGTGCCCAGGGTGGAATTGATGGATCTGAGTTGCTCCCTGAAGCCCAAATACTGTTCCTCCTACAGCCGCTGGGCCTCCTGAAACTTGGCCAGTACCGTTGCCATTGTCTCCTGGGAGTGGTGGTAGGCTCCCATGATGTTGGAGAGGGCCTCGTGGAGTGGGTTCCCTTGGCCTGACCTCCCCCTGTCGCACAGCAGCCCTCCCAGTTCCCCCGTGTTCCTGGGCCTCCGTCCCCTGGACCGTGTGCCCACTGCCCCCGGTCCCTGTTGTTGTTGGGGTGGTGGGTTATCCTGGGTTCCCTATAGTGGTGGACACACTGCTGATTGACGTGTCCTGGGGACAGAGGTATGGGCCCGCTGGGTGGGTGTTGTGCTGTGCTGGTGTTTCCAGAGGGTGGAAGCTCTGTAATGGCCTGTGTGATGGGGACCGACTGGCCCGAGGTCCCCGATGGGCCGGGCTGGTCATTTAGATGCAGTTGGACAGAGGTGCTGTCATCACTGTGGGCCTCTTCTGTTGGTGGTGTGGACATGTGTGGACCCTCCTGTCCGGTGACATTGGGTAGGGGTCCTGCAGGGGTATAAAAGGATGTTTATTACATCTGTGTGTGGTATGGTGTGCAATGAGTGGGTGACCGTTTACCCCAGTGCTTGCATTCCTGTGTGGGACCTTGTGTGATGATGGTTTAGGGGGTGTATGGGTTTGTGCAGTGGGCATGCTTTGGTGACGGGTATCCATCCTTTGGTGTTGCATGCAGGGCTTGGTGTTGGGATGTGTGGTTTGTGATGTTAGGACATTTGTGAGGAGTAGGAGTGATGGGGGTGAGGGTGGGGGTATGTGATGGCATGCAGGTAGGGTGTGGGAGTTAAGATTTGACTTTCCAGAGTCCATTCCGCCATCTACTCCTGCGAGGCCCTCAGGATGCAGAATCGCCAAGACCTGCTCCTCCCATGTTGTTAGTTGTGGGGGAGGAGGTGGGGGTCCTCCGGCAGTCCGCTGAACCGCAAGGTGGTGTCTTGAGACCAAGGAACGCAACTTCCCCCGTAGGTCATTCCACCTCTTCCTGATGTCATCCCGATTCCTTAGGTGCTGTCCCACTGCATTGACCCTGTCCACTATTCTTCTCCATAGATCCATCTTCCTTGCAATGGAGGTGTGCTGCACCTGTGATCCGAATAGCTGTGCCTCTACCCGGATGATTTCCTCCACCATGACCCTGAGCTCCTCCTCCGAGAACCTGGGGTGTCTTTGCCGTGCCATGGGGTGGTGTGGGTGATGTGTGGGGTGGTGTGTGTGGTGATAAGTGTGCTGATATGTAGTGGGGTGTTGTGTGAGGTGTGTGGAAGTTATGTGGGTGATGGTGTTGTGTGCCTGTGGATGCTAGTATTGTTGATGGTGGTGTCTCTCTGTGTGCTTCTTTCTCAATTGTGGTCATAGGGGTTTGTGGGTGATGTGGGTGTGTGTTTTATATTGTATTGGGTATGTGGGAGTTTTGTGTGTATGTGTATTTTGAATTGTCCAATGTGGCTGTGTTTTGTATGTGTGTGTGTATTTTGAGTGCGGCGGTGTGTACCACCAATGGGATACTGCGGTTGAAAGACCGCCGGGTGGATTTGTGTGTTGTGATAGTTTGGGCATATTTCTGATGGCGTGATGGTGGAGGTTTGGTTTTCGCCAGTTTATCACTGACCTTTGGTGTGGCGGACTTGTGTGGGTGTCTGTATTTTGGCGGATTCCGTGCTGTGGGTCGTAATGGCTGTGGCGGATTTTCACGGGCGCGGCAGTGTGTTGGTGGTCTTCTGCACGGCAGTAAGCGGCTTTTACCGCCAATGTTGTAATGACCACTATAGTCTATTGGGAAGATGGACTCCTCTACACTGAGGCAAGAGATCCCAAACCTGGTGCCACTAGGAGAGTGGTAGTGCCTCAGGAGTTTAGGAAGTCCATTCTGACCTTAGCTCATGATATTCCACTTGCTGGGCATTTGGGACAAACCAAGACTTGGGAGAGGTTAGTCAACCATTTCTATTGGCCCAACATGTCCCAGAAATTAAAGGAGTTTTGTGTCTCCTGTGCCACCTGTCAAGCCAGTGGTAAGACAGGTGACCATCCAAAGGCCCCCCTCATTCCACTTCCAGTGGTGGAGGTCCCCTTTGAAAGAGTGGGGGTGGACATAGTGGGTCCACTTGAACCTCCCACAGCCTCAGGGAACCAATACATACTAGTAGTAGTGGATCATGCTACTAGATACCCTGAAGCAATTCCCCTTATGTCCACTACTGCCCCTGCAGTAGCTAATGCACTCATTGGTATCTTTACCAGAGTGGGATTTCCTAAGGAGGTGGTGTCTGACAGTGGTACCAACTTCATGTCAGTATACCTGAAGCACATGTGGAAGGAGTGTGGGGTGACTTACAAATTCACCACACCATACCATCCACAAACCAATGGTCTTGTGGAATGATTCAACAATACATTGAAGGGCATGATCATGGGGCTCCCTGAAAAACTCAGAAGGAGATGGGATTTCCTCTTGCCATGTCTGCTTTTTGCCTACAGAGAGGTGCCTCAGAAGGGAGCAGGTTTTTCCCCTTTTGAACTTCTGTTTGGCCATCCTGTAAGGGGACCACTAGCTCTTGTAAAAGAAGGCTGGGAGAGACCTCTTCATGAGCCTAAACAAGATATAGTGGACAATGTACTAGGCCTACGTTCCAGGATGGCAGAGTACATGGAAAAGGCAAGTAAAAACCTTGAGGCCATCCAACAACTCCAGAAAATGTGGTATGACCAAAAGGCTGCTATGGTTGAGTTTCAGCCAGGGCAGAAAGTCTGGGTTCTGGAGCCTGTGGCTCCCAGGGCACTTCAGGACAAATGGAGTGGCCCTTACCCAGTGCTAGAGAGAAAGAGTCAGGTCACCTACCTGGTAGACCTAGGCACTAGCAGGACCCCCAAGAGGGTGAGCCATGTGAACCGTCTCAAACTCTTTCATGACAGGGCAGATGTGAACCTGTTGATGGTTACAGATGAGAACCAGGAAGCTGAGAGTGAACCTTTCCCTGATCTCCTCTCCACAGACCCTAAAGATGGCTCCATAGATGGAGTGATCTATTCAGACACCCTCTCTGGCCAACAGCAAGCTGACTGTAGGAAGGTCTTACAATAGTTTGCTGAGCTCTTTTCCCTAATCCCTGGTCAGACACACCTGTGTACCCATGATGTGGACACAGGAGACAGCATGGCTGTCAAAAACACATTTTTCAGACAGTCTGACCAAGTTAAGGAAAGCATCAAAGTGGAAGTCCACAAGATGTTAGAATTGGGAGTCATTGAGCACCCTGACAGCCCCTGGGCTAGCCCAGTGGTCTTAGTCCCCAAACCTCACACAAAAGATTGTGAGAGAGAGATGAGGTTTTGTGTGGACTACAGAGGTCTTAATTCTGTCACCAAGACAGATGCCGGTCCCATTCCAAGGGCAGATGAGTTAATTGACAAACTAGGTGCTGCCAGATACTTAAGTACCTTTGACTTGACAGCAGGGTACTGGCAAATCCAAATGGCACCAGGAGCAAAAGAAAAGATAGCATTCTCCACACCTGATGGGCATTATCAGTTTCCTGTAATGCCCTTTGGCTTAAAGAATGCCCCTGCCACCTTCCAAAGGTTGTTTAATCAAGTCTTGCTGGCTTGGAGTCCTTTAGTGCAGCTTATCTTGAAGATATTGCTGTCTTTAGCTTCAGCTGGCAGGATCACCTGGTCCACCTGAAGAAGATTTTGAAGGCCCTGCAAGCAGCAGGCCTCTCTATCAAGGCATCCAATTGTCAGATAGGGCAGGGAACTGTGGGTTACTTGGGACACCATGTAGGTGGAGGCCAAGTTCAGCCACTCCAACCCAAGATCCAGACTATTCCGGACTGGGTATCTCCAAAAACCCAGACTCAAGTCAGGGCATTCCTTGGCTTGACTGGCTACTGCAGGAGGTTTGTGAAGGGATATGGATCAATAGTGACACCCCTCACAGAACTTAACTCCAAGAAAATGCCTAAGAAGGTAAACTGGACTATAGAATGCCAACAGGCCTTTGACACCCTGAAACAAGCTATGTGCACAGCACCAGTTCTAAAAGCTCCAGATTACTCCAAGCAGTTCATTGTGCAGACTGATGCCTCTGAACATGGGATAGGGGCGGTTTTGTCCCAAACAAATGATGATGGCCTTGACCAGCCTGTTGCTTTCATTGGCAGGAGGTTACTCCCCAGGGAGCAGCGTTGGAGTGCCATTGAGAGGGAGGCCTTTGCTGTGGTTTGGTCCCTGAAGATGCTGAGACGATACCTCTTTGCTACTCACTTTGTAGTTCAAACTGACCACAGACCTCTCAGATGGCTAATGCAAATGAAAGGTGAAAATCCAAAACTGTTGAAGTGGTCCATCTCCCTACGGGGATTGGACTTTATAGTGGAACACAGACCTGGGACTGACCATGCCAATGCAGAGGGCCTTTCTAGGTTCTTCCACTTGGAAAATGAAGACTCTCTTGGGAAAGGTTAGTCTCATCCTCTTTCTTTTTGGGGGGGGGGGGTTGTGTAAGGAAATGCCTCCTTGGCATGGTTACCCCCTGACTTTTTGCCTTTGCTGATGCCAAGTTATGATTTGAAAGTGTGCTGAGGCCTGCTTACCAGGCCCCAGCACCAGTGTTCTTTCCCTAACCTGTACCTTTGTCTCCACAATTGGCACACCCCGGCATCCAGGTAAGTCTCTTGTAACTGGTACCCCTGGTACCAAGGGCCCTGATGCCAGGGAAGGTCTCTAAAGGCTGCAGCATGTATTATGCCACCCTGGGGACCCCTCACTCAGCACAGACACACTACTTGCTAGCTTGTGTGTGCTGGTGGGGAGAAAATGACTAAGTCGACATGGCACTCCCCTCAGAGTGCCATGCCAACCTCACACTGCCTGTGGCATAGGTAAGTCACCCCTCTAGCAGGCCTTACAGCCCTAAGGCAGGGTGTACTGTACCACAGGTGAGGGCATATGTGCATGAGCATTATGCCCCTACAGTGTCTAAGCAAAACCTTAGACATTGTAAGTGCAGGGTAGCCATAAGAGTATATGGTCTGGGAGTATGTCATGCACAAACTCCACAGCAACATAATGGCTACACTGAAAACTGGGAAGTTTGGTATCAAACTTGTCAGCACAATATATGCACACTGATACCAGTGTGCACTTTATTGTAAAAATATACCCAGAGGGCATCTTAGAGAAGCCCCCTGAAAACCTACCTGACTTCCAGAGTGGGCTGACTAGTTTTTGCCAGCCTGCCACACACCAGACATGTTGCTGGCCACATGGGGAAAGTGCATTTGTCACTCTGTGGCCAGGAACAAAGCCTGTACTGGGTGGAGGTGCTTCTCACCTCCCGCTGCAGGAACTGTAACACCTGGCGGTGAGCCTCAAAGGCTCACCCCCTTTGTTACAGCGCCACAGGGCATCCCAGCTAGTGGAGATGCCCACCCTCTGGCCACAGCCCCCACTTTTGGCGGCAAGGCCGGAGGAGATAATGAGAAAAACAAGTAGGAGTCACTGGCCAGTCAGGACAGGCCCTAAGGTGTCCTGAGCTGAGATGACTCTGACTTTTAGAAATCCTCCATCTTGTAGAAGGAGTATTCCCCCAATAGGATTAGGGATGTTACCCCCTCCCCACCGGGAGGAGGCACAAAGAGGGTGTAGCCACCCTCAGGGCTAGTAACCATTGGCTACTATCCTCCCAGACCTAAACACACCCCTAACTCGAGTATTTAGGGGCCCCCAGAACCTAGTAAGATAGATTCCTGCAACCTGAAGACGAAGAAGGACTGCTGACCTGAAGCCCTGCAGAGAAGACACCAACTGCTTTGGCCGAGCCCTACTGGCCTGTCTCCCGACTTCAGGAAAACTGCAACAGCGATGCGTACCCCAGGGTCCAGCGACCTCTGAAGCCTCAGGGGACTACCCTGAATCTAAAAGGACCAAGAAATCGAGAGGACAGCGGCCCTGTTGTAAAGAAACTGCAACTTTGCAACAAAGAAGCAACTTTTAAAGACCACACATTTACTGCCGGAAGCATGAGAATTTCCACTCTGCACCCGATGCCCCCGATGCCCCCGATGCCCCCGGCTCGACCTGCGGAAAACCAACACTACAGGGAGGACTCCATGGCAACTGCGAGCCCGTGAGTAGCCAGAGTTGATCCCCCTGAGCCCCCACAGCAACACCTGTAGAGGGAATCCAGAGGCTCCCCCTGACCGCGACTGCCTGCTTCAAAGAACCCAACGCCTGGTAAACACACTGCACACGCAGCGCCCAGGACCTGAAGGATCCGACCTCCAGTGCAGGAGCGACCCCCAGATGGCCCTCTTCCTAGCTCAGGTGGTGGCTACCCCGAGGAGCCCCCCCCCTTGCCTGCCTGCATCGCTGAAGAGACCCCCGGGTCTCCCATTGAAACCTATTGCGAACCCAATGCATGTTTGCACTCTGCACCCGGCCGCCCGTGCCACTGAGGGTGTACTTTCTGTGCTGACTTGTGTCCCCCCCCCGTGCCCTACAAAACCCCCCTGGTCTGCCCTCCGAAGTCGCGGGTACTTACCTGTTGGCAGACTAGAACCGGGGCACCCCTAGCTCCATTGAAGCCTATGCGTTTTGGGCCCCACTTTGACCTCTGCATCTGACCGGCCCTGAGCTGCTGGTGTGGTAACTATCAGGTTGCCTTGAAACTCCGACGGTGGGCTACCTTGGACCCAACTTTGAACCCTGTAAGTGCTTTACTTACCTGTGAAACTAACAAATAGTTACCTCCCCCAGGAACTGTTGAATTTTGCACTGGGTCCAATTTTAAAATAGATTATTGCCATTTTTGCTAAAACTGTACATGCTATTGTGATGATTCAAAGTTCCTAAGATACCTGAGTGAAATACCTTTCATTTAAAGTATAGTTTGTAAATCTTGAACCTGTGGTTCTTAAAATAAACTAAAAAAATATATTTTTCTATATAAAAAACCATTGGCCTGGAATTGTCTTTGAGTGTGTGTTCCTTTTGGGCAATAATCGGATCCTTCAGGTCCTGGGCGCTGTGTGTGCAGTGTGTTTACCAGGCGTTGGGTTCTTTGAAGCAGGCAGTCCCGGTCAGAGGGAGCCTCTGGATTCTCTCTGCAGGCGTCGCTGTGGAAGTCCCGGGGGGTTGTCTCGGGCCACTCACGGAGTCGCAGTCGCCGGGGATTCCTCCCTGTGGTGTTGTTTCTCTGGATCTCGAGCCGGGGCGTCGGGTGCAGACGGTGACGTCTCACGCTTCCGGCGGAAAGAGTGAGTTCTTTGGAAGTTGCTTCTTTGTTGCAAAGATGTAGCTGTTTTTGAGCAGAGCCGTTGCTCACAGGAGTTTCTTGGTCCTGGGGGTCAGGGCAGTCCTCTGAGGCTTCAGAGGTCGCTGGTCTCTGTTGGATGCGTCGCTGGTTGCAGATTTTCAACTCTGCAGACAGGCCAGTAGGGCTAGGGCCAAAGCAATTGTCGTCGTCCATCATCTCTGCAGGCTTGTAGGTCAGCAGTCCTTCTTTGTAGTTCAGGGTGCAGGAATCTGATTTCCTGGCTTCAGGATCACCCCTAAATACTCAATTTAGGGGTGTGTTTAGGTCTGGGGCAGTAGCCAATGGCTACTATACTTGAGGGTGGCTACACCCCGCTTGTACCTCCTCCCTGAGGGGAGGGGGGCACATCCCTATTCCTATTGGGGGAATCCTCCAAAATCAAGATGGAGGATTTTTAAAGGCAGGGGTCACCTCAGCTCAGGACACCTTAGGGGCTGTCCTGACTGGTGGGTGACTCCTCCTTGTTTTTCTCATTATCTCCCCTGGACTTGCTGCCAAAAGTGGGGGCTGTGTCCAGGGGGCGGGCATCTCCACTAGCTGGAGTGCCCTGGGACATTGTAACACGAAGCCTAAGCCTTTGAGGCTCACTGCTAGGTGTTACAGTTCCTGCAGGGGGTAGGTGTGAAGAACCTCCACCCAGAGCAGGCTTTGTTTCTGGCCTCAGAGGGCACAAAGGCCCTCACCCCAGGGGGTCAGAAACTCATCTCTCAGCAGCAGGCTGGCACTGTCCAGTCAGTCCTGCACTGAAGGATTGGGTAAAATACATGGGGCATTTCTAAGATGCCCACTGTGGGCATTTTTTTATAAATCCAACACTGGCATTAGTGTGTGTTTATTATTCTGAGAAGTTTGATACCAAACTCCCCAGTATTCGGTGTAGCCATTATGGAGCTGTAGAGTTCGTTTTTGAAAAACTCCCAGACCATATACTTAATATGGTCACACTGTACTTACAATGTCTAAGAATAGACTTGGACACTGTAGGGGATAATGCTCATGCAGCTATGCCCTCACCTGTGATATAGTGCACCCCTGCCTTGGGGCTTTAAGGCCTGCTAGATGGGTGACTTACCTATGCCACAGGCAGTATTTTGTGGGCATGGCATCCTGAGGGGGATGCCATGTCGACTTTGCCTTTTTCTCCCCACCAACACACACAATCTACAATGGCAATGTCCATGTGTTGGGTGAGGGGTCCCTTAGGGTGGCACAACATATGCTGCAGCCCTTAGGGACCTTCCCTGGTCACAAGGCCCTTGGTACCACTGATACCTTTTACAAGGAACTTATCTGTGTGTCAGGGGTGTGCCAATTGTGGAAACAATGGTACATTTTAAGTGAAAGAACAGTGGCGCTGGGGCGTGGTTAGCAGGTTCCCAGCACACTTCTCAGTCAAGTAAGCATCAATAACAGGCAAAAAGTGGGGGTTAACTGCAACAGGGAGCCATTTTCCTACAGAGTAGCTATATCATTTTTCATATCATTGAATTGGTAATGATAACTATGCTTTACTGGTAACGTTTGATTTTAACTTCTGTTTTAGAAATGCCACTTTTAGAAAATGGGCATTTCTTTGATCTGACAGCTCTGTGTGTCTGCAGCCTGTCTCCAATATATGTCTGGGGTGGGTGACAGCTACACTTTGTGCATTCCCTCTACACCACTACAAACACAGGAAGGTTAAATGTGTCTGTGCACTCATCTGCATTCTGATGGCTGTTCCTGGACTGGAGGGGAGATGGAGTTGACACTTACACATGAATAGGGAGTGTCTGTCCCGACACACATGGCGAATTACCCCCTACTGATAGTCAGTGGTTGGGGCTGGGAAGAAAGGACCTCTGTGCACTTCAAAGACCCTTCTTTGAAGTCTCCTCCACTTCAGAGGCACAACTGGATAGAGGGACTGGACCTCTGACACCACCAACTCAGTACAGTTCTGGACCTGTGAAGACTGCCAGAATGAACGACTGCAGTGCTGCCTAAAGGACTGCTACTCTGCTGGATCTCTGCCTTGGTGGACTCTTGTCTTGATGAGCTACATTGCTGCCTGCTGTTTCCTTGCCTGGGTGAGAAGGACTGGACCTACATTACTTGAATCCAGAGTGACTCCAAGGGCTTGCTGGCTTCCCTCGTGTTTTCTGAAGTCTCAGGGACACAAAAGACCTCCAACAATCCTGCTACAGTATGTGGACTCTGCCAACTGTGTAACCTGCCATGTCAAGTGGGGCCAACTCAGTCCTGGGACCTTGGAAGTGGGTTTTCTGGCTGCTCCTGTAAAGAACTATAGTTCAACCTCATTGCGCTGATCAGAACCAATGCATCGCTGTTAAAGCTTCACTACTGTATTGTCGTTGCTGCGAAGATCGAGGACACCCCATCATCATCCAAGACAGTGCACCACTGCTGCAAGAATCAGAGCATCTCCTTCATCCTCCGGATCGATGTGGACACATTGCTTCGCTGCTTTCTTCAGCATGGACCTAGAACTGACAAATGGACATTGTTGCTCCAATTAGAGTTGATACATCTCAAGAACGAAGGCACTCTTGCTCAGCCTTGCATGGGTCTTGCAGCTGGCCAGCGCACCATCATGGTCGGCCTGACTTTTTGACTTAGGTGTGGACTAGCAAAACCAGATAGCCCCCGTTGGTGCTTCTAAGCACTACAGTTTTAGTTAATTTTATGATCTAGTGTGGAGTGTTTTTATGGTGTCTTCACTGTGTTACTGCTTGGGTACTGCACAACTACTTTCAACATTGCCTCTTAAATTAAGCCTGAATGATCTGTGGCAAGTTACCAGAAGGTGAGCACAGGATAATTTAGGGTGTGATGTGGCTTACCCTGACAGGGATTTTGGTCCCTACATGGATAGGGTTCATATCTCTGCCAACTTAGACACCACATTTCTAACAACTGTTATATGTAAAGCATTACTGCTCTGCTAAAACAACATTGCCATGGTAAGGTGAACACCAATGTAGTACCAGAATGGGGAACAGGTATGGACAGCAGCATTATAATGCTAGGTACCCATCTGCCCATGCAAGTTAAGCACTATTGCTATCCAAACATCTACGGTGTGTTGGATTGCACAGCACCAGTGACAAACTTACCTACTTCCACACTTCCATACCAGGAACCAAATTACCACAGTACCCAAAGTTCCTTCTTCAATATCATCACCATTGTGCGAACCTAGGCTCCACTTTGTCTCCATACTCCTCTCTTCTCCTTACACTCTTACTGACTAGGGCCTGAACTGGAGGATGTCATGTAAGAGCTACAACCAATAGGAATCGCACCAGTTGTTCAACCATTAATTGTTTCAAAACTCAGCTTCTAAGTATTTTGCTGCAGAGACAGACAGATGTCTGCTATTCCTTCTTTGTCCGTGGTACATTTTGTTTTTGCTCCTGTAGGAGGTAGAGCTTGCCTTCTACTCCACTTTTTCATTCCAGTAACTTGCTGGGGGAAGTCCTCTATGTGCATGTGCTACCCTTAGAATGATACGGCTCCAAGACAGAACATCTAGTAAGCCTCTCAATCTGCCACAGGTACATGCAGCAGACTGCATTTAGAAGGACCACAAGCTCTTTCATGACTAGGTCATTACAGTCCTTCCCGCTTTAACGCCCACATGGAAAATGCCAAAGTGACTGAAAGGACAGTTTGGCCATGGTGGTGAAGCATTTGCCTCCCCTAGGAGTGATGATGAGCAGCTAGTTTTGATTCACATGGTCCATTTGAGTGACAAAGGGTAGGTTGGTAGCCACATAAGTCGGGTCTTAGGCCGATATCCAATAGTGAATTCACAAGTATTATCATTGAGGGGATTGATTGTGAGGTGTGCTTCTTTTGAAGGATGAAAATACCTGTTACAGTTTTTTTTCCTCAGATGGAGAAGGAACATTTGACCTGATTTGTAAAAAAATATTACAGTGGCCTTTTGTACAACAGTTCTATTTGAGTTCTGCCAAATGAACATTTTTGCAAACAAGAGCATAGACAGTATTAGAAAGCAGTTTAAAGCTTTCATGCCTAATAACAATGTAATAGAAAGTCAGGGGTGAGTGCTGTTACCAGAAAACACGTCACTTTTGAGGCCTTCTCTAAATTATCAAGCTCATTTGAGGAGTCTTCAATCCAAATGCTTTAAAGAGATAGGAGATGGTCTGCGTACTTACAAATACAGAAGAGAGGGATTTAAGATGTATCTTACACATGCTTATGCTACATTAAGGGAGAGATGGGTGATATTAAAAACAGAGAAGGTAGCCGCAAATCTCAAGAGAAGGTGTGGGTGAGGGGGGAAACATTTTTTTTTTTTAAACTTACTGTTCCGACGACGACGCTCCTCTGCTCTCCTGTTGTCCCAGCAGTTCCTGGGACACAAGCAAAGGTTCTCCATGCACTCTTGGTGCTGCTCTCATGCTAGGCCTAGCATGAGAGCCTTGTCACAATAGGCCTGAGTGGCTTTGTCTGCCGCTCAGACAGTGCACTGGGGTCTGTGCAGTTTCTCTATCCGGCTGTGCATCATAGGCAGGTTGGAGAAACCCTAATGCGCATGTCAGTTTGGCTGGCCAAAGATCGCCAGTCAAACTGACATGCGCACTTAGTGCACTCCATTCCCCTCACTCCCACTTCCCAACCCTACCCCTCCCTGCACATGCTGGTGGAGCCAGCAGCTGAAAAATAAAACAATAGTAAAATAGTGTTTTCTTTTTCAGCTGCTTGATCAGCCAGTGGGGTGACGCGCCTTCTGCTTTGTGAAGAAGCCGCCCCTGATTAAAAAGGCATTTTTAGAATAACATTGATCTTAAAACTAGAGGTCACAATACGAGACAGGCATTTAAGGAATCATTTGAAAATGTCACCAGCCTGGGCTAAATACTGATCAGCAAAAGTATTAAAAAGATAACATAGGGAGATTGACTTTTGTTCCATGAAAATAGCACTGCAGACACTAAAATAAATGATGCAAAGTAGAACAATTTTGCTTTGTTATAGTGTTCCCTTGCAGCACAAGTTAGCTCCACAGAAATTTGCTTCACATCAGAAAATGTATGCAATCAAGCCCCAGATGGCAAAGTGTAACAGTAAGTCACTGTCTATACAGCAGTAACTACCACAAAATGAATCATGTTTTGAGATGGGGCCAGATTGGCTAAATTAAGCATTTGTGATTACCAGCTAGCACATTTCGGTGATTCACTATTTGGTAATCACAAATACCAATGTACAAATGTGTGTCTTACACATTTAGTGATGCCCAGTGGGGAGCAAATAGACCTACTTCTTTTATAATAATGAGATTGGTCTTGGTTTGCGGCCCATTGGGAATTGCAAACATCACATGAATGGTGGCCTGCTAGGGTCAGCAGACCACTATGTCTGTGATTGCTTTTTAATAAAGCAATCTTTTTTTTGTAATGCAGCCCGTTTCCTTAAAGGAAAACAGAATGCATTAATAAAATAAATGTTCTTTTCATTTTTAAAGTGTAGACAGTGGTCCGTATAATTTCACAGCCATTCTCAAAGGGGAAGGGGCCCTTTGGGGACCCCTTCCCTTCTGCAAATTTGTTACAACCTACATTAAGTTGGTGGTAAAATGTGAATGTTTTGTGACACGCATTTTGGTCAAAATAACATTCATTCATATCATTATGATTCAGTACTAGGATGGTACACCGTAAACACGCCCCATCCTAAAACCGAATTGCAAACCCAGATTGAGATACAGTAACAGGTTACTGAATAGAAATTTGGGTTTGTTATATACAAAAATGCCCTTGTGCGTTCGCACACGGTACAATTCTGCGTACATAAAAACACTTCGTACATGGCCCCCGTTCTACTGCTAATCCAGGGAGGCTATAGAAAATGAGAAGTGAGCAGTCGAGGAGCTTGTAGTGTTGACACAGGAAATGGACAACACCACTTCTAGAGAATCAGAAGTGAGTGTGGGGCAAAATCCCCTGCCGGAGGTGTGAGGTGGATCGCACCAAGAGGATGCAAGGGAGGGTACAAATAAAGGTGGGAAGGCGGGAACGGGGATTCGCGGATTCAGAGAGCGCAAATAAAGTAACGCAAGCAATTACCCGAGTCTTGGTCGTTATTCCATGTGTGGCGCGCCAGCGACCCGACTCGACAGAGCTAACCTCCACGTAAGCTACAAAAAACATATGAAGGCTCAATAGCCATGAATCCATCATAAAATTGTCCAACATAAAATATTTCATTTCTACAATTGACGACGAAGTGGGCCTACCGCGTTCGGTATCAGCGACACCCCAACGCATCGTACCAACCAGCTTTGTGCTGCGCCCTACCCGCACGGCCCGAAGCGTGCACAACTGCACCCCGATGACCGCCTGCCAGTTCAAGAGCCCGTCCAGTTCTCCCCAGCAACCGCCGACACCGCCATCCGGACGGCAAAGAGAAAAGAAAAATGTTAACAAAAGAAGAACGCGGTGTGCACTGTTCGGCAGGCGCGATCACCTCACAACAGCTGCCCCAACCATCAGCACCAGAGCGAGTGTCCATTTCAGGTGAGAAAGGCTCCTTAACCTCTTTGCTGCTGGGCCATTTCCCCGCCCCCCAGTGCTGAGCCCTTTTTTGGCTATTTGGGGTAGTTTGCTCTTAGGCCTTCATAACCTTTTGTCTACGTAAGCTATCCATGCCAAATTTGCGTCCTTTTTTTCCAACATCCTAAGGATTCTAAAGGTACCCAGAGTGTGTGGTTTCCCCTAGAGGAGACCAAGAAATTAGCCAAAATAGAGCAAACATTTTTTTTTTTTTTTTTAAATTGAAAAAAGGGCTGCCCGAAGAAGGCTTGTGGTTTTCTCCCTGAAAATGGCATCAACAAAGGGTTTGAGGTGCTAAAATGACCAGCTTCTCAGCTTTCAGGAAAAGGCAGACTTGAATCAGAAAACCACATTTTTCAACACAATGTTTGCATTTATCTGAGACATACCCCATTTTTACTATTTTTTGTTCTTTCAGCCTCCTTCCAGTTAGTGACAGAAACGGATTTTTGAAAAATAAACAAAATTCTGAATTCAGCAAAGGTTCATTTGTGTAGATCCTACAAAGTTTTCCTACAGAAAATAACAGCTGAAATACAAAAATATTGAAATTGAGCTGAAAACAACAGCCATTTTTCTTTATGTTTTACTTTGTAACTTTTTCCTGCGATGTCAAATCTTTTAAAGCAATATACCGTTATTTCTGCTGGACTCTTCTGATTGCGGGGATATATAGGGCTTGTAGGTTCATCAAGTACCCTGGGTACCCAGAGCCAATAAATGAGTTGCACTCTGCAGTGGGTTTTCATTCTATACCGGGAATACAGCAATTCATTTGCTGAAATATAAAGAGTGAAAAATAGGTATCAAGAAAACCTTTGTATTTCCAAAATGGGCACAAGAAGAGGTGTTGAGGAGCAGTGGTTATTTGCACATCTCTGAATTGCTGGGTGCCCATTACTAGCATGTGAATTACAGGGCATTTCTCAAATAGATGTCTTTTTTACACACTCTCTTCTATTTGGAAGGAAAAATTTAGAGAATGACAAGGGGCAATAACAATTGTTTTGCTATTCTATGTTCCCCCAAGTCTCCTGATAAAATGGTATCTCACTTGTGTGGGTAGGCCTAGCGCCTGAGACAGGAAATGTCCTGAAAAACAACGTGGACACATCACATTTTCTCAAAGAAAACAGAGGTGTTTTTTGCAAAGTACCTACCTGTGGATTTTGGCCTCTAGATCAGCCGGCACCTAGGGAAACCTACCAAACCTGTGCATTCTTGAAAACTAGATACCTAGGGGAATCCAAGATGGGGTGACTTGTGGGTCTCTCACCGGGTTCTGTTACCCAGAATCCTTTGCAAACCTCAAAATTATGCTAAAAAAACACTTTTTCGTCATATTTCAGTGACAGAGAGTTCTGGAATCTGAGAGGAGCCACAAATGTCCTTCCACCCAGCATTCCTCCAAGTGTCCCGATAAAAATGGTACCTCACTTGTGTGGGGAGGCCTAGTGCCCGTGACAGGAAATGCCCCAAAACACAAAGTGGACATATCACATTTTCTCAAAGAAAACAGAGGTGTTTTTTGTAAAGTGCCTACCTGTGGATTTTGGCCTCTAGCTCGGTCAGCACCTTGGGAAACCTACTAAACCTGTGCATTTTTAAAAACTAGAAACCTAGGGGAATCCACGATTGGGTGACTTGTGGGGCTATCACCAGGTTCTGTTACCCAGAATCCTTTGCAATCCTCAAAATATGGCTAAAAATACACTTTTTCCTCACATTTCGGTGACAGAGAGTTCTGGAATCTGAGAGGAGCCACAAATTAGCTCCCACCTAGCGTTCCCCCAAGTGTCCTGATAAAAATGGTATCTCACTTGTGTGGGTAGGCCCTGTGCCCGCAACAAGAAATGCCCCAAAACACAAAGTGGACATATCACATTTTCTCAAAGAAAACAGAGGAGTTTTTTGCAAAATGCCTACCTGTGGATTTTGTCCTCTAGCTCAGCCGGCACCTAGGGAATCCTACCAAACCTGTGCATTTGCTAAAACTAGAGACCTAGCGGAATCCAAGATGGGATGACTTGTGGGGCTCTCACCAGGTTCTGTTACCCAGAATCCTTTGCAAACCTCAAAATTTGGCTAAAAAACAACACATTTTCCTCACATTTCGGTGACAGAGTTCTGGAATCTGAGAGGAGCCCCAAATTTCCTTCCACCCAACGCTCCCCCAAGTCTCCCGATAAAAATGGTACCTCACTTGTGTGGGTAAGCCTATTGCCCACGACAGGAAATGCCCCAAAACACAAAGTGGACATATCACATTTTTTCAAAGAAAACAGAGGTGTTTTTTGCAAAATGCCTACCTGTGGATTTTGGCCTCTAGCTCAGCCGACACCTAGGGAAACCTACGAAACCTGTGCATTTTTTAAAACTAGAGACCTAGGGGAATCCAAGATGGAGTGACTTGTGGGGCTCTCACAAGGTTCTGTTACCCAGAATCCATTGCAAACCTCAAAATTTGGCTAAAAAAATACTTTTTCCTCACATTTCGGTGACAGAGAGTTCTGGAATCTGAGAGGAGCCACAAATTTCCTTCCACCCAGCGTTCCCCCAAGTGTCCCGATAAAAATGGTACCTCAGTTGTGTGGGTAGGCCTAGAGCCCGCTACAGGAATTGCCCCAAAACACAAAGTGGACACATCACATTTTCTCAAAGAAAAAAGAGGTGCTTTTTGCAAAGTGCCTACCTGTGGATTTTGGCCTCTTGCTCAGCCGGCACCTATGGAATCGTACCAAACCAGTGCTTTTGTGAAAACTAGAGACCTAGGGGAATCTAAGATGAGGTGACTTGTGGGGCTCTCACCATGTTCTGTTACCCAGAATCCTTTGCAAAGCTCAAAATTTGGCTAAAAAAACACTTTTTCCTCATTTCGGTGTCAGAAAGTTCTGGAATCTGAGAGGAGCCACAAATTTCCTTCCACACAGCATCCCCTCAAGTCTCCCAATAAAAATGATACCTCACTTGTGTGGGTAGGCCCTGTGTCCGCAACAGGAAAAGCCCCAAAACACAACGTGGACACATCACATTTTTACACAGAAAACAGAGGTGTTTTTTGCAAAGTGCCTACCTGTGCATTTTGGCCTAGAGCTTAGCCGGCACCTAGGGAAACCTACCAAACCTGTGCATTTTTTTAAACTGGGGACCTCGGGGAATCCAAGATGGGGTGACTTGTGGGGCTCTCACCACGTTCTGTTACCCAGAATCCTTTGCAAACCTCAAAATTTGGCTAAAAAACACTTTTTCCTCACATTTCGGTGACAGAGAGTTCTGGAATCTGAGAGGAGCCACAAATTTCCTTCCACCCAGTGTTCCCCCTACTGTCCCGATAAAATGTTACCTCACTTGTGTGGGTAGGCCTAGTGCCCGCAACAGGAATGGATCACACAAGGGTCAATGGTAGTCCTTGCATGAGGGCTACTGTTAACCCTGGAGTGATCCATTCCTGAAGCAGGTACTAGGAGCAGGCACACAAGCGGGGTTGTGTTTTCATTAGGACAAGTGGGGAAACACTGGGTGGTAGGAATTTTGGGGATCCCTGCACATTCCTGTAGTTTCTGTGATAAAAAAGAAAGGAAAAATAGTGGTTTTAATCAACGTTTCACTTTTGCAGGGTATTCTGGGTAAGAAAACTTTGTTAAATCCAAACATGCCACATTTACGTGGGCTGCCTTGGGTGTCTAGTTTTCAGAAATGTCTGCGTTTGGTAGGTTTCCCTATATGGCTGCCGAGCCCAGGACCAAATATTTAGGTGACTGTCTTAAAAAACGAGGCTGTTTTGTGGTAGGTAATTTTAATGTCTCCACAATCCGTTTTGGGTACTTCCCTGTTGTG